>NC_041381.1:535338383-535501701 GCF_002162155.2 Triticum dicoccoides | reverse complement strand
CCAGGCAGCCCCGCCCCCTCCTCCACTGGCCACCTCTTCCACAGGCTGCCCCACTTCCGAAGGTGAGCTCTAGCTCTTCTTCTTTTTTCTTTTTTTCTTTTTTTAGATTTAGGTTTATGTTTAGTTTAGATTTAGTTTTAGTTTTAGTTTTAGGTTTAGGTTTAGTTTAGTTTTAGGTTTAGGTTTAGTTTTGAAAAAAGTGGACAATAAGAATAATTAGAAGAAAAGGAAGAAGAAGAAGAAGAATAAGAAGAAGAAGAAGAAGAAGAAGAGGAGGAGGAGGTGGAGGAGGAGAAGAAGAAGAATAAGAAGAAGACGAAGAAGAAGAGGAGGAGTTTAGGTTTTTTTCTTCTATTTTTAGGTTTAGTTAGTGTAGTTAGTGTATTTTAGGTTTAGTTTAAGTTTAGTTTAGGTTTTTTTCTTCTATTTTTGAGGTTTAGGTTTATATTTAGTTTAGTTTAGTTTTAGTTCATAGGAAAGAAGAAAGATGAAAAAAAAGAAGAAGATGAGGAGGAGCAAGAAGAAGAATAAGAAGAAAAATAATAATAATAAGAAGAAAATGAAGAAGAAGAAGAAGATGCGAAAGAAGAAGGTGGTTAGCGGTCCGTCGACGCCGACGGAACCGGGTTGATGTTAGGGGTGCATCGGTGCTGACGGAATCGGGTTGAGGACCACCGGTCGCCAAGGGGTCGAGGGTCGGGGCAGAGGGTCGAGGATCGGGGCAGTGGGCCGAGGGTCAGGGAAGAGGGTCAAGGGTCGAGGCAGAGCATCAAGGATCGAGGGGCGAGGGGTCGAGGGTCTAGGGGTCGATGGTCGAGGATCTTCCGGTCCGAGTGCTGACCGACTGGTGTCTTAGCTTACGATGAGCATGTCCCGGAGCTGAAGGTCATGAGCATGGGCGAACTGCTTCCATCCGTGCACGAATAACGGATGGAAGCAGTTTGCCCAAACTGATGACCTTTCGAGCATGTCCGCATCTTAAGATACGACAACAGCCGCACCATGCTCACACTGAAGGTGTTCGACATGACCACCGAGGGGGCGAGGGGTCGAGGGTATAGGTGTCGATGGCCGAGGATCTTCCGGTCTAAGTGCTAACCGACTAGTGTCGTTGTTGGAAATATGCCCTAGAGGCAATAATAAAATGGTTATTATTATATTTTGTTGTTCATAATAATTGTCTATTGTTCATGCTATAATTGTATTAACCGGAAACCGTAATACATGTGTGTATACATAGACCACAACATGTCCCTAGTAAGTCTCTAGTTGACTAGCTCGTTGATCAATAGATGGTTGTGGTTTCCTGACCATGGACATTGGATGTCGTTGATAATGGGATCACATCATTAGGAGAATGATGTGATGGATAAGACCCAATCCTAAGCATAGCACAAGATCGTGTAGTTCGTTTGCTAAGACCTTTTTGAATGTCAAGTATCATTTCCTTAGACCAAGAGATTGTGCAACTCCCAGATACCGTAGGAATGCTTTGGGTATACCAAACGTCACAACGTAACTGGGTGGCTATAAAGGTGCACTACAGGTATCTCGAAAAGTGTCTGTTGGGTTGGCACGAATCGAGACTGGGATTTTTCACTCCATATGACGGGGAGGTATCTCTAGGCCCACTCAGTAATGCATCATCATAATGAGCTCAATGTGACTAAGGTGTTAGTCACGGGATCATGCATTAGGGAACGAGTAAAGAGACTTGCCGGTAACGAGATTGAACGAGGTATTGGGATACCGATGATCGAATCTCGGGCAAGTAACATACCGATGGACAAAGGGAATTGTATACGGTATTGATTGAATCCCCGACATCGTGGTTCATCCGATGAGATCATCATGGAACATGTGGGAGCCAACATGGGTATCCAGATCCCGCTGTTGGTTATTAGCCGGAGAGATGTCTCGGTCATGTCTGCATGGTTCGCGAACCCGTAGGGTCTACACACTTAAGGTTCAGTGATGCTAGAGTTGTTATGGGAAATTGTATATGGTTGCCAAAGGTTGTTCAGAGTAATGAGATCCCAGACGTCACGACGAGTTCCGGAATAGTCGGAAGGTAAAGATTTATATATGGGAAGTCCAATTTCAGTCACCGGAATGGTTTCGGGGGTTATCGGTATTGTACCAGGACCACCAAAAGGTGTCCGGGGGTCCACCGGGTGGGGCCACCTGCCATGGGGGACTTAATGGGATGAACAAGGGTGGTAACCTGCCCCCTAGTGGGCTGGTGTGCCCCCAAAGGGCCCTAGGCGCCTAGGGTTGGAAACCCTAGGGGGTGGGGACGCCTCCCACCAAACTTGGGGGGCAAGTCCCCCCTTGGCCGCCGCCCCCCCTTGTAGATGGGATCTAAGGGGGGCGCCCCCCTATCCCCTTACCCTATAAATAGTGGGGTGGGGGTTCGAAGGCTGCCGCACGCTTCCCCAGGCGCAGCCCCTCCCTTCCCAACACCTCCTCCTCCTCCATAGAGCTTGGCGAAGCCCTGCAGAAAAACCGCAAGCTCCACCACCACACTGTCGTGCTGCCGGTGCTATTCCTCAACTTCTCCTCTCCCCTTGCTGGATCAAGAAAGAGGAGAAGCCCTTGGGCTGTACGTGTGGTGAACACAGAGGCACCGCCCGTTCGGCGCTAGATCGGATCTTCCGCGATTTGAATCGCCGCGAGTACGACTCCATCAACCGCGTTCTTGTAACGCTTCCGCTTAGCGATCTTCAAGGGTATGAAGATGCACTCCCTCTCTCTCTCTCTCGTTGCTAGCATCTCCTAGATTGATCTTGGTAACACGTAGGAAAATTTTGAATTATTACTACGTTCCCCAACAGTGGCATCACGGGCTAGGTCTATGCGTAGATTCTATGCACGAGTAGAACACAAAGTAGTTGTGGGCAATGATTTGTTCAATTTGCTTACCATTACTAGTCTTATCTTGATTCGGTGGCATTGTGGGATGAAGCATCCTGGACCGACCTTACACGTATGCTTACGTGAGATAGGTTCCACCGACTGACATGTACTTGATGCATAAGGTGGCTAGCGGGTGTCTGTATCTCCCACTTTAGTCGGATCGGATTCGATGAAAAGGCTTCTTATGAAGGGTAAATAGCAGTTGACATATCACCATTGTGGTTTTGCGTAGGTAAAAAACGTTCTTGCAAGAAACCCATAGCAGCCACGTAAAACATGCAACAACAATTAGAGGACGTCTAACTTATTTTTGCAGGGTATGCTATGTGATGTGATATGGCCAAAAAGGATGTGCTGAATGATATATGTGATGTATGAGATTGATCATGTTCTTGTAATAGGAATCACGACTTGCATGTCGATGAGTATGACAACCGGTAGGAGCCATAGGAGTTGTCTTAATTTATTGTATGACTCGAGTGTCAATGTAAATGCCATGTAATTACTTTACTTTATTGCTAACTATTAGCCCTAGTAGTAGAAGTAATAATTGGCGAGACAACTTTATGAAGACACGATGATGGAGATCATGGTGTCATGCCGGTGACGAAGGTGATCATGCCGCACCTCAAAGATGGAGATCAAAGGCGCAAGATGATATTGGACATATCATGTCACTTTATGATTTGCATGTGATGTTTGTCATGTTTACATCTTATTTGCTTAGAACGACGGTAGCATAAATAAGATGATCCCTCACTAAAATTTCAATAAAGTGTTCCCCCTAATTGTGCACCGTTGCTAAGGTTTGTTGTTTCGAAGCACCACGTGATGATCGGGTGTGATAGATTCTAATGTTCGCATACAATGGGTGTAAGCCAGATTTACACATGCAAAACACTTAGGTTGACTTGACGAGCCTAGCATGTACAGACATGGCCTCGGAACACAAGAGAACAAAAGGTCTAACATTAGTCGTATAGCAGATACGATCAACATGGAGATGTTCACCGATGATGACTAGTCCGTCTCACGTGATGATCGGACACGGCCTAGTTGATTCGGATCATGTATCACTTAGATGACTAGAGAGATGTCTATATAAGTGGGAGTTCATTAAATAATTTGATTAGATGAACTTAATTATCATGAACATAGTCTAAAATATCTTTACAACATGTCTGTAGATCAAATGGCCCATGCTAATGTTGCCCTCAACTTCAATGCGTTCCTAGAGAAAACCAAGCTGAAAGACGATGGTAGCAACTATACAGATTGGGTCCAAAACTTGAGGATCATCCTCGTAGCTGCCAAGAAAGCATATGTCCTTGAAGCACCGCTAGGTGACGCACCCATTTTCCCAGCAACTTAATACGTTATGAACGCCTGACAGTCGCGTAGTGATGATTACTCCCAGGTTCAGTGCAGCATGCTTTACAGCTTAGAATCGGGGCTCCAAAAGCGTTTTGAGCAACACGAAGCATATGGGATGTTCCAAGCTCATGACCAGGTCGAGAGATATGAAGTCTCCGACAAGTTCTATAGTTGTAAGATGGAGGAAAACAGTTCTGTCAGCGAGCACATACTCACAATGTCTATGTTGCACAGCCGTTTGTCTCAGCTGGGAGTTAATCTTCCAGATGACTCGGTCAGTGACAAGATCCTTCAGTTGCTTCCACCTAGCTACAAGAGCTTTGTGATGAACTACAATATGCAAGGGATGGAGAAGTCCATTCCTGAGTTATATTCAAGGCTGAAATCAGCGGAGGTGGAAATCAAAATGGAACATCAAGTGTTGATGGTGAATAAGACCACTAGTTTCAAGAAAGGCAAGGGTAAAAAACTTCAAGAAGGACGACAAGGGAGTTTTCGCGCCCGGTAAATCAGTTGCCGGGAAAAAGCCAAAGAATGGACCCAAGCCTGAGACTCAGTGCTTTTATTGCAAGGGAAATGGTCACTGGAAGCGAAACTGCCCCAAGTACTTAGCAGATAAGAAGGCAGGCAACGCCAAAGGTATATGTGATATACATGTTATTGATGTGTACCTTACCAACGCTCGTAGTAGCTCCTAGGTATTTGATACCGGTGCGGTTGCTCATATTTGTAACGCAAAACAGGAGCTGCGGAATAAGAAGAGACTGACAAAGGACGAGGTGACGATGTGCGTCGGAAATGGTTCCAAGGTCGATGTGATCACCGTCGGCACGCTACCTCTACATTTACCTAGGGGGTTAGTTTTAAACCTCAATAATTGTTATTTAGTGCCAGCTTTGAGCATGAACATTGTATCCGGATCTCGTTTAATGTGAGATGACTACTCATTTAAATCCAAGAATAATGGTTGTTCTATTTATATGAGAGATATGTTTTATGGTCATGCCCCGCTGGTCAATGGTTTATTTTTATTGAATCTCGAACGTGATGTTACACATATTCATAGTGTGAATGCCAAAAGATGTAAGGTTGATAATGATAGCCCCACATACTTGTGGCACTGCCACCTTGGTCACATTGGTGTCAAACGCATGAAGAAACTCCATGCAGATGGACTTTTGGAGTCTCTTGATTATGAATCATTTGACACGTGCGAACCATGCCTCATGGGCAAAATGACCAAGACTCCGTTCTCCGGAACAATGGAGCGAGCGACCAACTTGTTAGAAATAATACATACTGATGTGTGCGGTCCAATGAGCGTTGAGGCTCATGGTGGCTATCGTTATGTTCTGACCCTCACTGATGACTTAAGTAGATATGGGTATGCCTACTTAATGAAACACAAGTCTGAGACCTTTGAAAAGTTCAAGGAATTTCAGAGTGAGGTAGATAATCAACGTGACAGAAAAATAAAGTTCTTACAATCAGATTGTGGAGGAGAAGATTTGAGTCACGAGTTTGGTACGCACTTAAGGAAATGTGGAATTGTTTCACAACTCATGCCGCCTGGAACACCTCAGCGTAATGGTGTGTCCGAACATCATAATCGCACTCTATTGGATATGGTGCGATCTATGATGTCTCTTACCGATTTACCGCTATCATTTTGGGGTTATGCTTTAGAGACAGTCGCATTCACTTTAAATAGGGCACCATCTAAATCCGTTGAGACGACACCATATGAATTATGGTTTGGGAAGAAACCTAAACTGTCATTTCTAATAGTTTGGGGATGCAATGCTTATGTCAAGAAACTTCAACCTGAAAAGCTCGAAACCAAGTCGGAAAAATGTGTCTTCAGAGGATACCCTAAGGAAACCATTGGGTATACCTTCTACCTCAAATCTGAACGCAAGAACTTTGTTGTCAAGAACGGATACTTTCTGGAGAAAGTGTTTCTCTCAAAAGAAGTAAGTGGGAGGAAAGTAGAACTTGATGAAGTACTGCCTCTTGAATAGGAGAGTAGCGTAGTTCAGGAAGATATTTCTGTGGTGCCTGCGCCGACTGGAGAGGAAGTTAATGAGCATGGTCATGAAAGTTCGGATGAAGTTGCTACTGAACTTTGTAGGTCCACAAGGGCACGCTCCGCACCAGAGTGGTACGACAATCCTGTCCTGGAAATCATGTTGTTAGACAATAGTGAACCTTTGAACTATGAAGAAGAAATGGCGGGCCCGGATTCCAACAAATGGCTTGAATCCATGAAATCCGAGATAGGATCCATCTATGAAAACAAAGTGTGGACTTTGAAAGACTTGCCCGATGATCGGCAAGCCATAGAAAATAAGTGGATCTTTAAGAAGAAGACTGACGCGGATGGTAATGTGACCGTCTATAAGGCTCGGCTTGTCGCTAAGGGTTATCAACAAGTTCAAGGGGTTGACTACGATGAGACCTTCTCACGCGTAGTGAAGCTGAAGTCCGTCCGAATCATGTTAGCAGTTGCCACATTCTATGATTATGAGATATGGCAAATGGACGTTAAAATGGCATTCCTTAACGGTTTCTTTAAGGAAGAATTGTATATGATGCAGCCGGAAGGTTTTGTCGATACTAAGAATGCTGACAAGGTGTGCAAGCTCCAGCGCTCCATCTATGGGCTGGTGCAAGCATCTCAGAGTTGGAACATTCGCTTTAATGAAATGATCAAAGTGTTTGGGTTTATGAAGACTTATGGAGAAGCCTGTGTTTACAAGAAAGTGAGTGGGAGCTCTGTAGGATTTCTCATATTATATGTAGATGACATACTATTGATGGGAAATGATATAGAACTTTTGGAAAGCGCAAAGGCCTACTTGAATAAGTGTTTTTCAATGAAGGACCTTGGAGAAGCTGCTTACATATTAGGCATCAAGATCTATAGAGATAGATCGAGATGCCTCATTGGTCTTTCACAAAGCACATACCTTGACAAGATATTGAAGAAATTCAATATGGATAAGTCCAAGAAGGGATTCTTGCCCGTATTGCAAGGTATGAGATTGAGCACGACTCAATGCCCGACCTCGACAGAAGATAGAGAAAAGATGAGTGTCATCCCCTATGCCTCAGCCATAGGGTCTATTATGTATGCCATGCTATGTACCAAACCTGATGTGAACCTTGCCGTAAGTTTGGTAGGGAGGTACCAAAGTAATCCCGGCATCGAACACTGGACATCGGTCAAGAATATCCTGAAGTACCTGAAAAGGACTAAGGATATGTTTCTCGTTTATGGAGGTGACGAAGAGCTTGTCGTAAAGGGTTACGTCGATGCTAGCTTCGACACAAATCTGGATGACTCCATGTCACAAACCGGATACATGTACATTTTGAATGGTGGGGCAGTCAGCTGGTGCAGTTGCAAGCAAAGTGTCGTGGCAGGATCTACATGTGAAGCGGAGTACATGGCAGCCTCGGAGGCAGCACATGAAGCAATTTGGATGAAGGAGTTCATTACCAACCTAGGAGTTATTCCCAATGCATCAGGCCCGATGACTCTCTTCTGTTACAACACTGGAGCTATTGCCCTTGCCAAAGAGCCCAGGTTTCACAAGAAGACCAGGCATATCAAGCGTCTCTTCAACTCCAGCCGTGAAAATGTTCAAGATGGAGACATAGATATTTGTAAAGTGCATACGGATCTGAATGTCGCAGATCCGTTGACTAAACCTCTTCCACGAGAAAAACATGATCAACACCAGAACTCTATGGGTGTTCGATTCATCACAATGTGACTAGATTATTGACTCTAGTGCAAGTGGCAGACTATTGGAAATATGCCCTAGAGGCAATAATAAATTGCTTATTATTATATTTCCTTGTTCATGATAATTGTCTATTGTTCATACTATAATTGTATTAACCGGAAACCGTAATACATGTGTGAATACATAGACCACAACATGTCCCTAGTAAGCCTCTAGTTGACTAGCTCGTTGATCAATAGATGGTTGTGGTTTCCTTACCATGGACATTGGATGCCGTTGATAACGGGATCACATCATTAGGAGAATGATGTGATGGACAAGACCCAATCCTAAGCATAGCACAAGATCGTGTAGTTCATTTGCTAAGAGCTTTTTGAATGTCAAGTATCATTTCCTTAGACCATGAGATTGTGCAACTCCCGGATACCGTAGGAATGCCTTGGGTGTACCAAACATCACAACGTAACTAGGTGGCTATAAAGGTGCACTGTAGGTATCTCCAAAAGTGTCTGTTGGGTTGGCACGAATCGAGACTGGGATTTGTCACTCCGTATGACGGAGAGGTATCTCTGGGCCCACTCGATAATGCATCATCATAATGAGCTCAATGTGACTAAGGAGTTAGTCACGGGATCATGCATTACAGAATGAGTAAAGAGACTGGCCGGTAATGAGAATGAACGAGGTATTGGGATACCGACGATCGAATCTCGGGCAAGTAACATACCAGTGGACAAAGGGAATTGTATACGAGATTGATTGAATCCCTGACATCGTGGTTCATCCGATGAGATCATAGTGGAACATGTGGGAGTAAACATGGGTATCCGGATCCCGCTTTTAGTTATTGGCCGGAGAGATGTCTCGGTCATGTCTGCATGGTTCCCGAACCCGTAGGGTCTACACACTTAAGGTTCGGTGACACTAGAGTTATTATGGGAAATTGTATGTGGTTGCCGAAGGTTGTTCGGAGTCCCGGATGGGATCCCGAATGTCACGAGGAGTTCTGGAATGGTCCGGAGGCAAATAGTTATATATGGGAAGTCCAGTTTCAGTCACCGGAATGGTTTCGGGGGTTATCGGTATTGTACCGTGACCACCGAAAGGTGTCCGGGGGTCCACCGGGTGGGGCCACCTACCACGGGGGACTTAATGGGCTGAACAAGGGTAGGAACCAGCCCCCTAGTGGGCTGGTGCGCCCCCAAGGGCCCAAGGCGCCTACGGTTGGAAACCCTAGGGGGTAGGGGCGCCTCCCACCAAACTTGGGGGGCAAGTCCCCCCCTTGGCCGCCACCGCCAATATAGATGGGATCTAAGGGGGCCGGCCCCCTCTCCACTTCCCCTATAAATAGTGTGTGTGTGTGTGGGGGGGGGGGAGGGCTGCCGCACCCTTCCCCTGGCACAGCCCCTCCCTCCCCAACACCTCCTCCTCCTCCGTAGAGCTTGGCGAAGCCCTGCAGAAAAACCGCAAGCTCCACCACCACGCCGTCGTGCTGCCGGAGCTCTTCGTCAACTTCTCCTCTCCCCTTGCTAGATCAAGAAGGAGGAGACATCCCCGGGCTGTACGTGTGTTGAATGCGGAGGCGCCGTGAGTTCGGCGCTAGATCGAATCTTGCACGATTTGAATCACCGCGAGTACGACTCCATCAAGCACGTTCTTGTAACGCTTCCGCTTAGTGATCTTCAAGGGTATGAAGATGCACTCCCTCTCTGTCTCTCTCTCTCTCTCTCTCGTTGCTAGCATCTCCTAGATTGATCTTGGTGACTGTTGGAAAATTTTGAATTATTACTACGTTCCCCAACAGACGTAGCTTACGATGAGCACGTCCCTGAGCTGAAGGTCATGAGCGTGGGCGAACCGCTTCCATCCGTGCATGAATAACAGATGGAAGCAGTTCGCCCGCGCTGATGACCTTCCGAGCACGTCTGCATCTTAAGATATGACAACAGCCGCACCATGCTAACAGTGAAGATGTTCGACAGGACCACTGAGGGGGTGAGGGGTCGAGGGTTTAGGGATCGAGGTTCTAGGGTCCATGGTCGAGGATCGTCCGGTCCGAGTGCTGACCGACTGGTTTTGTAGCTTAAGATGAGCATGTCCTTGAGCTGAAGGTCATCAGTGTGGGTGAACTGCTTCCATCCGTGCATGAATAGCGGATGGAAGCAGTTCGCCCGCGCTGATGACCTTCCGGGCACATCCGCATCTTAAGATATGACAACAGCTGCACCATGATCACAGTGAAGGTGTTCGACAGGACCACCGAGGGGGCGAGGGGTCGAGGGTCTAGGGGTCGATGGTCGAGGATCTTTCGGTCTGAGTGCTCATCGACTGGTGTCGTAGCTTAAGATGAGCAGATCCCCGAGCTGAAGGTCATGAGCGTGGGCGAGCTGCTTCCATCCGTGCATGAATAATGGATGGAAGCAGTTCACCCGTGCTGATGACCTTCCGGGCACGTCCACATCTTAAGATACAACAACACCTGCACCATGCTCATAGTGAAGGTGTTCGACAGGACCACCGAGGGGGCGAGGGGTCGAGGGTCTAGGGTTCGATGGTCGAGGATATTCCGGTCCTTGTGCGGACCGACTGGTGTCAGTTTGGTATTCATGTCGGTATTCATTTTTTTATGTTGTACTAATTCTTTTACTCTTCTGTCATGACAGGTGTTGAAAGATGGTGGGCGCTGGTCCTCAGCATGGTGGGAGTGGTACTTCCATTCCACCCGTACCTCTTTGGAGAGCATTGTACGAGGGTATGGCTTCACCGATGGGCGCTTGTTCGTCGCCGTTGTTGCCCACCAGGAGAGGAGGTCAGGGAGGGAGGAAGAGAGGAGGTCGAGGAGGACGTGGCCACGAGAGAGGTAGGTAGGCTGCTACACCTTCCTCGCCGCCACCCCCCAGCTAAGTTACCCGAGCACACGATTGCTAGGGGGCACGTTTGAGGAGGAGGCTACGCGGATTCCGGTCCATGAGCCTCGAATCGATGGGCCTTCGGCCTAAGAGACTTCGGGCCAGGATGCTTGGGCCCTCGTGACTCCGCCCCAGGCTACGTCTGGACGGGGTACCTGGCAGGATCCGCCTGAGGGGTCGAGTAGCCATGCTGATGGTGGCGGGCATCAGATTTCTGATAGTAGCAGCGAGGACGAGGTGGTTGAGGGGGACACCGTCTACCAGCGTGGTAGTACATGGCTCTCGTCCGCACCAGTGACCCGCGAGCAGAGGTGGCTGATTTTGCCTGATGGGACGAGGTAAGTGCATTTACTCTTTTTTTTACCTTTTGCCATCATGTTTTTTCAAATATCTAATGCATTGGCGCCTTGTCATACTATAGGGGTTGGGACCACCCTCAGGATATCTGCAGGCCCAACAAAGTCCTTGGTGAGATTTGCCGGCAAAACTTCCCGGGGTGGGTCACGTTGCCCGGTAAGGGTCAAGTTCCAGAGCTAGGATTGACCTCGGAGCACTACTTGGCTGCCCCGGCCCCGCCGAAGGAGATCATCGACGGTGTCTTGTGCCACATGAGGGCCGACATGCTGATAAGAACGTTTTGGGTAATTTCTCATTCGCACAATTAAAAATCTTAGAATAAGCTTAGTTATTGTACTAATGAATGTTGTATCATTTGATTGCAGACCTTCTACAAGTGTTGGGAGGGATATGAGGAGGCCTGTGCACGAATTATCAATGTCGAGTGCAGGCGCCTACTATAAAACTTACGGCACGAGGCTCGGGTGCAGGCTGTTCGAGACTACTTCGCCTCGTGTGGTGTTTGGAAGCCCAAGAAGAAGTGTCGTGGAAAGTTCCAGAACAAGGAGGAGTACATGAAGGTAATTGCCTATATTCTTAAGGCCTTGTTCTTAGTTTCATTGATTTGATTCGTAGACGTATTGCTCAAGTTTCTCTTTACTGACTTAGGTACCCCCGAGATGGTGTGCAGATAAGATGGATTGTTGGGAGGCGTTGGTGGATTTGTGGTGCTCAGACGCATGGCGGGCCGTCCACAAAGATGCCAAGGAGAAGCGTGCCCAAATGAGAGGTGTGCCACACCATCAAGGCAGCGCCAACTTATATCAATACGGGCGGAATTGGGTATGTGGTTTGCTTCATGATTCATGCAATTCATTCTATCATGGTAGCTCGAGCCCTTTAATTACTAATACTATGGTCCTCTCTTTTAGGCGGGATACAATATGGCACCAGTGCCAGAGGTGTTCGACCTCTATGCCATGGCCCATACTATCCCGTTCAAGAAGGCCGAGGCATTCTTTGTGTCTGACCTCGATAATCCAAAGAACTTCACCAACATGTCCTCCCACAACAAGCTCGTGAGGTAAAGAGATGTGGGGAAGGCGAGGAAAGGGGAGGACTTTAACCCGAGCGAGCCGTTTGATTCGGAGCTCATGATGATATCTGGTGGCGGGAGGTCCCATGGCTCGATTGCCATTGGAGATGGACTTATCCGTTGTCCTCGAACTCTCCTGGAGATCAAGGCACGCCAAACGAGCTCAGATCCTGAGATAAGGCCTCGTCCACAGCCAATCGAGTTCGCCTTCCAGGTTAGTTATACACTCAGATTTCTTTCAAGCATTACATTGTGTGTGCAGCCATCAATGATTACAATGCTTTCGAGGAGTGGTGTGGTAGGCTACTCTTCAAAGTGAGAGAGATAGAACCCAAGCACTTCTGGCGGAGAGGGACCGGGAGGCGGAGGAGAAGCAGCGGGAGTTGGAGGAGAGGACGACAAGGTTGATAGAGGAGGAGAGGGCATGAAATGACATGCATAACTGGGCCATGTACGAGCTCCTTGTGGTAAGTTTCTTCTGCATATTAGCCAAATCATTCACTTAATGTTCTTTTCATTACTAACTAGGATGATTGACCCGTGAAAACCAAATGTGCATTCAGTTTGCCAGAAGGCCGGTCAGAGCCCTCCGCCGATGCTAGAGATTGCTCCGGGGACCATGGTGAGTTTAATTTGGATGATCATTAGTTACTAGTATTAACATTTGAGTGTCGTCATGCTAACGAGACATTGCAAATGATCTTTGGTGCAGCGTGCCTCCAGACAAGCATCACACGATCCATCTCTAGGTGGTGGTACCGGCACGAGCAACGCCGATGCTTCACCTCCGTGATGACGGTAAGTTTTCTCTAGTGTTTTTCTTACCAAATGCATAAAGGCCTAGACTTAGCTTTATTTCCTCCAAAATGCTTAGACTTAGCTTATCTTCCTCCAAAATGACATAATTAGCTTACTTAGGTCCAAAATGATCTATACTTAGCTTTGTTTCCTCCAAAATGACCTAAGTTAGCTCTAATATGCTTAGTTACCTAGGTTTGCTCAATAATGACATACCCTTAGCTTACTTATGTAAAAAATGGCATAATTATCTTACTTAGGTTTGAAATGGCATAACAACCTAGGTAACCTCATATATGTCATATACTTTACTTATTTTCCTCAAAAATGACATAATAAGCTTAATTAGCTCCAAAATGATCAATTTTACCTAAGTTAGCTACACAATGACCTAAGTTAGCTCTAAAATGCTAAATTAGCTCTAAGATGCTTAGTTACCTAGGTTAGCTCCATAAAGACCTATACTTAGCTTACTTATGGCAAAATTGGCATAATATGCTTAGTTAACTCAAAAATGGCATAATTAGCTAGGTTAGCTCCAAAATGACCCATTTTACCTAAGTTAACTCCAAAATGATCCATTTTACCTAGGTTTGCTCCAAAATGATTCATTTTACCTATGTTAGCTCCAAAATGATCCATTTTACCTAAGTTAGTCACAAAATGATCCATTTTAGCTTGGTTAGCTCCAAAATGATCCATATTAGCTAGGTTCACTCATAAATGATCCATTTTACTTAAGTTAGCTCCAGAATGATCCATTTTACCTAAGTTAGCTCCAAAATGATCCATTTTAGCTAAGTTAGTTCATAAATGGTCCATATTACCTAAGTTAGTTCCAAAATGATCCATTTTAGCTAAGTTAGCTCATAAATGCCTTTTTTTAACCTAATTTAGCACATAAATGTCATTTTTACCTAAGTTAGCTCATAAATGTCATATACTTCTTCATCTTCATTTTCTTCTTCTCCTTCTTCTTCTAATCTTCTTCTTCTAACTTTCTTATTTCCCATTTTGCAGATTTCATTCACTTGACGAAAGCTTGCATTGATGGAGTGCTTCTTATCCCATTATCTGTTTCTTTTGTATCAATGAACTATGCATGTATCATTGGATGAAACTATTGTAATATATATGGTTGGATGCCTCTATGTGGAACTTGCTATGTATGATGGAACTATGCATGGAACTTATTTTATATTCTATGGAGATGAAGGAAATATTCCCTAGAGGCAATAATAAAGTTGTTATTTTATATTTCCTTATATCATGATAAATGGTTATTATTCATGCTAGAATTGCATTAACCGAAAACTTGATACATGTGTGGATACATAGACAAAACACCGTGTCCCTAGTAAGCCTCTACTAGACTAGCTCATTAATCAAAGATGGTTAAGTTTCCTAACCATAGACATGTGTTGTCATTTGATTAATGAGATCACATCTTTAGGAGAATGATGTGATGGACAAGACCCATCCGTTAGCTTAGCATAATCATAGTTCAGTTTTATTGCTATTGCTTTCTTCATGTCAAATACATATTCCTTCGAATATGAGATTATGCAACTCCTGGATACTGGAGGAATTCCTTGTGTGATATCAAACATCACAACATAATTGGGTGACTATAAAGATGCTCTATAGGTATCTCCGAAGGTGTTTGTTGGGTTGGCATAGATCAAGATTAGGATTTTTCACTCAGAGTATCGAAGAGGTATCTTTGGGCCCTCTCGGTAATGCACATCATATGAAGCCTTGCAAGCAAAGTGACTAACGATTTACTTGCAGGATGATGCATTACAGAACGAGTAAAGAGACTTTCTGGTAACAAGATTGAACTAGGTATGAAGATACCAACAATTGAATCTCGGGCAAGTAACATACCGATGACAAATGGAATAATGTATGTTGTCATAACGGTTCGACTGATAAAGATCTTCGTAGAATATGTGGGAGCCAATATGAGCATCCAGGTTCCGCTATTGGTTATTGACTGGAGAGGTATCTCGGTCATGTCTACATAATTCTCGAACCCGTAGGGTCCGCACGCTTAACATTCGATGACGATTTTGTATTATATGACTTATGTGATTTGGTGACCGAATGTTGCTCGGAGTCTCGGATGAGATCACGAACATGACGAGGAGTCTCGAAATGGTCGAGAGGTGAAGATTGATATATAGGATGATAGTATTCGGACACCGGAAGTGTTCCAGGTAGTATCCGGTATTTATGAGACTACCGGGGGGGTTACCGTAACCCCCCGGGGGAATAATGCTGTTGGGAATGTAGTAATTTCAAAAAATTTCCTACGCACACACAAGATCATGGTGATGGCATAGCAACGAGAGGGGAGAGTGTTGTCTATGTACCCTCGTAGACCGTTAAGCGGAAGCGTTATGACAACGCGGTTGATGTAGTCGTACGTCTTCACGATCCGACCGATCCAAGCACCGGACGTACGGCACCTCCGTGTTCAGCACACGTCCAGCTCAATGACGTTCCCCGGGCTCCAATCCAGCAAAGCATCGGGGATGAGTTCCGTCAGCATGACGGCGTGGTGGTGATGATGATATTCTACCGGCACAGGGCTTCGCCTAAACTCCGCGACGATATAACCGAGGTGGAATATGGTGGAGGGGGGCACCGCACACGGCTAAGGAACGATCCGTAGATCAACTTGTGTGTCTCTAGGGTGCCCCCCGCCCCCGTATATAAAGGAGCAAGGGGGGGGGGGAGGCCGGCCGGCCCTTGTGGGCGCGCCAAGGAGGAGGAGTCCTCCTCCTAGTAGGAGTAGGGCTCCCCCTTTCCTACTCCTACTAGGAGGGGGAAAGGAAGGGGGAGAGGGGGAAGGAAAGAGGGGGGCGCCGCCCCCCCTCTTAGTCCAATTCGGACCAGAGGGAGAGGGGGCGCGCGGCCCACCCTGGCAGCCCCTCTCTCTTTCCACTAAGGCCCATGTGGCCCATTAACTCTCCCCGGGGGGGGGGGTTCCGGTAACCCTCCGGCACTCCGGTTTTCTCCGAAATCACCCGGAACACTTCCGGTGTCCGAGTATAGTCGTCCAATATATCAATCTTTATGTCTCGACCATTTCGAGACTCCTCGTCATGTCCATGATCACATCCGGGACTCCGAACAAACTTCGGTACATCAAAACTTATAAACTCATAATAAAACTGTCATCGTAACGTTAAGCGTGCGGACCCTACGAGTTCGAGAACTATGTAGACATGACCTAGAACTATTCTCGGTCAATAACCAATAGTGGAACCTGGATGTTCATATTGGTTCCTACATATTCTACGAAGATCTTTATCGGTCAAACCGCATAACAACATACGTTGTTCCCTTTGTCATCGGTATGTTACTTGCCCGAGATTCGATCGTCGGTATCCAATACCTAGTTCAATCTCGTTACCGGCAAGTCTCTTTACTCGTTCCGTAATACATCATTTCGTAACTAACTCATTAGTTACAATGCTTGCACGTCTTAAGTGATGAGTATTACCGAGAGGGCCCAGAGATACCTCTCCGACAATCGGAGTGACAAAACCTAATCTCGAATTATGCCAACTCAACATGTACCTTTGGAGACACCTGTAGAGCACCTTTATAATCACCCAGTTTCGTTGTGACGTTTGGTAGCACACAAAGTGTTCCTTCGGTAAACGGGAGTTGCACAATCTCATAGTTGTAGGAACTTTGTATAAGTCATGAAGAAAACAACAGCAACATACTAAACGATCAAGTGCTAAGCTAACGGAATTGGTCAAGTCAATCACATCATTCTCCTAATGATGTGATCCCATTAATCAAATGACAACACATATCTATGGTTAGGAAACATAACCATCTTTGATCAATGAGCTAGTCAAGTAGAGGCATACTAGTGACACTATGTTTGTCTATGTATTCACACATGTATCATGTTTCTGGTTAATACAATTCTAGCATGAATAATAAACATTTATCATGATATGAGGAAATAAATAATAACTTTATTATTGCCTCTAGGGCATATTTCCTTCAGTCTCCCACTTGCACTAGAGTCAATAATCTTAGATTACATAGTAATGATTCTAACACCCATGGAGTCTTGGTGCTGATCATGTTTTGCTCGAGAGAGGCTTAGTCAACGGGTCTGCAACATTCAGATCCGTATGTATCTTGCAAATCTCTATGTCTCCCACTTGGACTTGGTCCCGAATGGAATTGAAGCGTCTCTTGATGTGCTTGGTCCTCTTGTGAAATCTGGATTCCTTTGCCAAGGCAATTGCACCAGTATTGTTACAGAAGATCTTCATTGGTCCCGATGCACTAGGTATAACACCTAGATCGGAAATGAACTCCTTCATCCAGACTCCTTCATTTGTTGCTTCCGAAGCAGCTATGTACTCCGCTTCACATGTAGATCCCTCCACGATGCTTTGTTTAGAACTGCACCAACTTACAGCTCCACCGTTTAATAAAAATACGTATCCGGTTTGCGATTTAGAATCGTCCGGATCAGTGTCAAAGCTTGCATCGACGTAACCATTTACGACTAGCTCTTTGTCACCTCCATATACGAGAAACATATCCTTATTACTTTTCAGGTATTTCAGGATGTTCTTGACCGCTATCCAGTGACCCACTCCTGGATTACTTTGGTACCTCCCTGCCAAACTAATAGCAAGGCACACATCAGGTCTGGTACACAACATTGCATACATGATAGAGCCTATGGCTGAAGCATAGGGAACTCCTTTCATTTTCTCTCTATCTTCTGCAGTGGTCGGGCATTGAGTCTGACTCAACTTTATACCTTGTAATACAGGCAAGAACCCTTTCTTCGCCTGATCCATATTGAACCTTTTCAACACTTTATCAAGGTACGTGCATTGTGAAAGTCCAATCAAGCGTCTTGATCTATCTCTATAGATCTTAATGCCCAATATGTAAGCAGCTTCACCGAGGTCTTTCATTGAAAAACTTTTATTCAAGTATCCTTTTATGCTATTCAGAAATTCAATATCATTTCCAATCAACAATATGTCATACACATATAATATTAGTAATGCTACAGAGCTCCCACCCACTTTCTTGTAAATATAGGCTTCTCCAAAAGTCTGTATAAAACCATATGCTTTGATCACACTATCAAAGCGTTTATTCCAATTCCGAGAGGCTTGCACCAGACCATAGATTGATCGCTGGAGCTTGCACACTTTGTTAGCTCCCTTAGGATCGACAAAACCTTCCGGTTGCATCATATACAACTCTTCTTCCAGAAATCCATTCAGAAATGCAGTTTTGACATCCATCTGCCAAATTTCATAATCATAAAATGCGGCAATTGCTAACATGATTCAGACAGACTTAAGCATCGCTACGGGTGAGAAAGTCTCATCGTAGTCAACCCCTTGAACTTGTCGAAAACCTTTCGCAACAAGTCGAGCTTTATAGACAGTTACATTACCGTCAGTGTCAGTCTTCTTCTTAAAGATCCATTTAGTCTCAATGGCTTGCCGATCATCGGGCAAGTCAACCAAAGTCCATACTTTGTTCTCATACATGGATCCCATCTCAGATTTCATGGCTTCTAGCCATTTTGCGGAATCTGGGCTCATCATCGCTTCCTCATAGTTCGTAGGTTCATCATGGTCAAGTAACATGACTTCCAGAATAGGATTACCGTACCACTCTGGTGCAGATTTTATTCTGGTAGACCTACGAGGTTCAGTAGAAACTTGATCTGAAGTTTCATGATCAATATCATTATCTTCCTCACTAATTGGTGTAGATGTCACAGGAACTGATTTCTGTGATGAACTACTTTCCAATAAGGGAGCAGACATAGTTATCTCATCAAGTTCTACTTTCCTCCGACTCACTTCTTTCGAGAGAAACTCTTTTTCTAGAAAGGATCCATTCTTAGCAAGGAATGTCTTGCCTTCGGATTTGTGATAGAAGGTGTACCCAACAGTCTCTTTTCGGTATCCTATGAAGACACATTTCTCCTATTTGGGTTCGAGCTTATCTGGTTGAAGTTTCTTCACATAAGCATCGCAGCCCCAAACTTTAAGAAACGACAACTTTGGTTTCTTGCCAAACCACAGTTCATAAGGCGTCGTCTCAACGGATTTTGATGGTGCCCTATTCAATGTGAATGCAGCCGTCTCTAAAGCATAACCCCAAAACGATAGCGGTAAATCAGTAAGAGACATCATAGATCGCACCATATCTAGTAAAGTACAATTACGACGTTCGGACACACCATTTTGTTGTGGTGTTCCGGGTGGCGTGAGTTGCGAAACTATTCCGCATTGTTTCAAATGTAAACCAAACTCGTAACTCAAATATTCTCCTCCATGATCAGATCGTAGAAACTTAATTTTCTTGTTACGATGATTTTCCACTTCACTCTGAAATTCTTTGAACTTTTCAAATGTTTCAGACTTGTGTTTCATTAAGTAGATATACCCATATCTGCTCAAATCATCTGTGAAGGTGAGAAAATAATGATATCCGCCACGAGCTTCAATATTTATCGGTCCACATACATCTGTATGTATGATTTCCAACAAATCTGTTGCTCTCTCCATAGTACCGGAGAACGGTGTTTTAGTCATCTTGCCCATGAGGCACGGTTCGCAAGTACCAAGTGATTCATAATCAAGTGATTCCAAAAGTCCATCAGTATGGAGTTTCTTCATGCGCTTTACACCGATATGACCTAAACGGCAGTGCCACAAATAAGTTGCACTATCATTATCAACTCTGCATCTTTTGGCTTCGACATTATGAATATGTGTATCACTACTATCAAGATTCAATAAAAATAGACCACTCTTCAAGGGTGCATGACCATAAAAGATATTACTCATATAAATAGAACAACCATTATTCTCTGATTTAAATGAATAACCATCTCGCATCAAACAAGATCCAGATATAATGTTCATGCTCAACGCTGGCACCAAATAACAATTATTTAGGTCTAAAACTAATCCCGAAGGTAGATGTAGAGGTAGCGTGCCGACCGCGGTCACATCAACTTTGGAACCGTTTCCCACGTGCATCGTCACCTCGTCCTTGGCCAGTGCTCGCTTATTCCGTAGTCCCTGTTTCGAGTTGCAAATATTAGCAACAGAACCAGTATCAAATACCCAGGTGCTACTACGAGCTCTAGTTAGGTACACATCAATAACATGTATATAACATATACCTTTGTTCACTTTGCCATCCTTCTTATCCGCCAAATACTTGGGGCAGTTCCCCTTCCAGTGACCAGTTTGCTTGCAGTAGAAGCACTCAGTTTCAGGCTTAGGTCCAGACTTGGGTTTCTTCTCTTGAGCAGCAACTTGCTTGCTGTTCTTCTTGAAGTTCCCCTTCTTCTTCCCTTTGCCCTTTTTCTTGAAACTAGTGGTCTTGTTGACCATCAACACTTGATGCTCCTTCTTGATTTCTACCTCCGCAGCCTTTAGTATTGCGAAGAGCTCGGGAATTGTCTTGTTCATCCCTTGCATATTATGGTTCATCACGAAGCTCTTGTAGCTTGGTGGCAGTGATTGGAGAATTCTGTCAATGACGCTATCATCCGGAAGATTAACTCCCAGTTGAATCAAGTCATTATTATACCCAAACATTTTGAGTATATGCTCACTGACAGAACTATTCTCCTCCATCTTGCAGCTATAGAACTTATTGGAGACTTCATATCTCTCAATCCGGGCATTTGCTTGAAATATTAACTTCAACTCCTGGAACATCTCATATGCTCCATGACGTTCAAAACGTCGTTGAAGACCCGGTTCTAAGCCGTAAAGCATGGCACACTGAACTATAGAGTAGTCATCAGCTTTGCTCTGCCAGACGTTCACAACATCTGGCGTTGCTCCTGCAGCAGGCCTGGCACCCAGCGGTGCTTCCAGGACGTAATTCTTCTGTGCAGCAATGAGGATAATCCTCAAGTTACAGACCCAGTCCGTGTTGCTACCATCATCTTTAAACTTTGCTTTCTCAAGGAACACATTAAAATTCAACGGAACAACAGCACGAGCCATCTATCTACAACAAACATAGACAAGCAAAATACTATCAGGTACTAAGTTCATGATAAATTTAAGTTCAATTAATCATATTACTTCATAATAATATGACTCAGAAATGTCATTGTAAATATGTTTACTTCATAATAAGCTGCAGGGGCTGTTATTGATTGCAACAAAGGCAATGTCACTTTTCATGTTAATGGTAATGAGCATATGATACACTTTCCGAGGAAACAATCTCAAGTTCATAGCATCAATTCTGTTGGAAAAGTTCCAACTATCATTATTGGAGGTTTTGAATTTCCTCTTCCTACTGTCAAGAAAAAGTATGATATTCTTATTGTTGGGGATGTTCATATCCCCGTTGAGGTAACTTAGTGTTATTCGAAATTTCTCCGGTTCCGTGTTATTCAGAATGAGTTTGTTAACAAGACTTGATCAACCTTGTTAATGGATTCATTTTGATGACCATGAGAAGGATGAAACTAGAAGGCACAACCTTCTGTACCCTCTTTTTACTTTATGTTATTTAGAATAAATAAAGCAAAAATAGTATTATCTGTCTGTTTTCTGAATTATCCATGCAATAAAAAAATATCCCGAAAATAAAAGTGCTCCAAATGCCCTGCAAATTTAGTATGATTTTTTATGGAATATTTGAGGATTTTAGGCACTGAAAACACTACAGGAGGGGCAAGCACCTGGCCACGAGGGTGGAGGGCGCGCCCACACCCCCTGGGCACGCCCCCCTATCTCGTGGGCCCATGGTGGCCCCCCTCCACTTATTCCTGCACCCACACACTCCATCTTCTTCTAAAAAAAAATCCCCATCCAGCTCAAGCACGAGTTCTAGCTCATTTTGCTGCGATTTTTGATCTCCTTGCTCAAAGCTCCATTGACAAAACTGCTTTGGGAGATTGTTGCTTGGTATGTGACTCCTCCATTGGTCCAATTAGTTTTTGTTCTAGTGCTTTATTCATTGCAAATCCTTGCTGCCTTGGTGACCATGTTCTTGAGCTTGCATGTTAAATTTATGAGGTTCCAAGTAATTCTAATGCATGATGCAGGCTCTAGGCACTTGTAGGAGTAGTTGCTACCATTCTTGTTAAGTTGTATTCACTTTTATTTTGAAGTTACTAAAATTTTAGAAATTGTCAGAAGATGTTAAGGAGACTTTTGAGGGGCTCTTCTAGCCAAGGCTCTCAGGAAAAGACAAGCTAAAGAGAAGGAAAAAGCCAAGTATAATCTTCCTCGCTTAGCGGAAGTACGATCGTGTGAATGGCCATGTGATAATTTCTTGAAAGAAGCTGGAATTCATGAAGATTTTTATTCTTTGATCGAGAGTGCAAGCCTCAACGATTTTCTCCTCGACCGAATAGATCAGTATCTCTTGCTTACCAATACTTTTGTGCAAAACTTTTATTATTATCCTAAGAAGTCACCACCTTCAGTATCATTTCATTTATATGATGAATTCAGATAAATGACTTTACGTGACTTTTGTGCGGTATGTAGGATACCTTTTGAGGGAGAGCTAGAGGAACCCCATCGTGAAGATGTGGAGGGCTTTGTTAACACTATAGCTGTAGAGGAGCCAAAGAAAGGTTCCGAGGCAAAAATCTGTAGCATACACTTTCCTGTTTTATGATACTTTGCTATATTTGCTAGTAGATGCTTGATTGGTCGTGGAAATAGTGGAACCTTTAATGTTCCTGATATTATCATTCTTTAGCATGCCTTGTTTGGAGACAATAGTTTTAATATGGGTGCCGTCATTGCTAAACGGCTAAGCCTGAATCGTACAAAAGGCCCCATATTTGGAGGTATCTATGCTTCACGTCTTGCTAGACATTTTAGGATACCTATTAGGCTTCATGAAAAGGGGGAGACGATCCTGCCTTCGTACATTTTAGATTACAGGAGCATGGTAGCACACAACTTTATCGTTCAGAATGAAGATAAGACTCTCCTGTATAACTTGAGATTTAATAAGAAACAGAGTGAAACTATTATTCTGCCTGCACCTTTGTTGTTTGATTTGACTGCAGATAATTTTCTGGTTACACTGGAGGCAGTGTATGCTCATCGAGACCAAGCATCTACTCCAGAACCTGAACCTGAGACGGAACCTGCACTGGACCCTTATCGTGCATCATCTTTCAAGTGGGATCCGGAGATGGCCATCCAGTGGTATCCTGATTATACTTCCCAGTACACCGGGGAGAGTACCGGTGGCCCTTGGCATTAGACCAACTTAGGGCAAAAGCCTAAGCTTGGGGGAGTACGTATTTCTCACTGACTTTACATTCATGTTCACACACTATATTAGTCGTTGGTGATCATACTCTTTCATTGTATTATCCATGTTAGTTTAAATTTATTTTTCTAGTTTCTTCTTGTGTGTTTGATAAACCTTAAGAAAAACAAAAAAAATTAGTTAACTTAATTTCCATGCTTGTAGTAGAATTAAAATGAAAAACCCAAAAAGATTTCTCGTTCTTCTTTTACTTGTTGGGAGCTTTCCCGTGTAAATAGCTTTATGTTCTTTTCCTTCCTTTGGGGTTCGACAAGACCATATTGAAAATGTTTAGTGGCTCTCATTTGCATGATTGTTTATTTAACTAAGAGCCCATATTACTTTGTCTTCTCTCTTGAGTTGAATGCTTGCAGATTCCAGCTTAGTCCAATGCACGTGCACTCTTATGATTATACACATCGTTCGGTTGTGCAAGTGAAAGGCAATAATGACGATATATGATGGACTTTTTGAGATGAGAAAAGCTGGCATGAACTCGATCTCTCTTGTTTTTGTAAATATGACGAGTTCATTGTTCCTGATTCAGCTTATTATGAAGTAAACATATTTGCAATTCCAAGTAAATTTGTATGTGCCAAACTCTAAACCTTCAAATGAAATTCTGTTTTGTATGCTCGAGCCACTCATGTTTCCACTAGGGCTGCCTATATCTTCCATGCTAGGTGGGTTATTCTCAGAGGAGTGGACTCTGCTCCTCATTCACGAGAAAGGGCCGGTAACCGGGATGCCCAGTCCCATGATCCAAAAAGATCAAAGCAAATCAAAATAATTAAACAAAACCCCCCTAGGATTGTTGTTAGTTGGAGGCACTCGTTGTTTCGAGCAAGCCATGGATTGATGCTTGTTGGTGGTTGGGGGAGTATAAACTTTTACCATTCTGCGTGGGAACTGCCTATAATGCATGTAGTATGGAAGATACAACCATCTCATAGTTGTTGTGTTGACAGCAAAAGTATGCCGCTCAAAATATTATTCAATCTCTATTTTAAAATCAAGCTCTAGCACCTCTACAAATGCCTACTTCCCTCTGCGAAGGGCCTATCTATTTACTTTTATGTTGAGTCATCACCTTCTTATTAAAAAGCACCCACTGGAGAGCACACTGTCATTTTCATTCATTATTATTGGTTTATATTGGGTATGACTTGACTGGATCTCTTTTACCATGAATTACAATGTTTAGTCAGTCCTTGATCTTTAAAGGTGCTCTGCATTTATGTTTTGCGATCTCACAAAGGGCTAGCGAGATACCATTTTGTTATATCATGTTATGATTGTTTTGAGAAGGTGTTGTCATTCGAGATTTATCATTATCGCTCGCTAGCTGATTATGCCATTGATATGAGTAATTGTGAGACCTGAGTGTTATTGTGAGTATGGTTAGTTTATAATATTGTTGAAACCTGAATTATGGCTTTGCATGTTTACAACAACAAGAGCAAACAGAGTTTGTAAAAGTTTTTCTTTATCACTTTTAGTTTATCAACTGAATTGCTTGAGGACAAGCAAAGGTTTAGCTTGGGGGAGTTGATACGTCTGGAACGTATCTACTTTTCCAAACACTTTTGCCCTTGTTTGGACTCTAACTTGCATGATTTGAATGAAACTAACTGGACTGACGCTGTTTTCAGCAGAATTACCATGATGTTGTTTCATGTGTAGAAAACAAAAGTTCCCGGAATGACCTGAAAATCCTCGGAGACAAGTTTCAGAAAATATAAAAAATCCTCGCAAAAGATGAAGACCAGGGGGCCCACACCCTGTCCACGAGGGTGGGGGCGCGCCCCCTCCCCCTAGGCACGCCCCCTGTCTTGTGGGCCCCCTGAGGCTCCGCCGACCTCAACTCCAACTCCATATATTCCGTCTCGCGGAGAAAAAAAATCAGAGAGAAAGTTTCATCACGTTTTATGATACAGAGCCTGTCGTGGAATTGTCACGTCAGATGTCCTCGTGAAAGGACTTAGTTGTGGAGCCATCGCAACTAGGAAGATTGAAGGGGTTAATCGGGACAAGGGACATGAGGAGTTTATACTAGTTCGGCCCCTTACGGTGAAGGTAAGGCCTACATCTAGTTGGGTTGGTATTGATGTTTCGATGACCAGGGAGCGAGATACGCTATGCCTGGCTCTCGATGAGTTGTTTCTTGCCCTAAGCCGCCAGCGGGTCGTCCCCTTATATACACGGGTTGACGCCCTGCGGCTTACAGAGTCTCGGCCGGCTTATAAACAATGTCCGGCTCAGTGACTAGTTAAATCTACCTTATGATACAAGTAATAGTATTACAACGGTTTACTACAACGGGCCCTAAGTCGCCTGCGGGCCTTAAGCACCTATGAACCGCCATCTTCATACTTTGGTGTTGGGCTTCTCTCTGGTGAGTCCTCTTTGCGTAACCCGGCCCCTCCTGGGCGGCTTACACAAATAGTTATATCCCCAACATTAGGCCCCAGATTGATTTGAACCTGTTCATGTCAATCTTAAAATACCTTATGAACCGTCCTGCAGTCTTTTAGCTTGCTCGAAGGATTTTAACCCGCCGTGACGTCATCATCTAACTCTGGGTTAAGTCTCTGTGACGTCATCTTCATTACTGACCATCCTGAAAATCGAGGCGCCAGAGCCGCTGGATAATGAATGTTATCTCCTCGTTTTTCGTGCCCGCTCGGTCAGTCTTCCCTTATAAATAGAGCGACCTAGGTCTTCCCCAGTCGTCTTCTTCCTCTCTTCTCTGCTACTCGAGCTCCGCCGCTGTCACCATCGACTCCCTCATCTTCATCGACTCAGGCCGCTGCATCGACCTGTCCTTGACCAGTGATCGACGGCGGACCTCCGCAGCTCATCCGCATCTGTGAGTTCCTTCCATTCCCTTTCTCAGATCTGCATTAGATTCCTATCGAGTTCGTCGGTGTTCATCACTGGCTGACCCCAAACCCTCGCTAGTTCCTTCCAATGCCCTGTTTAGATCGCAAAAACCACGTAGAACTACTGTGGTGCTTGTTTGTGTTGATCTCGCATAAAAATAGATCTCATTTCTCTTGTTCAGAAACCCTCTTCGAGCACATGAACTTCTCTGCCCTGTTTTAGGTCTAGAAATTTTTCCTTTCCGGAGCAATATTTGATTCAGAGTAATAACCGTTAGCTGTGAAACTTGCTTTTATCACCCGGAAATCTCCTCTGATAAATGCCCTGAAACACAACCGTCGAGATGTCCGGCTTAAATAAATGACACAGAATCTTGATAGCTCCTCATGACCCGGATTTTTTTTGAATTGCACTTGATACTTGTAGCGGCTTAAATATTGTTGCACAGTCATCCTTATGTCATTAGGCCCCTCATTAAGCCACCACTTTAAATAATCAAGATTTTCCTCCCCGGTTAAAATTGAACCAGATCTTCTTGCTTTTCCATAGGCCAATTGCTTTGATGGCTCCTAAGGCTACCAAAGCCCCTGTGACTTGCAATTGGGTTCCATCCATAGTTACCAATAGCAAACTAGCTGAATTTGTAAAGTCTGGGCACCTGCCAAAAAAGGATGTCATGTCTTACCGTGCCCCTGACCCATCTGAAGAAAAGCCTCATCCCCAAGCAAGGGAAGTAATAATTTTTACGGATCATATGAGCCGTGGATTTGCTCCTCCCGGCTCAAAATTTTTCAGAGAGGTTTTAAATTTCTTTGACCTTAGACCTCAAGACATCGGACCCAATTCCGTGTCAAACATTTGCAATTTTCATGTCTTCTGCGAGGTGTACCTGGGAGAGGAGCCAAGTCTACTTTTGTTCAGGGAGCTTTTTTACATGAACCGGCAAAATGAACATGCAAACGGGCCCAGTGTTGAGCTTGGCGGCATCTCAATCTAGCGACGGAGAGACTGTCTTTTCCCTTACGCTGAGTTGCCGAGTCACCCCAAATCTTGGAACCAGACGTGGTTTTACTGTCAGGACACTTCTCCGGCCGATGAAAACCTCTGCCCGGCTTTCGCGCCCTGCGCCTTGAGTCTAATCATCGGCTACCAGACAAGCTGACAACCCTTGAACGCGTGCCTCTTAATTCCACCATCAAGAAGATTAAAGCTCTATTGGGAAATGGTTTAAACGGCATCGATCTGGTCCAAGTCTGGGTCACTTGGCGTATACTTCCATTAAGCCGCCGTCCCGGCTTAATGTGTACTTATACTGGAGAAAAGAATGATCTGCTACGCCATAGCCCTGACTACTTACCAGACGATTTGGTGGATGCTACAACCCAATCATTGTTGAAGGAAGGCACTGAGACGAGCAACGCCTTCGGCTTACTTCCATTTTGCAAGAATAACCCGACCCCTGTCGTAAGTTATCAATCGTAACAAATGTTTACGGATATATTATAACTTTCTTGATACTCACAATTCTTTAACCTTTTCCACAAGCCGGTGATAACTTCTGGAAGGTCAAATATGACCATGAAGCTGCCAAATAGGCCAGGACAACCAAGAAAGCTGAAAGGAAAGCCGCCAAGATAGGAACCTCAAAGAAGAAGAAACCCAGCACCTCCGACTTACTCAGATTGGAGGATAGCTCTTCGGATGAGGAAGAGGTAATCTTTAAATTTTCTTAAGTCCCTTGTTATCACATGTCTGACATTTTATCCTTTCAGGAGGATACGGGGAACAGTCGAGCAACCAATGAAGAGGTAACTATAATCTCCTCCGACTCAGAGCCTTTGCCAAAGCGAAAGACCCGAAGGATGACCCGGAAAGTAAGATTTTCACATGCACTTGCTTATCAAGATCCTCAATTTATTTTGAAGCAACAACAGCTTGAGAACCGGAGGCAGACCCAGAACAACAAGGATGCAGAACTTTCCTCCGGCTTACCTGATGTAACCAGGTAGCGTCGGACTGAGGTTATCTCCGATTTACGTTCTGTCTTACCTTTAGCAGGCTTAATTCGTCAACCTCTCAATTCATCTGACTCCAACTATTAGGATACCTCTCCTTCTTCCGGTGAATCCATGCAGTCAAATATGCCGACTTTCAAAACTGCTCCCGGGTAATATAAACTTATGCACTTTTTGCTTTACCTATGCTTGCATATTCATCCTTCTGCTTGTGTTAACAGCATGCAAGTGAAGCCCAGTAAATGGGCAAAGAAGAATAAACCATCCAAAGAGCCGGTCATAGCTGAACCGGTGATTAATGCATCTGCTCCAGACAGTTTTGCTCATTAGCCACCGCCAGATCCGGCTTCTGATATTCCAATGCCAACTACTGATCCACCTGCCGAAGATACTCTCCACACAAGTGACCCGGAAACTCCTAGCCCGGTCAAAACAACTGAACCAGAAGTTCAATTTGTGAAGTCTCAGTTTGTTGAACCAGGAAGGCCTACCGTCCTTGCCAAATGTACCGCAAAGGAAGAATTGGCCCAATGCCAAAAAGCCAAGCAGGACATCACTGATTATACTCACCTAAGAATTGGTGACATAGTCTCGGGCTATCTGAATCAGGTTCATAATAGCCGTGACCTGGAAATTGACATGGTGAAACAAATACAACACAAATCGGAGGTATTACTTATACTGTTTACCCGAGTCTTACATACTGTACCAGCCCCCAAGTCTATTGCTTATTGAACAAATATCCTGTATACTTTAGAAACCTCCTTTACCTGTTAATTTATCCGGCTCAAAAAGAATTTGCTTAACCCGGTTATAACATAAAGCTTTTAAATTTGCAATACACATTAGCCCCCAAGTGTCAAGTAGCTTTACTTGTAAGATGCTTGAGACTTCATATGTGTAAATCGGCAGGAGAAAGTTAAAAATTCTTCAACATACATTAGCCCCCAAGTGCCAAGTATCTTTACTTGTAAAGTGCTTGGGACTTGAATGTTTACCTTACTAGAATCCTTACCATAACCCGGTGTCAATGCAGGCTGCCATAAGTCAATTTGAATCAGAACTCGCTGCCCTGAAGAGTCGTCTGGAAACTCAAGAGCTTGAAACGCAGAAAGCTAACTCCAAATTTGAATTTGGTGTCTTTGAAAATGAGAAACTAAAGAAGAATTTTGAGTCGGAAAAGAAAATTTGGGCGGATGAAAAAGCTTCCCTGGTGACTCGGGCTGAAACAGCCGAAGCATCTCTTGCAGAAGCAACAACCGAGCTGTCCAACTTAAAACATCAAATATCCCAAATGGTCTCAACCATCTTTGGTAAGTTATTGTGACACAGTTTTAACATGGCAACCTTACAATGACTATTGTAATAATTACTTCCGGCTTACCGTTATGCTTATGCACATATAGGCTCCAGGAGTGTCAATCTGAAGCAGAACACGCTGATCAAGCTTAAAGCAGTTTACACGTTAGTGGAACAGCTATACTCCGGGACACAATGTGCCCTGGCCGTTGTAGCTTTATCAAATCCACACCCCCGCCTTTTGCAAGATGTATTGAAGAGCCTTGCCTTTCTACCTTAGCGGATCCAAGACTTAGGGCGTTCATCTTCAAGAGCCGGGGCCGTAGCCGCATTGAGCCGGGCAAAAGCATGGCTCCCAGAACTAGACCCGGCAGACCTTGCTCTTGGATATCCGAGTCTAAAGGAAGACGACAATGCCTTTGATGATCACGACTTCCACGCCTATGTTAAAGCCATACGTCTAGTGGTCACCCTTATTGGAAACGGTACTGACCTCAGTAAGTATGCGTCGGCTTATGATAGTAACAATTGGAAAATCCCAAATGCTCCATATGATCAAATCAGCCTGATCCCTCCAATTCGTAAGCATACTTTTGCCCCTGAAGTGGACCCGGCCGGTTTAATAGATGATGAAGCTGAATTTGAAGCTTTGAGCGACATTGATTGGGCAACCCGGAGCCTTCAAGCCCGCCGAAGGAGTGAATCACCAGGTGTTTGGCCAAAATACAATGCTTCATCTATTCAGACTCGGGGAGTCTTGTAATAGGGTAGAAATAACTTCTTATTGCTCATCATGCATTCATGCATGCTCTTATCACTTAACTCTTTTCGTAAGCCGCCATGGCTGTATATTTCTGGCTTTTACTTCCTTGGCGTGTGTAAATTTTGCTTGCCTTATTCTGCAATCCTTGAAAGATCTTCCCGACTCATATAATGCTCACCCGGTACTTAATAACCTGGGGTGACGAATTTTAAACCGGCAAGACAAAAAACACCTTAAAATGCTTTCCACAAGGTATCAGAATAATCACAATACTTTTACAGGCTTCTAATTCGAATACGATCAGTAAACCGTTCCAAAGGGGTTAAGCTAAGATTCGGATACGATCATATAGCCCCCAGTGGCGTGGCGATGCCAATCAAGTGGGTATCGACAGCTATGTTCTCTTTGGTTCGAATACGACCTATGTTTGAATAGGAAGCCCCCAAGTGACCATATGATTTGTTTAATGACGCTGATTCGTATACAATCCACGTCAGACCTAAAGAGGTTAAGCTATGATTCAAATATGATCAAGAAGCCCCCAAGTAGGTTTGGCAAGTATGCCGATCAAGTGGGTATCGACAGCTATGTTCTCTTTGGTTCGGATACGACCTATGTTTGAACAGGAAGCCCCCAAGTGATCATGGCTAGATTCAGATATGATCATAAGCCGGACCAAAGGTAAAGCCGGATTCAGATATGATCTGGTCCCCGTTGGCTGTTTCCACCACCTGCCAAAAAGACATATACACTTTTTGAGGGTGAAAAAAGGACAGAGGTCCTGCTTTATTACTTTATATAATATATACATTGTCCAAAAAATATATACATCTAAAGAGCCGGTGGCTTAAGTATAGTAAGGCTGAAGATGGGCTATATTCCACGGCCGGCGGGTCTCTTCCTCCGATTTACCTGAGTCTTTGTGCTCTCGAATATCAATGAGGTAGTATGACCCATTGTGCAAGTTCTTTCTGACCACAAAGGGCCCTTCCCAAGGAGGGGATAGCTTGTGCATATCAGACTAATCCTGGATGAGCCGGAGCACTAGATCACCTTCCTGAAAGGTTCTGCTTCTGACTCGGCGGCTATGATAACGACGAAGGTCTTGCTGGTAAATCGCTGAGTGGGCTATTGCCAAGTCTCGCTCTTCATACAACAAGTCAAGTGCCTCCTATCGAGCTTTTTCATTGTCAGCCTCAATGTAAGCCGCCACACGGGGTGAGTCGTGCCGGATATCGCTCGGCAGAACTGCCTCTGCTCCATAAACCATGAAAAAGGCGTATAACCCGTGGATCTGTTAGGCGTAGTGTTGATGCTCCATGACACAGAGGGCAGCTCTTTGACCCAATAACCCGGAGTCCGCTGTAAGGGGACCAAGAGCCGTGGTTTGATACCCGTTAAAATCTCCTGATTAGCTCGCTCTGCTTGACCATTGGACTGAGGATGAGCAACAGCCGAAACGTCAAGCCGGATATGTTCCCGTTGACAGAACTCTTCCATGGCACCATTGGAGAGATTAGTGCCATTACCAGTGATGATGCTATGTGGAAAACCAAAACAAAAGATCACCTTTTTGATGAACTGCACCGCTGTGGCCGCATCACACTGACTGACCGGCTCTGCCTCAATCCACTTTGTAAATTTATCCACTGCAACCAGGAGGTGCGTTTTTTATCCTTAGACCTTTTGAAAGGTCCCACCATGTCAAGCCCCCATATTGCGAACGGCCAAGTAATTGGAATCATCCTCAACTCCCGAGCCGGCACATGAGCTCGTCTTGAGAACTTTTGACACCCGTCACATTTGCTATCAAAATCTTCTGCATCAGCATGAGCCATCATCCAATAAAAACCATGACGGAAAGCCTTGGCCACCAGAGATTTTGATCCGGCATGATGACCACAATCCCCTTCATGGATCTCTCGAAGTATCTCTTGACCCTCTGCAGGCGACACACAACGCTGGAACGCCCCTGTGACACTGAGATGATGCAACTCGCCGTTAACAATTGTCATGGATTTAGATCATCTGACAATTTGTCTCGCCATGGTCTCATCCTCAGGCAGCTCTCCCCGGGTCATATAAGCCAAATATGGCAATGTCCAATCCGGGATGATGTGAAGCGCAGCCACCAACTGTGCCTCCGGGTCTGGCACTGCAAGCTCTTCCTCTGTAGGTACCTTGACAGAAGGATTATGTAGAACGTCCAGAAAGGTGTTAGGCGGCACCGGCTTACGCTGAGAGCCCAACCAGCTTAAAGCATCCGCCGCCTCATTCTTCCTTCTGTCAATGTGCTCCACCTGATACCCTTTGAAGTACCCAGCTACAACATCAACTTCATGATGATAAGCCGCCATAAGGGGATCCTTATAATCCCATGTGCCTGAGACCTGCTGAGCCACAAGATCTGAGTCGCCCAAGCACCTTACCCGGCTTAAATTCATCTCCTTAGACATCCGGAGACCATGGAGCAAGGCCTCGTATTCAGCTGCATTGTTAGTGCAAGGAAACATGAGCCGGAGCACATAATGAAATTTGTCACCTTGAGGGGAAGTTAAAACAACCCCAGCCCCTGATCCTTCTAACTGCCTGGACCCATCAAAGTGAATAGTCCAATAGGTATTGTCCGGCTTTTCCTCGGGTGCCTGCAACTCTGTCCAATCATTGATGAAATCCACCAAGGCCTGAGACTTGATGGCAGTGCGGGGCATATACTTCAGACCATAAGGCCCAAGCTCAATGGCCCACTTGGCAATTCGACCTGTGGCTTCCCTGTTCTGAATGATGTCCCCCAAAGGAGCTGAGCTTACCACCGTTATAGGGTGACTTTGGAAGTACTTCTTCAGCTTCCGGTTTGCCATGAACACACCATAAACAAGCTTCTGCCAATGTGGATACCTTTGTTTAGACTCAATGAGCACCTCGCTGATGTAGTAAACCGTCCGTTGAACCGGATGCTCCTTGCCTACCTCCTTACGCTCCACTACGGTGGCAACACTGACGGCCCGTGAGTTAGCAGCCACATATAACAATAGCGGCTCTTTATCAATGGGAGCTGCAAGAACTGGTGGCTCAGACAACTGTCTCTTTAAATATTCAAAGGCAGTGTTAGCAGCATCGCTCCAGACAAAATTGTCTGTTTTCTTCATCATCTGATACAACGGTAAGGCCTTCTCTCCTAACCGGCTTATGAACCGGCTTAAAGCAGCAACCTGCCCCGCCAGGCGCTGAACATCATTGATACATGCCGGCTTAGCCAGAGAGGTAATCACCGTGATCTTCTCCGGATTAGCTTCAATGCCTCTATTTGATACCAGAAAACCCAAGAGCTTACCTGCAGGTACACCAAACACAAATTTGGCCGGGTTAAGCATCATCTTGTAAACCCGGAGATTGTCAAAAGTCTCTCTTAAGTCGGATATCAAAGTTCCCTTTTCTCTGGATTTCACCACAATGTCATCTACATAAGCATGAACATTGCGCTCGATTTGATCATGCAAACAGTTCTGCACACATCGCTGATAAGTTGCCTGGGCACTCTTGAGCCCAAACGGCATGGATACATAACAGAAGGCTCCAAACGGAGTGATAAAAGCCGTCTTCTCCTGGTCCTTAACTGCCATCTTGATCTGATGATAACCAGAGTAAGCATCCAAAAAACTCAAACGCTCACAACCCGCCGTAGCATCAATGATTTGATCAATACGGGGGAGAGCAAAGGGATCAGCCGGACAAGCCTTGTTTAAGTCCGTGTAATCCACACACATCCGCCAAGTGCCGTTCTTCTTGAGCACCAGCACCGGATTAGCCAACCACTCCGGATGAAAAACTTCAACAATAAACCCAGCCGCTAAGAGCCGGGCCACCTCTTCCCTAATAGCTGCCCGTCTCTCTTTGTTGAATCGTCGGAGAAACTGCCTGACCGGCTTATACTTCGGATCAATATTGAGAGTGTGCTCAGCGAGTTCCCTCGGTACACCCGACATGTCAGAAGGTTTCCATGCAAAGATGTCCCGGTTCTCACGGATGAACTCGATGAGCGCGCTTTCCTATTTAGGATCCAAATTGGCACTGATACTGAACTGTTTAGAGGCGTCCCCCGGGGTGAAGTCGACAAGCTTTGTCTTAGCGGCCGATTTAAACTTCAACGCTGGGTCATGCTTAGTAGTTGGTTTCTTGAGGGAGGTCATATCCGTCGGGTCAACATTGTCTTGATAGAATTTGAGCTCCTCTGCGGCACAGGCCGTCTCAGCGTAAGCCGCTTCGCCTTCTTCACATTCTAAAGCCACCTTTCGACTCCCATGCACGGTGATGGTGCCCTTGTAGCCCAGCATCTTGAGCTGTAAGTAAACATAACACGGCCGTGCCATAAACTTAGCATAAGCTGGTCGCCCAAATAGAGCGTGATACGGGATCTTTATCTTGACCACTTCAAACATCAACTTCTCAGCCCTAGAATCATACTCATCTCCAAAAGCCACCTCTAATTCAATCTTAGCAACTGGGTAAGCTGACTTACCTGGGACCACCCCGTGAAAAACAGTGTTGGACGTCCTAAGATTCTTCTCAGTTAACCCCATACGCTGGAAGGTCTCATAATAGAGAATATTGATGCTGCTACCTTCGTCCATGAGTACTTTAGTGAATTTATATCCACCAACCTGGGGTGCTACAACCAAGGCTAACTGACCCGGATTATCAACTCGTAGCGGGTGATCCTCTCTGCTCCAAATGATATGTTGCTCTGACCATCTCAAATTATGAGGAACCGTCGGCTCAACCGAATTTACAGCCCTCTTACGAACCTTCTGGTCACGTTTGCATAAGCTAGTGGTGAACACATGGTATTCCCCACTGCTCAACTGTTTCGGTTGGCTCTGGTAACCCGACTGCTGCTGCGGTTGTCCTCCCTGACCAGCTTGCTGTTGATTATTCCCACCCGGTTGTCCCTGAAAACCGGAATTTGAACCGCCACCTGGGCCATGAAAGCCGCCGGCCCCTAAACCGCCACCAGGTCCATGACCACCATCAAAGATATTGGAATTTTTAAACGCCTTCATGATCGCACAATCTTTCCATAGGTGCGTAGCGGGGTGCTCCCGGGTGCCGTGTTTCGGACAGGGCTCGTTGAGTAGCTGCTCAAGAGATGGACCTGACCCGCCGGTTCGAGGCCACTTACCCTTACATCTCTGATTGTTACCCTGTGTACTAGTGTTAGCCACAAGCTCCGGGTTGCCGTCCGCCTTACGCTTATTGCCGCCTTGATTCCCCGGGTTGTGCTGTTGACCCTTTCCATTACCGTTCCTCTTACCCTTCCCTGTCTTCTCGTCGTCAGACGCAGGGTCCTTGGTATTATCAGAATCGGCATATTTGACTAAAGCTGCCATCAACGTTCCCATATCACCGCAATCACGCTTAAGGCGCCCCAATTTCTGCCTCAGCGGTACAAAGTTGCAATTTTTCTCCAGCATGAGGACAGCAGAGTCGGCATCCATCTTATCAGATGAGTGAATTATCTCCTTGACTCGGCGCATCCAATGGATGGTGGACTCACCCTCCTCCTGCTTACAATTCGTCAAGTCCACGATTGACATAGATTGCTTACAGGTGTCCTTGAAGTTTTGGATGAAACGGGCTTTTAACTCCTCCCACGAACCAATGGAATTAGGTGGTAAACCTTTTAACCAAGACCGGGCCGTTCCATCTAACATCATGGTGAAGTATTTAGCCATTGCCGCGTCATTGACCTCCAACAGCTCCATGGCCATCTCATAACTCTCAATCCATGCTCCAGGCTGTAAGTCGGCCGTGTAATTCGGCACCTTTCGAGGCCCCTTGAAGTCCTTGGGCAGGCGCACGTTGTGCAAAGCCGGTATCAAACAAGGAACCCCACCAGTTCTGGTGGCTACTCCCATCTCAATAGAAGTCGTTGGATACTCTGGGATATCCTGATGAGCCGCCAGCTGAGCCGCCTGTTGAGCCGCCCACTCGTTCTCCTAACATATTCGATCTTGCACCGGGTTATAGCCCCCATGTTGGTTGCGGCGTTGGGCGTTGCTTGATAAAGCCTCAAACTCCATGTGCCTACTGTAACTCGGGCTCCGGTTCTGACGAGGCGGTGCTAACCAAGGCGGAGGGGTTGAATGAATCCTATCCCGGCTGTAAGAATAGGTCTCCTGCTGAGCCAGGGCCGTCTGGACAAGTTCCCTGATCCTCCGTGTCTCCACTACCGTTGGATCATCACCGTCCACTGGAAGAGCTGCCAAACGCGCTGATGCTGCGATTAAATTCTCCATGGGGTTGGAAAAGTGACCCTCCGGTATTGGTACATAACGTGGCGGTGCCATGCTCATATGAGGAGGTGGCATCTCCTGATGCTGAGTCGGTCCTCCCGCTCCGGGTGTCATAAACTGATTAGCATTGGGCGGGTTACTTGGGCCGGCTCCGGGTGTGGCAAAAAGAACCCTAGGATCGTAATTCAGAGGTAACCGGGATTGGGTCTTCTGGTGTCTCCTCCTCATTACCTCATTGGACGCGTTTAAACTCATTGTGAGCTGATAAGCCTCTGACTGCAACCGCTGTGCCCGGGCGTCGAGAGCCGCCCGCTCCGTAGCTAGCCTAGTATCCTCAGCTGCTAAGGCCTCCTTGGCCTGAGCTATGTCCTCATGTACCTGTGCTACCTCCGCGTCATGCTCATATTTGTTTGTAGGGATAACCGTGGCAGTTAACAAGGTCGTAAACTTGTCCATGAGGTCTATCAGCACTTGAGCCGGCGGGTGCACATGGCCTCCTGCCCCGGCTGCTCCTAACCCGGAAATGATTGCGGCCGCAGCTGTAGAGTTTTGTCCGGGTTGAGTTCCAGCCATAAAGACTCTGGCCCAATTTGGCGACTCACAGAGGTCCGGAATACTAAGGCCATCGGAACAGCCCCCGAGCGCACCATCTTGAACTTGATACAAAGAATCTGTTGAACCGGTGGTCGAATCACCATCAGAGGGGACGACCGTCTCACCACCATCTTCAGGACCTTCAGAAAGATCTTCTCCGTGGACGCAGCCCACAAAGACACGCTTCATGCCGGGTTGAACTCGGGTGGGTTTCGCACACTGAGCCGTCTCGACGAGGTCGGTGCAGTTGTCTGGCTCAGGCCCCGGCTCACCAATCCGGCCGATAAAGACGTGGATCCCTCCAAAGGGGACCCGGTACCCGTACTCAATTGAACCGGCATCGGGGCCCCAACCTTCGTCGTCGATGTAGATCTTGCCGTGACGACTCTTGGTCATCTGGCCCACTACGTATCCCTTGAGCCCTTCGAAGTTGCCCTTCAAGAACTCAAATCCACCGTGCGCTGGTCCCATGGTGGGCGCCAACTGCCGTGGAATTGTCACGTCAGATGTCCTCGTGAAAGGACTTAGTTGTGGAGCCATCGTAACTAGGAAGCTTGAAGGGGTTAATCAGGACAAGGGACACGAGGAGTTTATACTAGTTCGGCCCCTGACGGTGAAGGTAAGGCCTATGTCTAGTTGGGTTGGTATTGATGTTTCGATGACCAGGGAGCGAGATACGCTATGTCTGGCTCTCGATGAGTTGTTTCTTGCCCTAAGCCGCCAGCGGGTCGTCCCCTTATATACACGGGTCGACGCCCTGCGGCTTACAGAGTTCCGGTCGGCTTATAAACAATGTCCGGCTCGGTGACTAGTTAAATCTACCTTATGATACAAGTAATAGTATTACAGTGGTTTACTACAACGGGCCTTAAGTCACCTGCGGACCTTAAGCTCCTATGAACTACCATCTTCATACTTTGGTCTTGGGCTTCTCTCTGGTGAGTCCTCTTTGCGTAACCCGGCCCCTCCTGGGCAGCTTACACAAATAGTTATATCCCCAACAGAGCCGCTGCCAAGCCCTAATCTCTCTCGGGAGGGCTGATCTGTAGTCCGTTCGGGGCTCCGGAGAGGGGGATTCGTCACCGTCGTCATCATCAACCATCCTCCATCACCAATTTCATGATGCTCACCGCCGTGTGTGAGTAATTACATCGTAGGCTTGCTGGACGGTGATGGGTTGGATGAGATTTACCATGTAATCAAGTTAGTTTTGTTAGGGTTTGATCCCTAGTATCCACTATGTTCTGAGATTGATGTTGCTATGACTTTGCTATGCTTAATGCTTGTCACTAGGGCTCGAGTGCCATGATTTCAGATCTGAGCATATTATGTTTTCATCAATATATGTGAGTTCTTGATCCTATCTTGCAAGTCTATAGTCACCTATTATGTGTTATGATCTGACAACCCCGAAGTGACAATAATCGGGATACTTCTCGGAGATGACCGTAGTTTGAGGAGTTCATGTATTCACCATGTGTTAATGCTTTGGTCCGGTTCTCTATTAAAAGGAGGCCTTAATATCCCTTAGTTTCCACTAGGACACCGCTGCCACGGGAGGGTAGGACAAAAGATGTCATGCAAGTTCTTTTCCATAGCATGTATGACTATATTCAGAATACATGCCTACGTTACATTGATGAATTGGAGCTAGTTCTGTGTCACCCTATGTTATAGCTATTACACGAGGAATCGCATCCAACATAATTATCCATCACTGATCCATTGCCTACGAGCTTTTCATATATTGTGCTTCGCTTATTTACTTTTCCTTTGCTACTGTTACAATCACTACAAAACACCAAAAATATTGCTAGTACTATCTTTACCTTTGACCACCATTACCATTACTATCATACTACTTTGCTACTAAATACCTTGCTGCAGATACTAAGTTATCCAGGTGTGGTTGAATTGACAACTCAACTGCTAATACTCAAGAATATTCTTTGGCTCCCCTTGTGTCGAATCGATAAATTTGGGTTGAATACTCTACCCTCGAAAGCTGTTGCGATCTCCTACACTTGTGGGTCATCACATGCTACGTTCCCCAACAGGAAATGTTAGCAACAAGAGGGGGGGGGGTGTCTACATACCCTTGTAGACCAAAGGTGTTAACGATCTGAAGATCATGGTTGGCGTAGTCGTACTCCATTCGTGATCCAATCCGATCCAGCACCGGACGAATGACACCTCCGAGATGTGCACACGTATGACTCGGTGATGTCTCCACCTTCTTGATGCCTCGAGGGAGGGTAGAGGTTGATGGTATCTAGGCCAGTACGACGGTGTGGTGGTCGTGACGACAACGAAACACCGGCAGGGCTTCGCCAAGTGATGCATGGAGGAGGAGTAACGGGAGGGATAGGTGCCAAGGGATGCAATGGCTGATGTCCCCAGCGCCTCCTCACCTTTATGTAGGCATGGAGGGCTGGTGGCTTGCTGTCCAAGTCACTAGGGCCAGCGGTCAAGGGGGAGGAAGGAAATCCATCCTTTCCTCCCCCACAGACTACGATCCCCCTTTTAGGGATCTTGACCTTATCCCTTCGGGGTATGATCATATTCCTTTCAGGGAGGATATTGGTGTGCCTGGACCAAGGCGTGGGGCATTGACCCACCACCCACGTTCATGTGGGTCCCTTCAGGCAGGTGGGTGAGGGAGTCCTGGACTAAGGGGTCCTCAGGCGTCCTACCTATTTAATATGCGCTGGGCTAATGGGCTATGAAGATAAAGGAAGAAGACCACCTCCCGTGTCCGGCTAGGACTCCTGTATGCGTGAACGACAAGATTAGGTGTTCGGATATGCTATTTCCTTTCTCTCTAAACTGACTCAGTACAATCCTAGGCCCCTCCGGCGTCTATATAAACTGGAGGGTTTAGATCGGAGGCAGGATCATAATATTCATAGGCTAGACAAGCTAGGGTTTAGCGATTACGATCTCGAGGTAGATCAACTCTTGTAACCCATATACTCATCAAATACAATCAAGCATGATATAGGGTTTTACCTCCTTTATGAGGGCCCGAACCTGGGTAAACATTGTGTCCCTCCATCCATTGTTACCATTGATCCTCAGACGCACAGCTTAGGCCCCCTACTTGAGATCTGCCGGTTTTGACACTAACATTGGTGCTTTTATTGATAGCTCTGCTGTGTTGTCAATAGAAGGATTGATAGCACGCCTCTTCATCAATGGTGATGCTGTGTCCAGGGAGACTTTTCTCCCCAGACAAGTCTTTGTGTTTGGCAGCTTCGTGCTATGTGCCGACTTAACCGACCACCTTGAGCAGGTAGACAGTTACGCCCCCGGTCACCAGATTAGGTTTGGGAACTTGAATTACGTTGCTGATATCCGAAGGGTTCGCGGCCCCGACTGCCGCCCCTCACCCTCATGAAGAAGGACCTTTGGATCCACTATCAGATCCTGTACATGGGTCAATGTTCCCACCTGCATCGGCTTTAGAACCGGGGCAGATCGTGTTGTCCAACGACGGGAGGATCGACCCCGCCGGACTCTCTCCTATCATGGAACTTTCAATCGGAGACCCAGATGAGACCGCGCCATTGGTAAACCCAGAGTTAAATGGGACTCTCCCAGTTATTGGAGAGCCGGATGAAGGAGTCCTCGTTTCGGGGGTCCACGGGTGTCCGGCCCAAGATGAGGGCCGGGCTGAATGGGCCGTGATGAAGCAGAAGGCCATCCTCCGTGTTCGGGTAGGATTCCTATGTGCGTGGACGGCAAGATTACAGTCCATATGTATTGTCTCCTCCCCTTATGAACCGAATTTGTACAAACCCTAGGCCCCTCCGGTGTGTATATAAACCGGAGGGTTTAGTCCATAAAGGCTATTATCATAACACTCATAGGCTAGACAAGCTAGGGTTTACCATTACGACCTCGAGCTAGATCAACTCTTGTAACCCCTATACTCATTGAATATAGTCAAGCAGGACATAGGGTTTTACCTTCTTTAAGAGGGCCCAAATCTGGGTAAACATTGTGTCCCTTTGTTCATTGTTACCATTGATCCTTAGACGCACAGCTTGCACCCCCCTACCGAGATCTGCCGGTTTTGACACCGACATTGGTGCTTTCATTGAGAGCTCTGTTGTGTAGTCCCGAAAAAGCGATCTATGGCTCGCCTAGTCATCAACGACAATATCACCTCTGGAAGGAGCCTAACTTCTAGGCAGACCCTCCAGCTCGGCGGTCTCGTCATAGGCACCCGTACGGTCATCAAGCCTACACACCCCCTATGACCGCCGAACACCGTCTTCACATTGGTCTTGAGTACTCCGAAAAGATGGATCTGACAAATGTCTTGTCCTTAAACGAGCTGCTAGATAGCATCGCCGCCCTTGGGGTTTCAACAGATTATGGTCGGATCAGGCTTAAGCCTGACCATAGGAAAATTTATCGCTCGTCGATCACACACCTGATAGCAGTCATTGAGGAACGAGCCGAGGACACCTCCACCCCTATGTTGAGAACCAAATATGTTTGGGTCTCCGAACCCCTCAAGCCGGATACTCTCCCTTCATACAGGACTCCGCGTCCTCCGAACTCTGGCTCGGATGTAGGATCGAGGGAGCACTTGGATCTCCTCAGACCCGAACTGGTCACTTTGGATATTTTCCGAGCTCCAAGCATAGATGTGGGTCGGGATTCGAATTTTAACCCACCCACCCACCACAATCAATACTCTCCAAGCAACTCAGGCCCTCTAGACATATATGACCTGATGTATCATGTATATATGACAACAACATTAGGAAATGGTCCATCATTTTTGGGCCATATTCCTACTTGTTAAAAGCAAGATGAAAGATTGATGCGATGATGATGTAGTCTCAGTCTTCCATCGCAATTGTACTGACGAGGAAATACTGAATGCCCTCGACCGTCATCACATACAGAGGTTCACGGAACTATCATAGGTAGTGCAAAAGTACTACGCGATGGAAAGCACATGGAAGGCCCAGAAAACTCAACTGGAGCCTGCTGCCTTTAAGCAGTATGCGACCCGGACTAAACGGATGCACCCTAGTGGGGCATTCGATCATCAGTCTGTCGGTAGAAAAAATAAACCCTTTACGGGACATAGGTCCGTTCTTGACGAACTCCTTGACAAGCCCTGTCCAATACATGAGACTCCGAGCACAAACCCAACCCATAGCCTCCGAGCATGTTGGGTACTCCGGCGGAGAGGCCATCCTCGCCACCATCACTCCAGAGGAATAATCCCCAGAGAGGAACAGTTTTAATGTCGTCATGGTCATCGAGACCTTTTCTTCAAATAATTGGCGAAAAAGGGCACTCCGTGACCTTGCCGAAGTCCACCAAGTTACCACACAAAGCCCATGGAACGACGCAACAATAACCTTCACCACCAAAGACGAACCAAAGGCTTGGTCAGTCCGAGCACCCGCCGCCCTAGTCCTAAACCCCATTGTGGATGGTTTTCGACTTACCAAAGTGCTCATGGACGGAGGCAGTGGGTTTAACCTCATCTATGAAGACACACTCGACAAAATGTAGATTGATAGATCACGCATTGAGAAAAGAAACACCACCTCTTGAGGCATCATCCCTAGTCGAGAAGCACGATGCTCTGGGATAATTAAACTGGATGTGGTATTCGGCACGCCCAAAAACTACAGTTCCGAAGAGTTGCTCTTTCATGTGGTCCCCTTCAACAGTGGGTATCACGCCATCCTCAGACGGGATGCTTTCTCACACTTCCAAGCTATACCCCATTATGGGTATATGAAGCTTAAAATGCCCGGACCCCACAGAATCATCACAATCTCGAGCGACCCGGACAAAGCACTCCGTGCCAGAAACAAAATCGCATCCCTGGCACTCGAGGCATTATCCGAAGTCCTAGCGGCCAAAGAACTAACCACCCTACGTCCATAGAGGACAAGGACGATGTGATCCATGATAAGAGACCTAAATCCACCTCTTTCAAGCCAGCTGAGGAAATAGTTAAATTTCAAGTGCACCCGACGGACCCCAACAAGACAGCGTCTATCGGAGCACAGGTGGATCCAGTAGTGGATGCCGCTTTACGTACATTCTTGCACGAAAATTGGGATAGTTTTGCCTTGCACCCTTCGGACATGCCCGGCATCCCACGCAGGCTGGCCAAACACAACCTAAACATAATTAAGTGGTTTTAACCCGTGAAGCAGACACTGTGGCGATTTCCGAACCCAGGCATCAAGCCATGGGAGAAGAGCTAACCAAACTGCTAGAAGCCGGGTTTATGAGGGAAATTAAACATACAGATTGGTTAGCCAACTTGGTCATGGTACCAAAGAAGGACCAATCCTTGGGCCTTTGCGTCGACTTCAAAGACCTCAATAAGGCCTGCCCTAAAGATCCTTTCCCGCTACCCCGTATTGACCAGATCATTGATGTGACTGCAAGACACGATTCATTGTGTTTCCTCGACACCTATTCTAGATACCATCAGATTAAAATGAAGGAATCAGATCAGGCTGCAACTCTGTTCATCACCCCATATGGCCCTTTCTGTTTCAATGCTATGCCCTTTGGGCTCAAAAACGCTAGCGCCACTTACCAACGTATGATTCAAACATGCTTGGAAAAAAACCGGCAAAACAGTCGAAGCATATGTGGATGACGTGGTCATCAAGACAGAAGACGTTGAAACACTGGTGGACGATCTTTGCCTCACCTTCGATAACCTTCGAAGATACGATATACGACTCAATCTGGAAAAATGTGTCTTCGGAGTTCCAGCCGGAAAATTACTAGGGTTCATTGTTTCACATAGAAGAATTGAAGCAAACCCAGCTAAGATCCGAGCTTTGTCACAATTGGCTATACCAATAGACCTAAAGCAAGTCCAAAAACTAGCAGGGTGCATCACGGCCTTAAGCCGCTTCATTTCGAGATTAGGAGAAAAAGCATTACCACTCTATAAGCTACTAAGACGCACTGATAGCTTTGAATGGACGGATGCTTCCACAACCTAATTGGAAGAAATCAAGGCCCTACTCACAAGCAACCCAATCTTAGCAGCCCCAAGTGTTGGCGAGCCTATGTTGTTGTATATCTTGGCAACTAACCAGGTAGTCAGTGTCGTACTCGTCGTCGAGCGAGGGGCAGAGGGACATAAATTCCCCACCCAAAAACCAGTTTATTATGCATAGAAGGTCCTCACACCATGCAAATCCCGATACCCCCACTACCAAAAGATAGTCTATACGGTCTTCATGCCATCCTGAAAACTATGACACTATTTTCAAGAGTGTTTGATCACAGTGGCATCGGAAGTACTACTTAACAACATTATTAACAACAGGGATGCCACCGGCCGCATAGCCAAGTGGGCCATCGAACTTCTAACGTTCGAAATAATATACAAGCCACGCCAGGCTATTAAATCTCAAGTACTGGCCGACTTTGTCGCTGAATGGACGGAAGCCGAACTCCGTAAAGAGTATTATTCATACTCCATCTGGATTATGTACTTTAACGGCTCCAAAATGCTAGCCGGACTGGGGGCTGGCGTCATCTTGACATCCCCCACCGGGGACACAGTCTACTACATGTTACAAATCATGTATGTGGACTCCAATCTACATGGTCTTTGCATGGCTGTCTCCATGGGTATACAACGCCTATCCCAGGTCAATGGAGAGTTCGATGCAAAAGATCCAAAAATGGCGGCATATCGAAACGCTGTATAGGGTTTAGGGACTTGAATTCCATCATGTTGCTCGGGACAGTAACTAGGCAGCCGACATCCTCACTTGCATGGGCACTAAGTGCAACCCTGTGCCACCTAACACCTTCGTGGAAAGTCTCTTCAAGCCATCCGTCGTATGGCAGGGTGAGAGCAGAGAATCTAGTATGGACCTGGTCACACCCCCAGCAACCAAACACAATTGAGATACCGTCGGGGGTCCGGATATCGAAATAACACCCTCTTCTCATGAGATCATGTCTGTTATCGCTCTATGGACCGAACCCTTCCTGGCCTATTTTAATAGGCAGGAGCTTCCCGAGAATTAGAATGAAGCTCATTGCATAGTTCGGCGCTCTAAAGCCTACAAAGTGCACGAGGGTGAACTATATAAAAAGAGCACTACCGGAGTCCTCCAAAGGTGCATCTCCGAAGAGGAGGGAAGGCAATTCTTGGCAGAAATACATGCTGGTCTGGGCGGTCATCATGCTGCAGCTCGGGCCCTCGTAAGAAAAGCTTTCAGGACAGGATTTTTCTGGCCTATGTCACGAGCAGACGCACAAGCCCTTGTCCAACATTGTGTGGGCTGTCAGCTTTTCGCCAACCAAAGTCATATGCCTCCCACAACCTTAAGAGCAATCCCCATTACCTGGCGCTTTGCGATCCGGTGGCTTGATATGGTTGGTCCCCATAAAGGGGGAAGGCACAAAAAAGAAATATTTGCTGGTGATGGTAGACAAATTCACTAACTGGATAGAGGCCAAACCAGTAAAAATAGTTGAAACAGGGCCATTGATTGACTTTATATCCGGCGTCTTACACCGTTATGGTATCCCGCACAGTGTCATCACTGATATTGGCTCCAACTTTACAACTGATGAGGTGAAAGCTTAGTGTGCCAAGTTGGGCATTAAACTCGACTAGGCATCTGTATACCACCCTCAAACAATCGACCAAGTTGAACGGGCCAATGGTATAATCATGAGTGGCATTAAGCCCAGACTGGTGTGCTCCTTACAAGAATCAGATAAGCACTGGGTTGAGGAACTCAATTCCGTACTCTGGGCGCTACGTACCAAGCCCAATCGAACGGCCGGATACACACCTTTCTTTATGGTGTACGGTGCAGAAGTTGTATTGCCATGCGACATTATTGATGACCCACCTCGAGTGCGCATGTATGAAGAGCCAGAAGCCGAATTTGATTGGTAGGATGACCTAGACAGGCTCGAAGAGGAGCGCGACGTTGCAAAGGCTCGTTCCGCATTTTATCAACAACAGGCGAGGCGATACCAAAGCAGAGAAGTGCGGGCTAAGACATACAATGTCAGAGAACTTGTTTTACGCCTCCCAAAAAAGAAAAAGGACAAGCTCAAACCAAAATGGGAGTGCCCCTTCATCATAGATGAAGTCCTTACAGGTGAAGCCTATCGCCTTCGCAATGCAGTGGATAATCGCCTTGAGCCGAACCCATGGAACGCCGAGCGGCTCCGAAGATTTTACGCATAGTTCGGCCTCTTTATGTTTTATTTTGCCTAGGTTTTTCCTATTCCCCTCTCCTTTTTTCTTCCTTTTTATATCCCATGGTATGTTCGGATCTACCGCACTACTATGGGTACACATCTTTAAATGTATACACCCCACTATACCTGGGGCTTCTCTAACGAAGCTTATTATTAAAAGCTTATAGCTTACATTGTCTATGTCGATTGTTTTATTCATCTTTTGCCATTATATGCACCTCTATGACTTAAGTTTTTGCCAAGCTGGGTTGCCTCGCTCTTGTGCTTATACCCTACGTCCCCGATTGTTCGGCTAGGGTGTAAAGGGAGTACCTTTGCAATTGTTACAACTGGGTTATCCAGGTCTGTACCTCAGATGGGTGAAGCCGAAAGCTAGCGTTCTTAAGGGAATAATTGGTCGGCAAACAATGAAGGACTATTTTGTGTTTGCAACAACTATGGGATAGGCTGCCCATCATTTGGATACAAGCCTAGGCATGCATAATTCAACATGTCGACCCAAGGAAAGGAACCCCTAATGGAACTATTTTCCTTGGAAGATGTTTCTTACGTTAAGCAGTAATATAACATAACTCCCCGAACACATTTTGTCTATTTGAGCAATACGACTGGATTGCCTGGTTTCCATACATACTAAATGTTTCGTATTCAACATAGTATCCGGAAACACTCCAACTTCTTGGTTCGAAGGCTAAAGCCGAAGGCCTGCGTGACAAATTTTTACAAGTTCTGCTAGAGATAAAGTTCAATGATAAAGTAAAATTATTACATAGAATCGAACGCCTACTAGTTTTCTAAACCATCTATCAGACTATCTAGATTACAGTCTTCTTGCGAATATTTCACCGCTGTCATCACTTGGTCATATACCAAGTTTATAGGAATTTCTTTTCCATCTTGCCCCTGATGTCCAACTCGGGCCATATGATTCGGATCAAGCCCGGTGTAGCGCGTCTTCACCATTGTCCATGACTCTTGTGCACCTTCCCAGCATTCGAACATCTTCCATAACTCGAAATGACATCGAGTACCCTTGAACAGGTCCACCAACCCCTCCATACTTTCAGGAGGGGCATCGGATGGCCATAGGGCTTTGACCATACTCTTCATGGCTTTCCGGGCCCGCTCGTGCACTTTCGACAGTTCTTTTAGAATGCCGCCTTGGAACCCAAACACTTCTTCTTCGTGACGGCCGGTTAACAGACCGGCAAGAACCGCATTATAACATTCCATATTATAGGATTATAAAACTCCTCTGTATGGTTCAAGAGTCATACTAAATATTCCACCCTTCAACTTTTGGTTCTTCTTCTACGCATCTGAGAGTTGAGCCTTTAAGCTCCTTATCTCTTCGGCGTGCTTATTCACTTCCTCCTCCAGTTTTTTATTTTCGCCCCTGGTCATTGGAGCACTCTTCATTTCTTCAAGCTCTGCGACAACATCATTTAGCTGTGTCTGGCTTGTTTCGAGCTCCTCGGATAGTGCGCTGTTCTTCTCTTTGAGAACCTGCAGTTATAGCGATCCTCCAATCGGTTAGTCTCCACCGCTTTAAGTCTCAGGGGCTAGTGGCACATATCTATTAAATTTGCATAATTTTTCACCTGTTTATCCTTCGAGAACAGGTGAGTAACTCCAGTGAGTCCAACCCGGGCAGCTCGGATATATGCGTCCACGGTGCTGAGGGCGGTAAATTCCTTCTCAGAGAAGGTCGGGGAACGCATGGTCTCTTTTAAGCGTCGATGATTCATCGCACTCTCCACTTCAGATCTTCATGAGGTGGATGAGTGGGCACCACCCCCGTATGCGCCCCCATCCTATTTGACGAGTTCGGCGCCAGATTGGCTGCGGCTCGGCTGGCCAGGATCTTTGGTATGGTTTGCTGTGTACCTCTCCTGAGATGATAGAAGGGGGAGGAAAATGACAATTTGGCCTTATGCCTAGGCATGAAGTGAGGAATGTATCTCTTTGGTGATGGAGGGGGCTCAGTGGCGCTCTCAGTCTCCTTTCGTTTCGCACGCTCGCCCTGCGAAGGCGCTGTCTTCCTCTTGGCCGCCCGTGATTGAGTGCGGCTCGCTAAGGGCCAATCCTATAAAGCGCAGTTCAGTGTGGTGGGTGAGATGCGAGTGGAGGTATCTCTCTGTTAGAATGATTTCCGAACACTTCCCTTAAAGAAAGGGTAGAGGTCGGGGTAGTCGGCCACAATGGCTACCTCTGAGCCGTCAAGCATCGCTTGATAATAGACTCCATCATCAAATTCTACAAATATATCCGGATCCTCATCGAATCCGGGGTCTTCGTTGCGATCATGGTCCTCTGGTTGAGGGGGAGGGCTATAGATGTTTTCAACTACCTTCCTCCACGTCTGCTTTAAAGCAACCAAAGTAGTTTGATTAGTGCATCCCAACAGTAAGGAAAAATAAGTGCTCATAAATGATCAACTTACCCATTCAATTGGGTTGTACATGGAAAAACCTTCCCGACAATTTAAATGGGCGAAACTTCTTCTTCCCCTTTATAAAGGTCGGCAGCATGGCAGGCAAAGCGGCTTGGTTATCCGGACCCTCTCACCTATAATGAGACACGTCATCCTCCCCGTTATAGCACCATAAAGGGGCTAATCTAGAATGGAGAGGCTGGATGCATCGTTTTATCGCGATTGTCATGACTTCAATGATAGAGAGTCCGGAATGGGCAAGTAGTCTGACCTTGCTAACTAGTCTCATTACCTCCGCACCGTCCTCTTGCTTGGGAGACCTGGGGCGCCAGTTGAGTAGCTTCTTCAAAGGAGCGTTGGAAAATTCGGGAAGTCCGCGCCGTACTAGGTTTGGAAGGGGAACATCCTCGATGTAAAACCATTCCAAAGACCATTCTTTGGACCCCCTTTTCGGAGTCCCAACAGGGTAGCCTGATCCGGCTATGCGCCATACTTTGGCGCTGCCCACTTCGAATATAGACCCTCCACCTTGATGATGGGGATGAGGCAAAGGAACTTTCTCCATAGTTCGAAATGAGCCTCACAACCTAAAAACGATTCACAGAGAGCGACAAAACCAGAGATGTGCAGGATAGAACCTGGCGTGAGATTGTGCAGCCGGATCCCATAGAATCTCAATAGACCCCTGAGGAAGGGTTGGATTGGGAATCCTATGCCCCTCAGAAGGAACGAAATGAAGCACATTCTCTCCTCTTGGCCGGGGTTGGGGAAGTTCTCTGCTAACACATCATTGCCCATAGAAGCAAATCCTGCCCTCACGAAGACTAGATCCACGAGGGGGGGGGGTTAGATATCCTTGCATCTGAAGTTGATTCAGCTGAAGGTGGGATACTGACCAACTTCGCCAATCCCCCTCTTAAGGGCCATGGGGGCGCGAGGAGGAGCCAGGGGCACTTTCCATGGTTTGGAGTTTTTCGTGGTTTGCTCCGATGTGCTTTTGGCGATGTGAGGTGGCGTCTGGGGGTCTAACCTCGTTATATAGACGCCACCCGCACTTGGTAAATGGTTAAATTGTAAAAAGGCTACAGACCGTTTGCATTTGTTCAATGTGTGGAAATCGAGGTGTCGATAGGAAGGAATCATAAAGACTGGACGCAAAAAAACCGATACTGGACTATCATCTCTCCGGAGTATGGTGAAGAACCCGCCTTGCAAAGTTGAAGACATAAATCGGCATACTACATCGTCATTGAAGGCAAGTTCGGGGGCTACTGAGGGAGTCCTGGTTTCTGGGGTCCTCAGGTGTCCGTCCAAGATGAGGGCGGAGCTGAATGGGCCGTGATGAAGCAGAAGGCCATCCTCCATGTTCGGGTAGGATTCCTATGTGCATGGATGGCAAGATTAGAGTCCGGATGTATTGTTTCCTTCCCTTATGAACCGACTTTGTACAAACCCTAGACCCCTTCAGTGTGTATATAAACCAGAGGGTTTAGTCTATAGAGGCTATCATCATAACACTCATAGGCTAGACAAACTAGGGTTTTGCCATTATGATCTCTAGGTAGATCAACTCTTGTAACCCCTATACTCACTCAATATAATCAAGCAGGACATAGGGTTTTACCTCCTTTAAGAGGGCCCAAACCTGGGTAAACATTGTGACCCTTCATTTATTGTTACCATTGATCCTTAGACGCACTCCTTGGGCCCCCTTACCCGAGATCTGCCAGTTTTGACACCGAAACCGGACTCACCTCTGGATGGCAACGCCGAACTGTTGAGGTCTGCGTCTATCAGGCTCGATCAAGTGCCCGACCCCACAGATCCGTAGACCCCCATCACTACAAAAAAATTGCACTTATGTGATGATATGTGTTTGTCATAGTAGGTCACGTTTTTTGTCATGCATGTACATCCATGACGATTTTATGACAAAATCAAGATAGTCATACCTGTGCTGTCGTAGAAGTGTTCCATGACATTACCAAAATTATCATCATGGAAGTGTCCACTTCCATGACGATAAATCACGCATCATGGAAGTGCTTTCGTCAAGGGTGACCAACATGTGGCATCCACTGTAACGGGTCACCGTTAATCTATCGGGTCCGATTTTGGATCCGATAACCCGCTAACAGCCACGACCAATGGGGATTTTCCACGTGTAAATTTCTCATTGGCCGGAGGAACCACGTGCTGGCTCACCGTTGGGACAGATGTCATCCACTCATTGGATCGAAGGCGCCTATGATACGTCGACACATGGCACGACCCAACAGAGGCCCATTGAGGTTAAAAAGGTCGGCCCAGTCAAAGGCCCATTGTATTTACTCAGGTACCAGTGGGCCAGCCCAATAACGGCCTGTTTAAACATGGCCCATTTACGGCCCGAAGCCAGATATGGCCCGTTAATTGTTCACTGAATATTTGGGCCCAATTACGGCCTAGTGACATTACGACGTGTTAGAAGCTTGATGTAGACATGGGCCCATTTCAGCCCGGTGTGTCTTTCAGCCTGGTAATGGCTCGTGGTACCCATGGGCCATATATGGTCCGACGCGACATCCGACCCTCTAACGGCCCGTGATAAAGGTGGCAACAATTCAGCCCAACGTGACTTTGGGCCTGTTAATTGCCTGTCGTATAGTTCGGCCCGTTGATGCCTCTACAAAGCTTTTGGCTTCTTAAAGGCCTGAGATATGTTTCGGCCTGGTAATGGCCCGTCATATAACTGGGCCAAAAAGGCCCGGTCTACTTGCGCAGGAACTTACAAAAACTGGACTATAACTGAACCAAGACCACTTCCAAGACAGTTCAAGAAAGCCTTGCGCAGGAACTACTGCGCAAGCTGCTAAGCAAGGCTGTGAGACCGGCCTAGTGTCGGTCATAGCTTCCAGGTCTAGCTGTTTAGCAATGAGGTTCTCATTGGTGTTCTCCATAATCTTTCTTAGAGATAGGACTTCAAGTCAAAGTTGAGTTGCAGAATGCCTTTCTGCTAGAACTTGGGACTGAAGAAGTCAAATTGATTCAGTCAATGAATTCTATGAGCTTGTCTGACTGCTAGTCTCAAGTAACTTGAACACTGCATCAAGACAAGACTTTGGGGTTGTCTCGCTTTCTTCAAGATGTTTGGCCTTCTTTGCTGCAATATATGTTGGGTTTGTCTCACAGCCTTCAGCAGACTTGTGCATGCCATCAGGCATCTCACCCTGAAACAAGCAGAGAGATGACAGGTTTTGCACATGTATAAACAAAGATGATAACTATGCTATTAATTCCATCCAATTTCAAATTAGAAAATAAAGAGTAAGTTCAAAATATCAATAGCATAATTTGGCATTGTTCATAATGCGGGGAGCTTCACCACACTACTGGATTATCATGTCAACATAATAAGCATAGATGAAGGGCAAAGACAATCATTATATCTATTTTAGTTAATGTGCATGGCATGTTGTTCATATCATCAGCCACATCAGTAAGATAAAACAGGAGATGACAAGGTGCAAACGTGGGATGCTTCACCACACACTGGATTATAGATCCACAAAACAAGCATACATATAGAGAGTATTGAGTAATGTGCATGGTATGAATAAGTAATTTGGTTTTACAAGTAAAATGGGAGCTTACGGTTGTTGCGAACATGCATTTTGATAGAAACAGAAAACTAAACCACAGTTAACGATAGGGAGTATGTGAAAATTAAATAGCAATTGAGGATAAAGGCTTTAGAAGGACTGACTTACATTAACAGTTAACACCGGCTTTATAATGCCCTTCTCCATGTCAAGGGAAGGATAACTCATGAATTTCAGCAAAAATCTTCTTCATAAGCATTGCTTGTACTCTACATTTTGTAGAGAGTAATTATAGATATGACAATATTGGAAGGGATAGAGGATAATGAAGATACGATGCAGATTGATGCTACATAATCAACTACCAATCCCTGGAAGTACAAGTGTTATAGGACAAAATGTACTGACAAGAGCAATGGGCTACACTTCTGCACTGGCATTGTCTGTGTATTCAACTTTTTGGTAAGATTAAATATAAATCTGACATTTTTAGTAAATGGTGGGCGAGGGAGATAAGATGCAGAATGCTACACAATTAACCAATCCCTCTTCCCATAATATAAGTGTTTAGAACATTGGTGTACTGTACAAAATGTTCTTATATTACGGGACAGAGGGAGTAGCTATTAATGTAAGTACAATGATAGACATGTTTAGTCCTTACAAGAGGACTGCAGAGCTAAACCTCTTCAAAAGCATTGGGTTGATTCTAAATTTATGTCAGAGTCCATACGAATCTTATAATGTCCACCAAATGGACGATAACAAGGCTAACATGTGCATTGATGCTACATAATCAACTAGCTATGAAAGTAAGTATGGTCATATAGGGCAAGAGGTACTCACAAGAGCAATGGAATGGGCAGTATAGTTGCAAGATTCCATGGTGCCTTGAGAATGAATTATCTTCTACAAATAGTTTTCGTACAAGTGAGACGTTAAGGCACATGCAGAAATGTAGTTCAAATTTTGATGTGATATCATAGGCAATACCTTACGCTGCAGACGAGACCAATGTGTAACAAGATTATTCCAGTCACTGTCTGATAAATGTAGCACCGGAGACTTTACAGAAATTTCATCTAGAGGCTTACCATCGAAGTGCGCTTGCCTCAAGTAGGAACGATACTTCATCAAGGAGTGCTTGAAAAGTGCAACCAACCCTTGCTCATCTTGACAATCCAGTTTGGTCCTTGCCTATTTAAAAGAATGAAATCTTGTGTCTTCTGTCAGCAAAAGCATATGCAGTAATTACCATGAATAATATTAGTACATTACTTACGCATAAGTTGCGGAGGAAGATTGGAAATTGTTCTTTGTCTATGGTATAATCTTTCCATGAAGGAAAGATGCGCACAAAGTTCCTGACAACAATATAAGCTTTGTCTTGTAAACTGGGAAGAAGTGGAACAGGAGTCCTATTTGCTGCAATTGGGGCTCTCTCTCATTTGAAAAGGGATTTGGCAACTGGATTTGGTGTGCCCTTTGATGGAATGGGTGTTTTGTATTTTAGAGGTGGTGCTATGTCAACTGGCATCATCATACTGTTTGCGGTAGTTGGGTCTGCTGAGTTGGGGCATCAGAGATGGCCAATGTAGTAGGGCTAGAGTCTGCTAGAGTTGTGGCCATGTTTTCTGGGTCTGGTGATATTGCAACTACACCTAATGGACTATTTGATTTATTAGGTGTCACTACCTTTTCCAAATACTTTATTCGTGCTCCTTTGCGATCAGCAATCACCCTCTTCCTTTTGAACGTCTGATACACAAGAACATCATTTGAATGGATAAATATGGTATGATGACAGATGGAATATGTACTGAAAATGGATTGGCAGGGCGTATTCACATACACAAAGTGTAAACTAAGCAAATGGCATTGCAACAAACTAGAAGCAATACAAATCATCAGTTGCAAGATATGTGCGACCAATATAACCTTGGAAAGTTAGAGCAAGCACCTTGATGGGTGAACAAGATAGGGAATCCGCCTCTGACTCCTCCACTAGGGAGCTACATAGATTTAGGTCTCCCTCTAGCTTAGAATCACTGTTAGGATAATATTCTGAGCATGAATATGTAGGTAGAGAGCGTTTTCATTGCATTACATCCAGAATCGATTTTAGTCCCTTAATGCCAAGTTTGACAGCCATGGCATTGTTTTGGTTTATTCTTTTCATGCGTGCAAGCTCATAATCATTATGATGTTGTTTAGTATCTGAGATTCATGAAAACGTAAAAAGTAGTCAGATTATCTACGGAATGCATTGCGGATTCAACTCGAAGAGTGTCTCCCTATAAACCCCTTCATATGCAAAGTTCACCCTCAATCGTGCTGACCAGACCAAACACAGAAATACAAACCTCTTATGTCACTATAATAGGCAGACACACATTTCAAAACTGAAGTAGGAACATTAGAATCATATCAAATTTGTATTTGAACAAATAAACTAAGGAACTATGATTGGCATAATGTTTAGCTTCAAGGGTGGAATGCTGGTAGTGCGACACAAAGCAAGTAGGCAGATTGCATTCCATGTAAAAGATCGTAGTGTATGTAAAAGGTGGAAATAACACTTTATTTATATACAATGTAGTGTTCGTTGCCCACACATGATGGAAGAGATCACACAGAGAAATACTATTTCACTCATGTCTGCGGTTCTAGTATTTTGTAACAGGGTGATCCACCCTAAAAGAATATTGACAACAAATATCACAAGACAAGCATAGATGTAGTGAATCAATCATTACTTGTGAGCTTACTAGGACAAGTATGCAGAATTGTAACTACAATAAGAGACCGTCCAAAATATGAATCAGGAAGTTGGTCTAGCACTTATTGTTTGCAACTAATCGACGTGAATAATTGGATATCATATCAAATGAGTAAGAAAGACGAGTAAAATTGTCAATAAACCTGGCCTGCAGTAGTAATCTGGGTCAATGTCACTATGACCAACAATCCAAAATGACTAGTGTCTGTTCCTAGGGCCGGAATTTTTAAGCCGTGTGAACTTTACAGGTACTAAAGATTATTGAAATACATCTGAACCATTAAGTGTAGGTAGCACTCAGTACACAACAAACCCTAATGACAGTCCTGCCTAATGTGTAATGAATCAATTAGAAAATGGGTGATGATGAGTGGCTGCTGAGTGTTGAGTGGTGGAAATATGCCCTAAAGGCAATAATAAAATCATTATTTATTTCCTTATTTCATGATAAAGGTTTATTATTCATGCTAGAATTGTATTAACCGGAAACTTAGTACATGTGTGAATACATAGACAAAACACAGTGTCCCTGATACGTCTCCAACATATCTATAATTCATGAAGCATTCATGCTATTATATTATCTGTTTTGGATGATTATGGGCTTTATTATACACTTTTATATTACTTTTGGGACTAACCTACTAACCAGAGGCCCAGCCCATATTGCTGTTTTCTTGCCTATTTCAGTGTTTCGAAGAAAAGGAATATCAAACGGAGTCCAAACGGAATGAAACCTTCGGGAGCGTGATTTTTGGGACGAACATGATCCGGGTGACTTGGAGTACAAGCCAGGGAAGCTTCGAGGAGGCCAGGAGATAGGAAGGTGCACCCCCCTACTGGGCGCCCCTGTCTCGTGGGCCCCTCGAGCACCCCCCGACCAACTTCTTTCACCTATATAATCCCATATACACTAAAAACATCGAGGACGAAGATAGATCGGGAGTTCCTCCACCGCAAGCCTCTGTAGCCACCAAAACCCAATCGGGACCCTGTTCCGGCACCCTGCCGGAGGGGGATCCCTCACCGGTGGCCATCTTCATCACCCCAGCGATCTCCATGATGAGGAGGGAGTAGTTCACCCTCGGGGCTGAGGGTATGTACTAGTAGCTATGTGTTTGTTCTCTCTCACTCGTGTTCTCTCTCTCTCGTGTTCTCTCTATGGCACGATCTTGATGTATCGCGAGCTTTGCTATTATAGTTGGATCTGATGATGTTTCTCTCCCCTCTACTCTCTTGTGATGAATTGAGTTTTCCCTCTGAAGTTATCTTGTCAGATTGAGTCTTTAAGGATTTGAGAATACTTGATGTATGTCTTGCCATGCTTATCTGTGGTGACAATGGGATATTCACGTGATCTACTTGATGTTTGTTTTGGTGATCAACTTGCGGGTTCCGTGACCTTGGGAATCTATGCATAGGGGTTGGCACACGTTTTTGTCTTGACACTCCGGCAGAAGCTTTGGGGCACTCTTTGAAGTACTTTGTGTTGGTTGAATAGATGAATCTGACATTGTGTGATGCATATCATATAATCATGCCCACGGATACTTGAGGTGACAATGGAGTATCTAGGTGACACTAGGGTTTTGGTTGAATTGTGTCTTAAGGTGTTATTCTAGTATGAACTCTATGATAGATCAAACGAAAAGAATAGCTTCATATTATTTTACTACGGACTCTTGAATAGATAGATCAAAACGGATAACTTTGAGGTGGTTTCGTACCCTACCATAATCTCTTCGTTTGTTCTCCGCTATTAGTGGCTTTGGAGTGACTATTTGTTTCATGTTGAGGGATAGTTATATGATCCAGTTATGTTATTACTGTTGAGAGAACTTGCACTAGTGAAAGTATGAACCTTAGGCCTTGTTTCCTACCGTTGCAATACCGTTTACACTCACTTTTATCATTAGTTACCTTTCTGTTTTTATAATTTCAGATTACAAATACCTTTATCTACCATCCATATTGCACTTGTATCACCATCTCTTCGCCGAACTAGTGCACCTATACAAGTTACCATTGTATTGGGTGTGTTGGGGACACAAGAGACTCTTTGTTATTTGGTTGCAAGGTTGTTTGAGAGAGACCATCTTCATCCTATGCCTCCCACGGATTGATAAACCTTAGGTCATCCACTTGAGGGAAATTTGCTACTGTCCTACAAACCTCTGCACTTGGAGGCCCAACAATGTCTACAAGAAGAAGGTTGTGTAGTAGACATCAACCTCTTTTCCGGCGCCGTTGCCGGGGAGGTGAGTGCTTGAAGGTATATCTTTAGATCTTGCAATCGAATCTTTTTGTTTCTTGTTTTATCACTATCTTAGTCTATAAAAGTAAACTACAAAAAAATGGAATTGAGTTTGTCTCATACACTTCATCTTTTTAATATCTTTCGTGAGAATGATGGTAAGGAAAATTGTGCTCAAGTGCTAGAAAAAGAAATCTATAAAATGTTTTGCACTAAATCTTTGAATGATGAGCATGATTGCAATGTTGTTAGTATGAACTCTTTGAATATCCATAGTACTAATGATGATTGCACTAGTTATGATGAAAATTTCTCTTATAAGCATGTCGATTTTTGTGGAGTAGATCGAGTTTGCAAGTACACACCAAATAGGGAAAATAGATATTGCAAGAGGCACAATAATTTAGAAACAAAATTGTTGCAAGAAAGTCTTGATGTTTGTGCTGAAAAATTCAATATTTTTCGCGCTCCTTGTGAACTTTGCAATGAACGGGGTCATTTAAATCTCCAATGCAAATTGTTTCATGACCAAATCGTATCCAAAATTGTGATAATTTGATTACCCTTGAGCATTATAAAGAGATTAGTCTTCTTTTGGGCTATGAAGAAATGAAATGTATAACTGAGGGTATTCCAAAATTTAATCTTGATAGATTTCTTGATTTTGATCTAGAGAAGATTTATTTGTATTGTGCGGTGAATTGCATTGAAAATCCTTATATTGCCAATTACATAAAGAAAAGAAAGCAAATAGAAGATGACGAGAATACTAATTAAAGGGAAGAGACTTCCCAATCTCCTCCTATTATTTCTTATGATGAATCAGGTAACGAGGAGGAGCTTTCTATTCAACCAATCCCATCAATAAAGAAGGTTGGACCCACACATAATGTGAAGAAGAACAGGAAGAGAAGGAGCAGCAAAGGTAAAAATGTATCCCTCTCAAATGATGTTTCTCCTATTACTCCTTGTGATGATGATAATTTCTATACAATTGGTGCTATCCATACTATTAATGATGGAGTGATTATGCTTATGATATGAAAAGACCCAAGCTTGGGGAAGCTATGTTTGATGAGGATGAAATATTTGAGAATATATTTGCTGAAATTAATGTTTGTCCCAAGCTTGGGGATGCTATGTTTAATGAAGATGATATCTTTAGCCTCCCAAGTTTTGATATGCAAAGTTGTTATGATGATAGCATGCCCCTTACCTATGATGATTATATTGATGAAAGTGGGTTTGGAAGAGTGTCAACTTTAGGAAGTAGTGATCCCACTATTTTGGAGGATGTTGAATCTTATTGTGATGAATATGAAAGTGGATTTGGAAGAGTGTCAACTTTATTTAGTGATGATTCCACTATTTTGGAAGAGGTTTCAATCGATTATGATGAGAACAAAGTTGCTACTTATGATGATTATTGTGATGAAACTTATGCTATAAAAAGTAGTGATGATTATATTTATAAAACTTGTCATGATTATGATTACCTTTTTTTGAACATTACTCTTTTAACGTGGAAATAATTTATAGTATTCAAGTCTCTTATGATACTCCCACCATTCTGAATGAGAAGAATTTTGCTTGTGTGGAGAATAGTAAATTTTCTATGCCTGTAGATCATGAAAAGAATGCTTTTGGTGCTGGTTATATTGTTGAATTCATTCATGATGCTATTGAAAATTATTATGAGAGAGGAACATATGCTTGTAGTAATTGCAATAATACCAAGTTTCATCTCTATGTGTTGAAAATTTTGAAGTTATGCTTGTTTTGCCTTCCTATGCTAGTTGATTATTGTTCCCATAAGTTGTTTGCTCACAAAAATCCCTATGCATAGGAAGTGGGCTATACTTAAATGGGATAGTCATATTCTTCATGATGCTCTCTCTATGTTTCAATTCTTATCCTTTATGTGAGCATTATTGTCATCATCATGCCTAGCTAGGAAGGCATTAAAGAAAAGCGCTTGTTGGGAGACAACACAATATTTACCCTTACTGTTTTTGTGTGTCCACATGATTATGATACTGTAGTAATCATGTTTTATAGTTTTTGTTTCAATAAAGTGCCAAGTAGAGCCTTTGGGAAGACTTGGGTGAAGTCTATATGATCTTGCTGTAAAAAACAAAAACTTTAGCGCTCACGAGATTAGCTGCCATTTCTTACTGGAGAGTGCTTTTAGGTTGATTCTGTCGGTGTTCTGGGAACGGGGGTCCCCAGACTTGCCTGCCTGCGGCCTGCGGTGTGGCTCAAAGGGGGCCCAACACGGCCCATCTTCATCAACACAAGCTCAAGACCCTCGCGAGGGGCCAAGCCTCATGGGGCAGATTACAAGGACCTTCCTCAGGCACGGCCTCATCAGGTTGGCTCATGAGGAGGCGCAGAGTTCAAGGCGGGGTACCTCGCAAGGTGCCCATGACGCAAGCCATGACGACCAAGGGCGCCAGCCCGCGCAGTGTGCTTCTTTCCTCTTTGATGCAAGGGGAGCAAGCGCAGGCGAGAGCATCAAGCAAAGGCGTCCATTTCGGTGCAACAAGACCAAGACCAGTCCAACGGCAGGATGGAGGTCACCGTGGAGCCCAAGCCGGCGTCACCACCAGAGCCTTTGACAGGCGAGGACCGACTTTAGTCAGGATAAGTGTACCAGATGTTCCCCTTCAAAATGGCCAATTGTTGGCGCCCTTCCCGCTCAATATTTGGGAAGAGGCCCAGGGCCTTTGCTTATAAATAGGACTAGCCACCATAGTATCTAGGCATCGAGAATCAACCCCTCAAAAGGGACAACACCACTGCAAGAACAGACCCTCACGAGGCTGTTCTTCCTTGTATTGTTCATCATCAGCCCAAGAGGCAATCCACCACACCACACACTGGAGTAGGGTATTACACCATAATGGTGGCCTGAACCAGTATAAACCCTGTGTCTCTTGTGCTGTTCTTCTGGTAGTTTAGATCCCTGTGATTCAGTGAGGAACAGGTAGGTAGAAGGCGAAACCTCCGCATGCACCCCAGTGTTCAAACCTCAAGGGTCTGCCGGAACCCTAAATCCGACATTTGGCGCGCCAGGTAGGGGTGCGCCGGGATCCACCTTCCGCCACTTCGCGTCCCGCCGCATCGTCATCACCATGTCCGGCGACCAAGCGGGCAACCCTGCCCCCTGGGCGGCTTGGCCCGCCCGCGCAGAGCCGCTCGCCTCGGGCGACCCAACGCCCCAGGTAGCTTGCAGTCCGTAGGGCGCTGCGGGCCGTGGGCGACGCGGGAAGACCCCGACAGCTCTCGCACCGCGACAGACGCGGTCGGCAGCAAGAGCCTCCAACCAAGCCGCGGCCACGACGCCGTACACTCGCCAGGAGCAGGCGAACTCAAGGGCCGCGCTCATGGTGGCCTGAGAGCTGCTGCAGTGCAGGCTGATGGAAGGCGGCCGCGATGTGCTGCTAGAGCGGGTGGCAGAGCTCCTGGGCTTCGCCGCCTCGGGGGCTCACCCCTTCTGCACTCAACTCCCGTCACAGGCCCAAAGCAGCCCGCGCGGGGGCCCCACGCGCGCCCGTGGGCTCCAAGGCTACCCCGACACCAATGAAGCCGTCAGCACCGGGCCGGCGGCTGCACTGACTCTGCTCCCCGCCAGTGAAGAAGGACTCGTCGCAACCCACGGCCCCAGTGGGCCGCCACGCTACCACCCCCAGGTTGGCACATCAAGCAGAGCCTCATGGCGCGTGGAGCTTTATGACGTGGCCTTCGGGGTGGCGGCCCCCGAAGAGTACGTGCCGCGCATGTCGGACCAAGGGCACCCGCGCGAGGGCGAACAAGGCTCACTCCTCAGCCCAAGCTGGGGGGACGAGGCACCAGAAGCTGAGCTCTTCCAGGAGTCCCGGGACGGCCACACCAGCCACACTGGAGGCGACGATTATCAGGTACCGCTAATTCCTCAGGAGCAGGCATACGCTAATCATGGGTCGCAGGAGGTGCAGGTCGCCACAATGAGCAGCTGCCCCACTCCCGCAGCCTTGTACCCCTCAGGAGGAGGGCATCGGGGGCTGCAGGGGAGGGGCCGAGATCCGACATCACCACTGCGGCATTCGGAGCAAGGCGTTCATAGGAGGTAGGCCCTCTGCTGGGGAGGCGCCTCAGGGCCTGCCCCTGGCGGAGGACCCGTGGTCGTCGGGGGAATCGCTGGCGACCGCTCTACCCCATCGGCGGCGTCCTGGTTTCCGGTCGTCGTTGATGGCACTAGAGTGTGGCGCAAGGCGGGGCCCTCGCCTGGCGATATGAAGCAAGACCGGTACCTGTGAAGAAGGCCCAGTGCCTGTGAAGCTCGCCGCCCCGTGACACTCTCACATAATAATGAGTGGGGCTGTACACGCCCCGGAGTCTCAGGGGTGCCGGCCTCAGGCCCTTGGGCTCCCTCCCACGCCCAGTGGCAACACTTAGCTCCGTGCTGGTGAGAAGACATCCAAGACTAGACTAGGTGCCGGACGCGGCCTTTTCTGCCTTCATTGCTTTTCCCATGGTTGTTGCTTTTCCCCACTGGATTTAAGTTGGATTCGAATTTGAGATTTGCGTGTGTTCGGGGAAGGGGTGCTTAGTCTCGTTCGAGCAATCTCTCGTGTTTCGGTTACGACCTCGCCTCAGCCGCCTCCCCAAGTGAGCCCCTCGTGAGCCGGGTCTGGCCTAGCTTGCGTGCAGCCCAGACTGCCGCCATCATATCCTCTCAGGAGGTTTTTTCACTGCAAATCCTACGGATTCGATCAAGAGGCATTCGAGACACCACAGCCTCCCACAAATTATCTCAGGACCCGCACAGGACAAAGGTAAACTAGCCAGCCGGTTCTTCACCTAGCCAACCACTTGGCGCGGGCATGTGGGCGATACAACACCCACTAGTACGCTGAACATAAGCTTTACATGAGGGGCACCCCCTCCCAAAATGCTCTTACCATCATCAGGTCCAAAGCCTGAGTTCTATTCATGCAGGGTAAGGAAATAGGAGCAATGCACGGTCAGTCGGATAAATCCCCCAATGCATCCTCAGGAGCACCACCCGAACCGTCGCTGGCGTCGCTGGCCTCGCCATCGCCCTCTGTGTTGTCGCCGGCGGTGTCAGGGCCGTTCACCATGCCGCCCTCGTCGGCGGCCACGATCGCATCATCATCATCTGAAGCAAAGGCCCTGACAAGAGCGTCCAGGTTGTCTTCCACCCAGTCCGCCAGGTCACCCCGGATGGCCTGGGGAACTGGGGCGATGGCGGCGTCGAAGTCAAAGTGAGGATCCATGTTCTGGAGATGGCTGAAGACACGGGAAAAGGCGCGCCCGAGAAGGGCGTGGATCTTTTCCTCCACCAACCTGTTGGCCCTGACCGACCGCGCCTCCAGCTGCGTCACGATGTCGGTGAAGAACTGAAGGTTGCCGGCGTAGTTGGTTGCGTGCGGCACGCCAACGGCCACTTCGCAGATGTTGCCCAAGGCCGTGTTGGCTCTCTCCCGAAGCGTGGTGAGCATGGGGGCGTGCTCATGTTCCATGAGGGGCCGCTGACGTATCTCGTCCGCAGTCTGGCGCGCAACGGCCTCAACCTTGTCCAGCCGTTGGCGAAGAAGAAGCACCTCGTCATGAGAAGTAGTCGACTCCCCCTGTGCCACCTTAAGTGCGGCCCGCAAGGCATCAACCCGCCGCGTCGCTTCCTCCATCTTGGTCCTCAGGGCGGTGGTCCTACCTTCAGCCTCGGTACGGATCAACTCCAGCCTCTCCTCGAACTCGCGCTCGAGGTTCGAGCGCGCCGTTGCCACCCGACGTCCGATCTCCTCCAAGACACATGTTTCCCGCGTAGCAACATCATTCTCCTCCCGTGCCATCAAGCGCTCCCTTCTCTCCAGGTGTTCATACTCATGTGCGTGTTCGGCAGCTTCCAGCGTCAGCGCTTCCTCATGCTTCTGGAGCTCCGCTGGGTCACCGGAAATCACCTTCATCGACGCGAGGGCCGCCTCCCGCGGCTCCACCTGCTCCTCCAGTGAGCGGCACCGGGCCAGGAGTTCCCGTGCCTGCTCTTCCGTCGCCTCTCGCCGCTGGTCAGCTTCCCGGGCTTCCTCGACGGCCCGGGAGCGGGCCACCCGAGAGGCCGCCATCGACGCCTTGGCCTCCTCATCGTCAAGATCGCGTTGACGGCGCGCGAGGGCGACTGCCGCCTCCAGCTCGCGCCTCTCCGCAACCAAGCACAGGCCCTCGGCCTCAAGGTGTGCATCTTCATCAGCAAGCTCTTCACCAAGCAGGCTCACTGCATCAGCCGCCCTCCGGAGGAACCCTTGGCGAAGAGCGCGACGCTCCCGAGCGCGCTCAGATATGTCTTCCACGCCGTCATCTGCCTCAAGCAAGTGCCGGGGGGCATAGATTAGTGCTCCCCCTCCGGGCAGAGAGCTGGGGGCTGGTGCCCTTGAGGCGACCGGGCGCGCCTCGCCAGAAGCCCGATTGGGGCCAGTCCATCCCCAAGTGAAGAGTGATGGGAGTACCCCAGCCAATCACAGTCCACGACCAGACAAGAAGCCCACAGCAGGCTGGCTATGCCCCGAAAAGGCTCACGAAGGAAGGTCGCGAGGCGCGCGGGGCCGCATTGCACCTTGGGGTGATTCGTCTCTTCGACCGGCCTCACCACAAGGGCTCTACTGCTCGGAGCGTCCGGAGACGGTGGAGAAGGCGGAAGCAGGGGGGATGGCTCCTCAGTCATCTCTGTGAGCTCGGGAGGAAGGGCCCTGCGGAGCAAGGATTAGGAAGGGCAGTAGAAGAATCTGGAGCTGGGAAGGGAGAAGGCTTACTCATCGATGGCGAAGTACTTTCTACGCTTCAGCAGGCGACAAGGGTAATTGTCGCCCAGGGCCTCCCTTCTCTTCCGGAGGGCCTCAAAGTCCACGCGGAAGCGGCCCAAGGGTTGAGCGCAGGGGTCAGCCTGCGGCGAGGAGGAAACGTCAAGACGACCCACGTCAGGGGTGTTTGCCTGATGCGCGCGGCCGGTCGCCTTGCCAAGAAAAGCAGCCGGGGCCTCGGAGGCCTCGGCCCCGGGTGTAGCAGGCGGCTGCTCGCCGCCCTCAGCCCTGGCAGCAGGCCTTAGGGGTCGCTCCCTCTTGAGTGCTGCCCAGCGCTGTCGCCCCGGCGGGGGCACCCTCGGCCTCCAGAGGCTCATGCCTCCCTGCTCCGCCACTTGAGGAAGAATCGCCTTGACCAACTGAAAGGGCGGCCACTGTCACTAGATTCTCGCGAGGCCCCTGGAGGCCGGTGGGGCACGGTCCCCATTCGTCGAAAACGGGCATCTGATTCACGAAGTCTCTCCTGCCCGAACAGAGGTACAGCAAGGCCCCCCTTGCTGGATGCTGCCAGGGTTGTGGTCCCCAGTCAGAACCAAGAGTACCTTCCTCAGCGCTTCAGGTGTCAGGTCCTCTTCCTGGAGCCTCATACGATCCCCGCGCCCGTTGAAGGCCAACATTCGGCGAGAGTGGCGCTGGAGAGGGGAGACACGGCGTAGCAGGAACTCCTTCACCACCTTGGGCGCCGTCACGTCAACCAATCTCAAGTACTCGAAGTGACGCTAGACGAAGAAGATCTGGGGGCTTGTGAGCGTCTCCTGGCCCCAGCCTGAATTAGGGACAACAGGCGAAGTCGGCTTCGACGGCAGGGGGCTGGGCACCCCCACGTCCACATACAGCCACCGCTCGCAGAACCCAGGCGCGGGCGGAGGGAGACCAAAGTCAATCCCTAAGGCCGCCGTCTCGGGTGCAGCGATGAAGCTCACGCATCCCGAGCATTGGGCGGGGTCGACAAGGTGCAGAGCGAAAAAGTGGCGCAACAGGGCGACCGAAGGGAGGATGCCTACCATAGCCTCGCAAACGAAGGCGAAGACTGCCAGAAGAGTAATGGAGTCAGGACCCATATGCATCATGTGGATCTGATAATGGGAGAGCACGGCGTTGAAGAAATCGGAAAAGGGGGGAATTAGCCCCGCCAACAGGGCGTCGACGAAATGGGGGACCTTGGTGATTATCTTGTCGATGGAGAACCGAGACGTGGGCCAGGCTGTCGTCCTCCCGCATTCATTGAAGATGGTGGCCAGGGCCGAGCTAACCCTGCCCAAGCCCTCTTGATTGACTATGATCGACCGGTCCACGGCGGGGGCCGCCGACGACGGCGAGCAAGGCGAAGGCATGGGTCCCTTCCCTCTCCCCTTCTTCCTCGGAGCCATGGCGACGGAGGAGGGGAGGAAAGGTTCGAGATTGGCTTCGAAGCAGAAGCTGGAGTTCGAAAGGAGGAAGGACAGAGGGCGCACGAGCAACGGAAAGGGGAGTGGTTGTGTACAACCGCAAGTCCGCCTAGCCTGGCACCAAATGAGGAGGCATGGGGGAGCAGTGCCACCCGCGTCCAATCAACCGCCACGCGGCGCCCAAGGCCGCAGGCTGTTAGGGCCCGCGATGCTTCGCACTTGCCCTTTTGCCTCTCTGCCCGGCCAAGTCCGGGCGCGCCTTGGGCCAGGGGGCTACTGTCGACGTTCTGGGAACGGGGGTCCCCAGACTTGCCTGCCTGCGGCCTGCAGCATGGCTCAAAGGGGGCCCAGCATGGCCCATCTTCATCAACACAAGCTCAAGACCCTCGCGAGGGGCCAAGCCTCACGGGGCGGACGACAAGGAGCTTCCTCAGGCACGGACTCATCAGGTTGGCTCACGAGGAGGTGGAGAGTTCAAGGCGGGGTACCTCGCGAGGTGCCCATGACGCAAGCCATGACGACCAAGAGCGCCAGCCCGCACAGTGTCCTTCTTTCCTCTTTGGTGCAAGGGGAGAAAGTGCAGGCGAGAGCATCAAGCAAAGGCGTCCATTTCGGTGCAACAAGACCAAGACCAGTCCAACGGCAGGATGGAGGTCACCGTGGAGCCCAAGCCGGCGCCACCACTAGAGCCTTTGACAGGCGAGGACCAACTTTAGTCAGGATAAGTGTACGAGATGTTCCCCTTCAAAATGGCCAATTGTTGGTGCCCTTCCCGCTCAATATTTGGGAAGAGGCCCAGGGCCTTTTCCTATAAATAGGACTAGCCACCATAGTATGTAGGCATCGAGAATCAACCCCTCAAAAGGGACAACACCACCGCAAGAGCAGACCCTCGCGAGGCTGTTCTTCCTTGTATTGTTCATCATCAGCCCAAGAGGCAATCCACCACACCACACACTGGAGTAGGGTATTGCACCACAATGGTGGCCTGAACCAGTATAAACCCTGTGTCTCTTGTGTTGTTCTTCTGGTAGTTTAGATCCCTCGATTCGGTGAGGAACAGGTAGGTAGAAGGCGAAACCTCCGCGCGCACCCCAGTGTTCGAACCTCAAGGGTCTGCCGGAACCCTAAATCCGACAGATTCTTTTTGCAGATGATTAATAGACAAACTCCTCAGGTCAACCAATTTATTTCAGAATTTTTGGAGTTACATAAGTATACGTTTGATACATATTACTACAGACTGTTCTGTTTTTGACAGATTCTGTTTTCTATGTGTTGTTTGCTTACTTTGATGAACCTATGAGTAGTATCGGATGGTACGAACCATAGAGAAGTTGGAATACAGTAGATATTACATCAATATGAATTTAGAATGAGTTCACAATAGTACCTAAGTGGTGGTTTTATTTTCTTATACTAACGGAGCTTACGAGTTTTGTGTTGAGTTTTGTGTTGTGAAATTTTCAAGTTTTGGGTAAAGATTCGATGGACTATGGAATAAGAAGTGGCAAGAGCCTAAGCTTGGAGATTCCCAAGGCACCCAAAATTAATATTCAAGGACAACCAAGAGCCTAAGCTTGGGGATGCCCCGGAAGGCATCCCCTCTTTCGTCTTTGTTCATCGGTAACTTTACTTGGAGCTATATTTTCGTTCGCCACATGATATGTGTTTTGCTTGGAGCGTCATTTTATTTTGTTAGTATTTGCTTTTTGTTGTTTATAATAATGTTTTGCATCTATATTCTTAATAAAAATGTCAAGGATAGCCTTTACCATGCTTATTTTGCAAGTATACATGTTGCTGTTTCAAAACAGAAAGTTTACCGCTGTTGAAAAAATTCCCTAGAAAAGTCAGAGAATGATATAATGTTTAATCTTTTTGCATAATGAGATCTGATAAATTCTTTACAGCGTAGTTTTTTTCTTATAATTTTTGGAGTTAGGGAAGTATGATGAATCTTGCATTCTTTACAGACTATACTGTCTTGGCAGATTGCCGTTATGTTTGCATTGTTTACCTATGCTTGCTTGTTTAATGATTCTATTTGAGGATAGGAGTATTAAATATGCAGAGACATTTAGTATGAAATGTTGAATAATAATGTTAGTAATTTGTTACAGTAGAAGATGATAAGGTTTTTGCATTGGTTTATACTAACCTATCTCACGAGTTCTTGTTGAGTTTTGTGTGGATGAAGTTTTTGAGATTTAGGGAAACCGTGATATAAAAGGAATTAAGGATACACAAAAGCTCAAGCTTGGGGATTCCAAGGCACCCCAAGATAACATTCTAAGAAGTCTCAAGAATCTAAGCTTGGGGATGCCCCGGTAGGCATCCCACCTTTCTTCTTCAACAATTAACAATTAGTACCGGTTGAACCTAAGTTTTTGCTTCTTCACATGAGTTGTGCTATCCCACCAATGTCATTTTGTTTTTCTTTGCTTGCTGTATGAATAAAATACCAAGATCTGAAATTCTTAAATGAGAGGGAGTATTGACATAGCTACATAATTATTTAACTACTCATTGATCTTCACTTATATCTTTTTGGAGTAGTTTTTCATTTACTCGTGTGCTTCACTTATATCCTATGAGTAAATGGTTGAATGAGTTGAATGTCATAAATCTGAAATTATATATGCTTCATTTTCTTATCGCATGGGGAGTGATGACTTCACATATAAGTAGAAGAGTTTGTAAATTTATTGAAGGTTAAAAAGCATTGTATTGGTCATTTGAACAATTCATGAAAGAATATTGAAGGAAGAGAGATTTCACATATAAATATATTATCATGGACATCTTTTGTAATTGTGAGCACTCATTAAGTATGACATGCTAAAGAGTTGATGTTGGACAAGGAAGATAACGTAATGGGTTATGTTTTCTCACATATCAGTTAAAGTATATTGTCATGGATCATTCAAACATGTTGAGCTTGCCTTTCCCCCTCATGCTAGCTGAAATTCCTAGCACCAAGTAGAGATACTACTTGTGCTTCCAAATATCCTTAAACCCAGTTTTGCCATGAGAGTCCACCATATCTACCTATGGATTGAGTAAGATCCTTCAAGTAAGTTGTCATCGGTGCAAGCAATAAAAATTGCTCTCTAAATATGCATGAATTATTAGTACACAAAAAATAAACTTTATACGAGCTTGTTATGGAAGCAATAAAAGCGACGAACTGCATAATAAAGGTCCATATACAAGTCGCAATATAAAGTGACGTTCTTTCGCATTAAGACTTTGTGTATCCAACCCTAAAAACGCATGACAACCTCTTCTTCCCTCTGTGAAGGGCCTATCTGTTACCTTATGTCTTTTACTTTATGCAAGAGTCAAGGTGATCTTCACCTTTCACTTTTTCATTTTATCCTTTGGCAAGCAACTCGTGTTGGAGAGATCCTAATATATATATATCCGATTGGATGTAAGTTAACATGAACTATTATTGTTGACATCACCCAAAGGTGAATACGTTGGGAGGCAACACTATAAGCCCCTATCTTTCTCCGTGTTCGATTAAAACTCCATAACCACAAGTATTGCGTGAGTGTTAGCAATTGTAGAAGACTATATGATAGTTGAGTATGTGGAGTTTGCTAAATCAAAGCTCTGACATAGACCCTTCCTGAAAATAAGATGAATTGCAATTGTTTGATGACTAAGAATGAAGTTTGCTAGTTTTCAAGAAAGTTTATGGTCTATGCTTTAACATGTGAATAGCTTGTTACTTGATCATGAAAGTTTTATGAGGTGAACTAATGTTATGACATATAATCATGCTAGAAAAGGTGATTGAAATTATCATTGATGAAACTTGTGCACCTGCTAGCATTCACACTTCATAAATTCTTTCTTTGTCATTTACCTACTCGAGGACGAGCAAGAATTAAGCTTGGGGATGCTGATACGTCTCCAATGTATCTATTATTTATGAAGCATTCATGCTATTATATTATCTGTTTTGGATGATCATGGGCTTTATTATACACTTTTATATTACTTTTGGGACTAACATACACTAGTGCAGAACCGGGCAATAGCACCGGTTCGTAAGACCCTTTAGTGCCGGTTCCATAACCGGCACTAAAGTGTGGGCACTAAAGCCCCCCCCCCCTTTAGTACCGGTTCAGCACGAACAGGTGCTAAAAGGCAACCACATGGCACAAGCCAGCTCCGGGGGCCTGGAGCCCTTTAGTACCGGTTGGTAAGACCAACATGTACTATAAGGTTTGGGGGGTTTTTAGTTTTATGATTTCTTTTTCATTTAATTTTGTGTTTCCATTTTAATTCTTTTTCGTTTGCTGGTATTTTACGATACTACACATTGTACATGTTATGCATATATATATATATATATATATATATATATATATATATATATATATATATAAATAAATAAATAGAATTTCTAGTAGAACCAATCATGCATATATATATATATCATCAATCACAAACCACCATATTAATTAATTCACACATACACACATGTATAGCTATATACAATTTCTCCTACATATGCATGTTGCCTTCGGAGCCAGTGGCATTAGCCTAATTGGTGCCTTCGGAGCACGATGACAATTGGAAGTGGTTTTCATGGGGGCGGTAGCGGGTAATAGTATTCTCCCTTCGGATTTATGACCTGGTCGAGCAAAAATCCCACCATTTCCTCTTGAAGTGCTTCTACGCGCTCCGTTTCTAGGAGCTTCTCCCACACCTCTCTGAACTGTTAAGAAGGAGATCAATATGCATGTGTATTAGTTGTGTGACTAGATATCGATAATGGTGTAAAAATTGTGAGTGTTTTGACAAGCGTACCCATTCCTGTCTTTGAGATCTGCTCCTTTCGGACGCCATCATGCGAATGTTCTCGCAAACACAGAATGCACACAGATCAGTCCCCTGCGCCTGCTTCAGGGCCTTTACGAGAATGGAATTTGATCAGATAATAATGAATCAAGCATGATAATTAAAGAGATGGCAGCTAGCTAGCTAGCTAGTACTACTTAATTACTTACCTTGGGTCAAAACCATTGAAGCTTTTTTTCCATTCGCCTTCCGTGACGCTGATGAACCTTGCCCAAGCCCTGCCCGCCGACAAAGAAAATGAATAAAGGGGTTATTAAATAGTTCATATCATGAAATGACGAACTAAATAGGCCGAGATATATAGTTAATAATGATTGAAATTACCTGTTGACTATCCCAAACAAGATGTTATAGTCAGTTTTAACTTTGAGTAGTGAGTCCAGTATTTCAACTGTTCCGTCGTCAACTTTAATGATACACAAGACCCAGTGAAATCTGCATGCACACACATTTGCATGTCTTAATTAAGCGGGCATATGTAAGCAAAAACATGTAGCTAGCTAGTAGGCAAAAACAGAGAATTTGTAGTACAAGACAGTGTGACTCACTGGAAGTTGTAAGGAAGTAGTATATCTTCATTGTATTTGAGGCGCTTCAAGAACTCTAGCATGTTGTCCTCTACGGCCTTTTGATGATGTGGATTTATCCGCCATGTGTATTCATTAACGGTGTTTGGGTCAATGAACCCAATGCCAAAGCGTCCACCTTTTCTCATTTCATACATCTTCATCCTGCATAATACCACAAAAAAGAATATAGTGAGGATAATTACAGGTAATGATTGATCAAAAGGATCACTACAGCTAGCTTGAGACTTAAATTACAGAAAGAAATCACTTACAGACAATAGCAACTGACGATAGATTTGTCGAGTGCGTCTTGATTGTATAACTGAAGCAGTTCAGAATACTCAACGGACAGAGCTTTCTCATGGAAGTAATGATCCTCCTTGACATTCACCATGAGGGACAATCGATCTAAAATCTTGGTAATGTTCATGTACCATTGATGCAATTCATACATTCTCGTTGGGAGGTTCTTGACCTTGTCTGGCTCGACCAAAGGTTGGCCCCGAACATATTTCTGTTTTATTTCATCCTCTCTAAGCACAGGCATGGGCTCGATCTCGAGGAGTTGTCCAACAGTGATGTTGAGAACTTCAACCTGCATTATATGGTCCTTGGTTATTACCACATTGCCCACCTCGGGAACGTAAACTGTTTGCCCACAATAATATTGGGCGCGCGTACCGTCACATGTTGTTGGCACAACAAGCGAGGGGATCGATTGTGCCGCCTGTTCTCCCAGCTGGGGAATGGTTTTCCCGTATTTTTTGACAGCTGCTTGTTGTTTGCTCGATCCCGAGCTCTCCTCCTTATGTAAACATGCTCGATTTAACTTCCTGATGTGGCGCTCATACTCTGTGTCAACAGGCTTGGGAGCTGGTGGTTGAGCCATACGAATGAAGTGGTCAATCGTTTCCTCAGGCACTTTCTCCCTTGGCGGCGGTGGCGGTTTCGGTGCAAAATGGGCTTCCACCTGGGCCTTCGATATGACTGCAATTTCCTCCTCGGACTTGTTATAAGGCCTCTGCAGAAGAGGCGTGAGGCTTGGACCATATTTATATCGCTTGCCTCCGCCTGTACTTCCTGTACTACCTCGACTCATACCGCTACGCACCATAGCTGCGGGGTGTCTCTTCTGCGATTGCTGAGGCGGCGGAGATGGCTGACGGGGCTGAGTTGGACGAGGAGGAGTGGCCTGAAGCTGTGCCGAACCTGGAGGAGGAGTGGCCTGAGGTTGTGCCGGACTTGGAGGAGGAGTGGATGTCTGACGCTGTGGCGGACTTGGAGGAGGAGGAGTGGCCTGACACTTTGCCGGACTTGGAGGAGGAGTGTTTTGACACTTTGCCGGACTTGTTGGACTTGGAGGAGCGGGAGTCTGCTGACTCGGTGGCGGACTTCAACGAGGAGTCGGCTGACGCGGTGTCGGTGGCCTTCGAAATATGATGCAATCCTTTTTCCATAGGATGATACGATGGTTGGCCTCTCCGAGAAAGTGCTCGTCGTCACCTCCAGGAATGTCAAGCTCTAGCTCCGAATATGGGTCCACCACCTCATCAACCAAGACACGAGCATAGCCCGCTGGAATCGGGTTGCAATGGAAGGTTGCCTCGGGGGGATTTGTAAAAGCAACGACGTCCGCCACCTTCATGGATATGTTCTTCATTTTGACGTGTAGCTCGCAGCTAGTGTTCTCTGTGATGTCATCCACGGGGTATCTACCCAGCATTGCAATGTCCGAGGCGGAACCCATGCTGCTTCTCGGCATGGATGGGGCGGTGCTATCTAATGCTGGATCATTCGCTAGCTGCTGCAGCTGCTGAGACCCCCTTTGCTGGGTAAGTGAGTCGATGTGCTCCTGCTGCCACTGGAATTTGACTGCCAATTCCGCTTGACTTGCTTCTAAGCCTTGAAGGCGTTCATAGTCCCGCTTCCTCTGCTCCTCCTCCATCTTCCTCTTCTTCTCCTCCGCAATCTTCTTTCTCGCACGGGTTCTATAGTCGGTGTTCCAGTCTGAAAACCCCTCATACTACGGAATAGCGCCCTTGCCTCGTGTTCTTCCCTGGTGTTCAGGATTTCCCAGGGCACGCGTAAGCTTGTCGTTCTCTCTGTTGGGCTGGAACACCCCCGATCGTGCCACTTCTATTGCAACAAGTATCGCATCGTCGACTCCCTTCAGACTTGCCTTCGTCGAAACATTGCCTGTCTTCGGGTCCAACTCCCCCCCATGCGCATAGAACCAAGTCCTGCACCTGGGGGGCCAGCTCTTAGTAACCGGAGTGACACCTGCATCCTCCATCTCTTTCTCAGACTTATCCCACTTAGGCATTGCCACCGCATAACCACCTGGCCCCAGCTTATGGAACTTATCCTTTTTTTCGGCATTCTTCTTGTTTATTCTCGACCGTTCCTTAGCTAATTCTGAACCCTTGAATTTCACGAAATCATCCCAATGAGCACGTTGGTTCTCTAGTGTTCCCTCGAATACTGGAGTCTTTCTTCCTCCCTTGGCGTACTTGTCCCATTCACGATTCTTGTGGTTCTTGAATGCAACCGCCATCTTCCTAAGATCAGCGTCGTTGACTTTCTGCACATCTTCTTTTGTGAAATGATCTGGTGGGGTGAAATGTTCCATGAGAGTATCCGAAAGCAGATCTTTTTGATTCTTGTCAACAAAAGTAACATCTGGACGTGGCTTTGCTGGCTCTCTCCATTCTTCAAGTTTGATCGGGAGTTGGTCCTTCACAAGAACTCCGCACTGACGAATGAACTTGTCCGCAATCTTCTTAGGCGCTAACGGTTCGCCATTAGGTCTGACTGCCTCGATATTGTACTTTACGCCCTACTTCAACTTTTTGTTCGAGCCTCATTTCGTCCTTTTGCCTGAAGATTTGCTTGATCCGGATGGCTGAAAGAACAAAGATCGATTCGTTAATATATCTTCAAGTCATTTAAAACATGTGATGATCACCAGATGCCTGCTTATATAAATATACCTCACCAGTCTTTGTTGTTTCAGGATCAACATGTTCTTCGTCATCGTCATAATCGTAGTTCATGAATTCATCAATTCGGTCGTCGCGATCGAATATCATATCACCCTCTCCGGTGTTGTTTAGAAATTCGGAGCCGTCATAATCTTCTACTTCATTCTGATCATCATCTGGCCCGCGTATCATATCGAACATGGTCTGTTGTCCCTCTCGGTCGGTATTGTCTGCCATAGCTTTTATTTAACTAATCCAAAAGAAATATAAAACAATTTAGTATTCAAATTACATCGTCTCGAATAATAGATATAATCTCGAATACATCGTGTCGAATAATATATAATATTGAATAGTACATCACTGGCTAGGTAGCTAATTAAAGATCGAATACTACAGAAGAATCTAGGACACTCGCGGTTCCTGCGGCGCGGGCGGTGGACACCCAAAGAGAAGGAACCCTCACAGGATCATAGCTGAAGTGAGATCCCCGAAGAAACTGCCAGGTATTGGAGAACCTGCCGCCTTTTAACGTAACCATGTAGCGAGGAACGTGCTCGTCCTCCTCCCTGACACGGCGACGTACCACCTCCGGCAAGGCCTGGTCCCTCCGCCCCGAAACTGGCCCACGCGAACGCCACCAAACAAGATCAGGGTCGATGACGGGACCCGGGGCCGGGTTCCTCATCAAGCGGCATGCCCCTCCAGGCAGCACCTCCCAGTGCCAGCCCGGCGGAGCCCAGTCCCGGACATGGGTCAGCTGGACGTCGTCGCAGACGGGTCGACGGCGAGGATGCGGGCCGGGCATCGTCGAGAACAAATACTAGCTATATGCCCACAAAAAGTAACATTTTTTTAATGATTGGATTTTGATAACTAAAATTTCTAACATTTCTATATAACACTAATTATGCTATCATTGCATATGTCAAAAATCTATATACTATTTCATACTAATTAAGCATCTAACACTAAAAACAGAAAACACAACTTCTATACATCCATTAAAAAACTGAAAAACAACATTATATAAAAAATTTCCATACTAATTAAACACTAATTATATCCATCTAACACTAATTAAACACTAATTATACCCATGGTGGCCGCCGGGGGCGAGGGAGAGGGGTTAGAGGGGGAGAGCTCACAGCGGGGCGACGGCGATGGCGAGGCGATGGCCGGGGGCGGTGACGGGCCGGGGCGTGACGCGGGGGCGGCGATGCGGGGACAGCGTGATGGGGACGGGCCCGGGGCGGCGACGGGGACGGGGGCGGCGACGGCGACGGGGGCGGCGACGGCGACGGCGTCGATCGAATGGAGAAACAGAGGAAGAAATGAAAATTTCGCAACTGTTGTATATATAGGAGAGGCCTTTAGTACCGGTTGGAGCCACCAACCGGTACTAAAGGCCAACTTTGGCCAGGCGAAGAGGCGGGAAGACAAGGCCTTTAGTACTGGTTGGAGCCACCAACCGGTACTAAAAGGGTGGTCTTTAGTACCGGTTGGAGCCACCAACCGGTACTAAAGGCCTCGCGCTGCCACCCCAAAGTTTAGTCCCACCTCGCCGGGCGAAGGGAAGCAGCACTGGTTTATAAACCCAGTCGCGGCTACCACTTCGAACTCCTCTATATAGCAGGCTTGTGGGCCTAAACTCTGCACGCTGCCCTGTGAGTCTGCTCGGCCTTTAAGGCCTGTAATTACACACCTGTGGCCTATCAGGCCCACAGGGCAGCGCCCCAATTTTTTTATAGTTCTTTTCTTTTCTGCTTTATTTCCTTCTATTTATTTTTGTGTAGTTTTTTGTATAGTTTTTTCTTTTCTTTTATATTTATTTTCTTCTATTTATTTGTGAGTAGTTTTTCATCTAGTTTGCCAAAATTCAACATTTTCAGAGTTCATTTTGTAGTGATTTTTAATTTCACGGTCATTTTGTAAACGATTGAAAAATAGCAAATATAATTTTTTTCTTTTCTGCTTTATTTTTCTTCTTTTTATTTCTGAGTAGTTTTTTATTTTTTGCTATATTTATTTTCTGCTATTTATTTCTGAGTAGTTTATTAATATAGTTTTTTCTCTTTTCGGCTATAGTTTTTCTTCTTTTCTGCTATTTTTCTTTTCTGCAAAACTTGATGGTCAAAGTCTGGAGTTATAACTTCAAAAAAAAAAGAAATGTCGACGTGCAATTAGTTTTTGCCATAACAGAAGAAGTCCGGAGTTATAATAAGTTATTAAAAATAAAAAAGAGGTGCAATGCTCGTTAATTTGCTTCAAGCCTTTCGGAATAGTGTAAACTGCACTGCGCATAGCTCCGTGCAGTCTACCGTATTCCTGAAGGCTTGAAGCTAAGCAACGTGAGCATTGAGTCTCTTCTTCATCGTTTCTGCACTCAGGGCTGATAAACCGCTCCTAGTCCCTCTCACTTCGCGAGGTGGGAGTAAAAAACAGCTTACGTCTGGTTCATCCACATGAACCGGTACTAAAGGTGCTCGTGGGGCCCCAGCCTTACCTGACACAACCTCATTAGTACCGGTTCGTGGTACGAACCGGCACTAAATGGTGATGGTGGGGCCATAGCCTGACCGGAGGCTGACACAGCCTCTTTAGTACCGGTTCGTGGCATGAACCGGTACTAAAGGTTCGCCACGAACCGGTGCTATTGATCACCGCCACGAACCGACACTAGTGTACACAATAGTGCGGGCTGAAATTCCAACCGGCACTATTGTGCTTCACATTTGACCCTTCGCCACGACCCGGTACTAAAGGGGGTGCGCCGGTGCAGGTGCGGTGCGGCAAGTTTAGTCCCACCTCTCTAGTCGAGGGGCGACCGCACTGGTTTAATTATAAACCCCCTTGCCGTCGCTCTCTCGAGCTCCTCTCCAAAGCAGGCCTACTGGGCCTACGTGTTCTTTGCTGCCCTATGGGCCCACTTGGCCTTTGCGGGCCTGCATCCTGGCCCAACAACAGGTTGGGTTTCTAGTCGTATGCAGGCCGCTCTGGCCTAGTAGGCGGGCTTTTTTTATTTTTTTGCTTTATTTATTTTTGTGTTGTTTTTTTTGTGTATTTAGAGTTTCTTTGTGAATATTTTTGCTTTAGGTACAAAAAATTACAAACTTTCTGTTAGTGCCCGTAGTTTTCAAATTTGAATAGTTTAAATTTTGAATTATTTGAAATTAGTGTGAATCACTAGTTTGTGAATAACTTAACTTTAAAAATCAGTAAAGGCATGAAAGAATTTGTTTGCACATAAAATTTCTTCGCGTTTCAAATACCAAAACACATAACTACCCTAACTATTACAGAGATTCCCCTCTGGGTGTGAAACACAGAAGAAAGTGATGATAGTGAAGCCGATCACATCCCAGATCTTTGGGTGTGAAACTTTTTCTTCGCGTGTGTCCCTTTGCGCCGTAACCATGGAAAATCTTCATCATTTAACGGGATGCTCGGGTCAATATTCACTGTGAATGGAGCAATTTCATCAAACTTTTCATAATCTTCTGACTTGTCTATCTTGTCATCCACTCCCACGATGTTTCTCTTCCCAGAAAGAACTATGTGCCGCTTTGGCTCATCGTACGATGCATTCGCTTCCTTATCTTTTCTTTTTCTTGGCTTGGTAGACATGTCCTTCACATAGAAAACCTGTGGCACATCATTGGCTAGGACAAATGGTTCGTATGCATATGCAAGATTGTTGAGATCCACGGTTGTCATTCCGTACTGCGGGTCTTTCGTTACCCCGCCTCGTGTCATATTGACCCATTTGCACCGAAACAAAGGGACCTTTAAACCACGTCGATAGTCAAGTTCCCATATGTCCTGTATATAACCATAATATGTTTCCTTTCTCGTCTTGGTTTCTGCATCAAAGCGGACACCACTGTTTTGGTTGGTGCTCTTCTTATCTTGGGCGATCGTGTAAAATGTATTACCATTTATCTCGTACCCTTTGAAAGTCATTATATTCGAAGATGGTAACTAGGACAACAAGTACAGGTCATCTTCAATAGAGGTGTCATGCATGGTACGTGTCTGCAACCAGCTGGCGAAACTCCTGGTAATGTTTGGAGCGTAGCAAATTCTTGTGCTCATCCATATACGGAGCCACCAAGGCGGAATTCTATAGAACTGTGTAGTGTGTTTCAGTGAGAGAATGTCCGTCCATACATATTATTTGTTCCCCTCCTAGCGTGCCTTTTCCATCCAGTCTGCCCTTATGCCGCGATTCAGGAACACCAATCGGCTTAAGGTCAGGAATAAAGTCAATACAAAACTCAATAACCTCCTCATTTTGATGGCCCTTGGAGATGCTTCCTTCTGGCCTAGCACGGTTATGAACATATTTCTTTAAGACTCCCATGAACCTCTCAAAGGGGAACATATTGTGTAGAAATACAGGACCCAAAACGTTAATCTCTTCGCATAGGTGAACTAGGATGTGCGTCATGATGTTGAAGAAGGATGGTGGGAACACCAACTCGAAACTGACAAGACATTGCACCAAATCATTCTGTAACCTTGGTATGATTTCTGGATCGATTACCTTCTGGGAGATTGCATTGAGAAATGCACATAGCTTCACAATGGCTAATCGAACGTTTTCTGGTAGATGCCCCCTCAATGCAACCGAAAGCAGTTGCGTCATAATCACATGGCAATCATGAGACTTTAGGTTCTGGAACTTTTTCTCTGCCATGTTTATTATTCCCTTTATATTTGACGAGAAGCCAGACGGTACCTTAATACTGAGCATGCATTCAAAGAAGATTTCCTTCTCTTCTTTGGTAAGAGCGTAGCTTGCATGACCCTGATGTATGCCGTCTTCTCCGTGCATACGTTGCTGGTCCTCCCGTGCCTCAGGTGTATCTTTTGTCTTCCCATACATGCCCAAGAAGCCAAGCAGGGTCACACAAAGATTCTTCGTCACATGCATCACGTCGATTGCGGAGCGGACCTCTAGGTCTTTCCAATATGGAAGGTCCCAAAATATAGATTTCTTCTTCCACATGGGTGCGCATCCGTCAGCGTCCTTTGGAACAGGTTGTCCGCCAGGACCTTTTCCAAATATCACCTTCAAATCCTTTACCATATCATGTACATCAGCACCAGTACGGTGGCGAGGCTTCGTCCGGTGATCCGCCTCACCTTTGAAATGCTTGCCTTTCTTTCTTACGGGATGCCTACTCGGAAGAAATCGACGATGTCCCAGGTACACATTCTTCTTACAACTATTCAAATATATACTGTCGGTATCATCCAAACAGTGTGTGCATCCGCGGTATCCCTTGTTTGTCTGTCCTGAAAGGTTACTGAGAGCAGGCCAATCATTGATGGTCACGAACAATAATGCCTTTAGATCAAATTCTTCCCCCATGTGCTCATCCCACGCACGTACACCTGTTCCATTCCACAGTTGTAAGAGTTCTTCAACTAATGGCCTTAGGTACACATGAATGTCGTTGCTGGGTTGCTTAGGGCCTTGGATGAGCACTGGCATCATAATGAACTTCCGCTTCATGCACAACCAAGGAGGAAGGTTATACAAACATAGAGTCACAGGCCAGGTGCTATGGTTGCTGCTCTGCTCCCCAAAAGGATTAATGCCATCTGCGCTTAGACCAAACCATACGCTTCTTGCGTCATCTGCAAACTCCTTCCCGTACTTTCTTTCGATTTTTCTCCACTGCGACCCGTCAGCGGGTACTCTCAACTTTCCGTCTTTCTTACGGTCTTCTCTGTGCCATCGCATCGCCTTGGCATGATCTTTGTTTTGGAACAAACATTTCAACCGTGGTATTATAGGAGAATACCACATCACCTTGGCAGGAATCTTCTTCCCGGGGCGCTCGCCTTCGACATCACCATGCTCATCGCGGCTGATCTTATAGCGCAATGCACCACATACCGGGCAAGCGTTCAAATCCTCGTACTCACCGCGGTAGAGGATGCAATCATTAGGGCATGCATGTATCTTCTGCACCTCTAACCCTAGAGGGCAGACAGCCTTCTTTGCTTCGTACGTACTCTCGGGCAATTCATTGTCCTTTGGAAGCATATCCTTTATCATTACCAGCAACTTTCCAAATCCCTTGTTAGATACACCATTCTCTGCCTTCCATTGCAGCAATTCCAGTGTGGTGCCCAACTTTTTCTTGTCACCTACGCAATTCGGGTACAACAATTTTTTGTGATCCTCTAACATGCGCTGCAACTTCTTCTTCTCCAAATCACTTGCGCAGTTTCTCTTTGCATCAGCAATGGCCCGACCTAGATCATCAACGGGCTCATCTGATGCCTCTTCTTCAGCTTCTTCCCGCATTGCCAGCTCAGCTTCTTCCCGCATTACCAGCTCAGCTTCTTCCCCCATTGTTGTATCATCGTATTCAGGGAACCCATGGACAGGATAGCTGTCGTCGTCCTCTTCTTCTTCATTGTCTTCCATCATAACCCCTCTTTCTCCGTGCTTGGTCCAAACATTATAGTGGGCATGAAACCGGACTCAAACAGGTGGACGTGAATGGTTCTTGACGTAGAGTAATTGCGACCATTCTTACAGCCAGCACATGGACAAGGCATAAAACCATCGGCCCGCTTGTTTGCCTCAGCCGCAAGCAGAAAAGTATGCACGCCCTCAACGAACTGGGGAGAGCATCAGTCATCGTACATCCATTGCCGTCTCATCTTCATTACACAACACCGAATAGACCAAATTAATACAAGTTCATACATAAAGTTCATACAACACTTAAATGCAACAAACAAATAACTCTCTAGCTAAAGCATTTAAATGCAACAACAAATGCGATCAAGATTGCAACTAAGGTAACAATTGATCCAACAGCATAATGATACCAAGCCTCACTATCGATGGCATATTTTCTAATCTTTCTAATCTTCAAGCGCATTTTCTCCATCTTGATCTTGTGATCATCGACGACATCGGCAACATGCAACTCCAATTCCATCTTCTCCCCCTCAATTCTTTTCAATTTTTCTTCCAAGTACTCGTTTTCTCTTTCAACTAAATTTAACCTCTCGACAATAGGGTCGGTTGGAATTTCCGGTTCACATACCTCCTAGATAAAAATATCTATGTCAACTTGATGGGCATAATTTGTCATAAACACAAAATGCAACAAATAGTTCTAAAAGAGAATATACCACATCCGAATCATAACAAGGACGAGGGCCGACAGGGACGGATATCAAAACCATGGCACTATGTATAACAAATAACATACGGGTAAGATAATTATTATACGAGTAACTATATATCCAAATCACACAAACATCAATTTTTTATATAAAATTTCATGAACAAGAGGCTCACCACAAGGTGGTGCCGGCGACGGGATGGTGCGGGCGATCGACGGTGGTTACGACGGAGATTTAGAAGGCACTAAGTAAACCACACCTACATATGCAAACTAAGTGTTATTTTGACCTCAAATTGCACATAAATCAAATATTACCACATATAATTCCTCCCAAATTACTAAAACCCATAATTAATCATCATATAAACCAATGCAAGAGCTAATATAGTAATGAGATATGAAAGGACAAAGTTGCTAACCTTGGTGATCATTTGAATTGATGGGGGCCTGCAAATCTTGACAAATTTGGGGCAAATTTTGTGATGAATCGAGAGGAAGAAGGGAAGAACAGAGGAGAGGGAGAGGGGAAAGGGGGAAGAACAGAGTGCGGGTGGACGAAGGGTTTATATAGGACGACCTTTAGTACCGGTTCGTGCCACGAACCGGTACTAAAGGTGCTGGAAGGGCCCCACTCTGACAACATCCTGCCACCACTTTCTTTAGTACCGGTTCGTGGCACGAACAGGTGCTAAAGGTTCGCCACGAACCGGTACTAAAGAGCTCCTCCCGCCTAGCCGTTGGAACCAGCACTAATGGACACATTAGTGCCGGTTCTGTTACAAACCGGGACTAATGTGTCTCACATTTGACCCTTTTTCTACTAGTGATACTAACCGGAGGCCCAGCCATATTGTTGTTTTCTTGCCTATTTCAGTGTTTCAAAGAAAAGGAATATCAAATGGAGTCCAAACGGAATGAAACCTTCGGGAGCGTGAGTTTTGGGACGAACATGATCCGGGAGGCTTGGGGTACAAGCCAGGGAAGCTTCAAGGAGGCCAGGAGATAGGAGGGCGCCCCCCCGTACTGGGTGCACCCCCTATCTCGTGGGCCCCTCGAGCACCCCCCGACCGACTTCCTTCACCTATATAATCCCATATACCCTAAAAACATCGAGGACGAAGATAGATTGGGAGTTCCGCCGCCGCAAGCCTTTGTAGCCACCAAAACCCAATTGGGACCCTGTTCCGGCACCCTGCCGGAGGGGGGATCCCTCACCGGTGGCAATCTTCATCATCCCGGCGATCTCCATGATAAGGAGGGAGTAATTCGCCCTCGGGGCTGAGGGTATGTACCAGTAGCTATGTGTTTGATCTCTCTCTCTCTCTCATGTTCTCTCTATCGCACGATCTTGATGTATCGCGAGCTTTACTATTATAGTTGGATCTTATGATGTTTCTCCCCCCTCTACTCTCTTGTGATGAATTGGGTTTTCCCTTTGAAGTTATCTTGTCGGATTGAGTCTTTTACGGATTTGAGAACACTTGATGCATGTCTTGCCGTGCTTATCTGTGGTGACAATGGGAAATTCACGTGATCTACTTGATGTATGTTTTGGTGATCAACTTGCGGGTTCCGTGACCTTGGGAATCTATGCATAGGGGTTGGCACATGTTTTTGTCTTGACTCTCCGGTAGAAACTTTGGGGCACTCTTTGAAGTACTTTGTGTTGGTTGAATAGATGAATCTGAGGTTGTGTGATGCATATCGTATAATCATGCCCATAGATACTTGAGGTGACAATGGAGTATCTAGGTGACATTAGGGTTTTGGTTGATTTGTGTCTTAAGGTGTTATTCTAGTATGAACTCTATGATATGTCGAATGGAAAGAATAGCTTCGTGTTATTTTACTACGGACTCTTGAATAGATAGATCAAAACGGATAACTTTGAGGTGGTTTCGTACCGTACCATAATCTCTTGATTTGTTCTCCGCTATTAGTGGCTTTGGAGTGACTCTTTGTTGCATGTTGAGGGATAGTTATATGATCCAGGTATGTTATTATTGTTGAGAGAACTTGCACTAGTGAAAGTATGAACCTTAGGCCTTGTTTCCTACCATTGCAATGCCGTTTACGCTCACTTTTATCATTAGTTACCTTGCTGTTTTTATAATGTCAGATTACAAATACCTTTATCTACCATCCATATTGTACTTGTATCACCATCTCTTCGCCGAACTAGTGCACCTATACAATTTACCATTGTATTAGGTGTGTTGGGGACAGAAGAGACTCTTTGTTATTTTGTTGCAGGGTTGTTTGAGAGAGACCATCTTCATCCTATGCCTCCCACGGATTGATAAACCTTAGGTCATCCACTTGAGGGAAATTTGCTACTGTTCTACAAACCTCTGCACTTGGAGTCTCAACAACGTCTACAAGAAGAAGGTTGTGTAGTAGACATCAGTCCCTAGTATGCCTCTACTAGACTAGCTCGTTAATCAAAGATGGTTATGTTTCCTAACCATAGACATGTGTTGTCATTTGATGAACAAGATCACATCATTAGGAGAATGATGTGATGGACATGACCCATCCGTTATCGTAGCATTATGATCGTTACAGTTTCATTGCTACTGCTCTCTTCATGACTTATACATGTTCCTCAGACTATGAGATTATGCAACTCCCGAATACCGGAGGAACACTTTATGTGCTACCAAACGTCACAACGTAAATGGGTGATTATAAAGGTGCTCTACAGGTGTCTCCGAAGGTGTTTTTTGGGTTGGCATAGATCGAGGTTAGGATTTGTCACTCCATTTTTCGGAGAGGTATCTTTGGGCCCTCTTGGTAATACTCATCACTATAAGCCTTGCAAGCATTGTGACTACTGATTTAGTTGCGGGATGAAGTATTACGGAATGAGTAAAGATACTTCCTGGTAACGAGATTGAACTAGGTATGATGATACTGACGATCGAATCTCGGGCAAGTAACATACTGATGACAAAGGGAACAACATATGTCGTTATGCGGTTTGACCGATAAAGATCTTTATAGAATATGTAGGAGCCAATATGAGCATCAAGGTTCCGGTATTGGTTATTGACCAGAGATGTGTCTCGGTCATGTCTACATAGTTCTCGAACCCATAGGGTCCGCACGCTTAACGTTCGATGACAATTTGTATTATGAGTTATGTGATTTGATGACCGAAGTTTGTTTGGAGTCCTGGATGAGATCACAGACATGACGAGGAGTCTCGAAATGGTCGAGACATAAAGATCGATATATTGGAAGGCTATATTCGGACATCGGAAAGGTTCCGAGTGATTCGGGTATTTTTCAGAGTACCGAGAGTTACAAGAATTCGCCGGGGAAAGTAACGGGCCTTAATGGGCCATACGGGAAAGGAGAGAAGGGCCTCAAGGGGTGGCTGTGCGCCCCTGTGACACTCCAAAAATTTTGTGGTTTTGTTTTCAGTCAAGAGCCTTGCTTGGTTTAAAGAAGGTCTTTTAAACCCTTCTTAAAAACCTCTCCTCTGAGTTTCCTTTCCAAAATATTTTCTTGGATTTAGTTTCTTCTAAAAAGAAAACCTTTTGGTTTTTGGGCTTTTCTTTGGTTTTGATCCCTTCTTGTTTTACCATACCTCTTATGGTAGAATTCTCCCAAAAACCCCTCCTTCCACTTTGGGACAACCCAAACATTCTGTCCCAACCAATAAAATCCATTTTTTGATTTTATCCAATTTATTTCTTTTCCCAAAACAATTCTCTCCTTTATTTTGAGCCTAGGTAATTTGCAAAGCAAGTACCTTAATGCCTTTGAGTTTTGATCTCAAATCAACTCCTCTGGATAGTCCTTAGCACCCACAACCTAGAACCATCAAGATCCACTCTTCTTCTTCTCAAAAATTTCAAAATTCACTCTCTGCAAGTTTGGACCAGATTTGTAAAATTTGGTGAAATTCAGATCACCACTTCTCCAAAAATTCCACCAAAATTCAGGCAACCCCCAGTTGCAATGAGAGACCACTCCACCAGAAACCAGCTCAAGGAAAAATCCCTACATACCAAAATCATTCTGTCGAACACCTGGCCTGCACTGTTACTGTGCATCTTCAGTAAAATTCAGAGTTCAGTGTCATTTCTTCGTCAGAGATTCAGTCACATGTCGACAGTGCGCTTGGCGCGTTGCTCACAGCCCCTACTCCCTGTCCGAAGCACCACACGCGCACTTGGCTCGTTCTTGGCGTCGGTGGCGCCCTGACCCGCCTGCGCCGGCATGTCCCGCGGCGGCAGAACCACCATAACGGCCGACAAGGGGGCACCCTATGGCATAACGCCGTTCGGCACCACCCAAATCATCTGAGAGCTCCGCGTGGCCATCTCCTTGCCAGCACACGCATGCAGCACCATCGCCGTGGCCTGGCACGCTCAGAGCGCGTTCTCTGCCGCCGACGTGCTGTACGACCGTTCCGTCGAGGACAGGCCGTAACCACCCCTTCCTCGTTGAGTTAGACACTGGAATGGCACCTGTGCTCCGTCTAGTCGATTCTCAAGCCTCTAATCCAACCGTCCAGCCACAGCGCCACCGTAATCGCTCGCCGGACTTATCGGTTCACGGCAACCGCCTCGGGCCGGCTATAAGTAGCGCCTCCGAGCTCGCTCTCGCCCCCGCACAACTCCACCACCTCACCAGACCACGCCTTGCCACTGGAAGAACCTCGAGGGGCCCTTCTTCCTCCACTCCGGCCACCTCCGTCCGCCTCGGGCTCCGGCAACGTTCTCTTTGGTGAGAACTCCTCCACCGCCCTACTCTTGCCCGTAGCCTCGTACTACCACTAGGAGGCTAACCCCCACTCCAATTTGACCCCCGCAGCTCCCTCCGGCGAGATCCACGACGACCCGAACCACCGTCCGCCGAAGAAAGGGCCGTCGTTGGCACAGTGCCTGCCGGCGACCACCACTACCACCCACAGACGCGGAAGGACGTTCTGAACACGGACGTACCATCCGATCCCCCTGCCTCGCCGTGGATCGCCATCGGCGACCACCGCATCTCTCGGGCGCCGTCGAGCCCTGTTTCCCTCATTTGAATTTTCAAACCTGATGGGTGGGACCCTCCTGTTAGCCTCTCATTCCTTTCTTTTAATCGAATCGTTTTCTGGACTTTTCTGCAGAACCCCCTGAGAGTTTTCTGTTTCATTACAGAGAGGTCCCTGGATCAAAACCCTTATATCTTTTAAAAAGAAAAGTATTTTTGTTTGACTCTTTTTCTGTTCTCTTCAAAACTTTGTCTAGTATTTTTATCAGATTTATTTGAAAATTATTTGGATTACTTTTTGTGCACCTCGTGGTATTTACGTTACGTACGTATTTTTCTTATACCGTAGATACCGGAGGAGGTGACGGAGCCGCGAACTTCACCCAGTTAGACTCCGACTACTCCGAACCAGGCAAGCATGTTTGAACTCTTGATATGATGAGTGTTTGATGCATGTTTGCATTTTAGGAGTTTCATAGCATGTTTATGAGCATTTCTTTGAATGTTATATTTCATGCATAGAAGTGGAAAGTAAGTTTCGGAAAGCCATATGTTGTTGGATACATATTGGCATGGCCATGTGATGGCATGAGGATGGGTAAGATGGCAGTGTTGTGACATGCCAGTCTTATGCCAGTCTATTTGACTTTAGTGTCATCATGAATCAAATCATATTCCCATTCATTTCCTTTCCTGTACTGCCACATGTTTTCCGCAAGGAATATGGCTTAGTAAGTTGCAACCGATTTCCTGGTACACACCAAGTAGAGAGGCCGGGATGAGGGTTCCATGGCCCCGGATTAAAGCCCGTCATCCGGTCAGGGGGCATGGGTGTTTCCGGTTGGGACCGAGAGGGGGGCACCCCTTAGAGCGCGCGTATAGAAATTTGATCCCATGCTATTCGAGGTTGTGACCTCCCCGTCTCAAAGTTTTTCTTGGACGTTGTCTAGGGTGATTCCTGGCATCGTGAGGTGGAATGGGTGTGTACTGGTTAAATGTGTTTCTGCCGAAATACCATAAACGGAACTAGTCCCTCGTGGCTACGGAAATCCGTTGGCTGTGGTCAGTTAGTACAAACTCTACAGAGTCACAAATCTTAAATCATCTTGTACATGTCCAAGTACTGTGTTCATCTTATCTTGTCAGATATCAGCCTCAGTGACAAGACCCGGTGGACTACATGAGTTTTAAATCTGGTTAAAAGATTATTCCTGTGGATGTACTAACCCGTTATTTACTTTTGATATAAGCCCTTTCTGTGATGTCGCTCAGACGTCCGACTGTGGCAGACTTGTTATTTACATTGGATACAAGCCCTTTCTGTGATGTCGCTCAGACGTCCGACTGTGGCATTTCTTTTCAAGCCCTTTCTGCGATGTCGCTCAGACGTCCGACTGTGGCATTTCTTTTCAAGCCCTTTCTGTGATGTCGCTCAGACGTCCGACTGTGGCATTTCTTTTCAAGCCCTTTATGTGGTGTCGCTGAGACGCACGACTGTGGCATTTCTTTTATAAGCCCTTTATGTGGTGTCGCTGAGACGCCCGACTATGGCATTTCTTTTATAAGCCCTTTATGTGGTGTCGCTTAGACGCTCGACTGCGGCATGAGCTTTATTTGTTTACCTTTCAAGGCGTCGCTCCAGACACCCGATCGGTTTTTAGTTATTTGTTTTACTTATCAAGTCATGCAAAAATATTATTATTGGAATGATCATCATTAATTTTTGTTCATGACGCATTCATGCATACATTTGTTATATATTTTGTCCGAACTGTCTTGCGAGTACTTTCAAAGTACTCACCTGGCTTGTTGATTTGGCCAGATGTTGATGAAGGCGATCTCATGGATGAAGAGTTCGATAGCGAGTTCGACGCCTAGAGGAGTCCCAGTCAGTCCCGTGCGATCCTGCATTTGGTCACTATATTATATCCGCTTCTGCCACTCCAGAAATAAATTCATCGAGCCTCACCTCGACGCTCGATGAGCTGCCAGTTAGGAGTCAAGTTATCCACCACCACTTTTTATCTCGAGCTAGTAGCATGCCACCACACCCTTGTGTCATAACCGCCCTTATGTAAGATATTGGCGAGTTTGTAATAATTTGTTGAGCAGCCTCAGCTCAACCCTGTAATATATTTAATGCTACTGGTCCTCTGTTTATCAAGTATTTGTCTACCAGTGAGGATAACTTTTCCTATACTGGGATCTAAAGATCGATTTTCTCAATAATTATTTTATTGAAAAACCGGTCGTGACAGACTTGGTACCAGAGCTAGGCTGACTGTAGGAAGCCACTAGGTGCGATCGCTAATCGGTTATTAGCATGATAGAGCTTATTCATGTTTTTACAAATGTAGTCATTTTTCTGACAGTCAGCATAAAATTTATGATCTGATCGCTCAGAATTTTTGCCTACTTTTGTAGATGGCTAGCAACGACTGTGAGTCGCAAATGTTTGCCAACGTGCCTAAGGGGTTCGTCAAGCTCCTCTTCTTCATTGTTCAGGTCGCGATGGGGCCATCCGTGCGCCCAGTCTTCACACTTTATCCACACAAGATCAATGACAGCATAACCATGCACCAGGCCGCAGTGCAATTTAGGGGAGGGCGTGCTGAGATACGCCGCTTCTAATTCTTGGGGAGAGCCATGCCTACTGAGAGGCATGCTATGCAGATGGCTGCCAGCGAGGCGATAGCTCATCTTCGGGATGTCCTTCCTGCAATGAAGACCCGTCGCTACTGCTACCTTTCATGCCACGTGCCTTACACCTGTCACTACTCATTCTATTGCCCCAGAGGAGAGCGAGACGAGGCTTTTGAGATGCTTGTTGAGTACCTCCGAGCCCTGGAGGCAGCCTTCGACAGCATGGTGGACGACCTCGTAGCTGCCCGCATGGACTCAGTCCATGGCTGTGCCGCCAACAGGAGGGAACTTCTGCACACCGCTCCACCGCTGACTTTTATCTCATCCTCAGCTTCTCATTCACCTACTATTCTCGCCACTACTCGTCGTCTTCCTACCACTGAGGAATTTAACCAAGCTATTGCACCCACACCCGTTCGCTCTGCACCACTTATTGCACCCACTCCCATACGTGCTACTCCACCTATTCCACCCACTCATATTCATGTTACTCCGCCTATGGCACCTGCTCCATCAGCTCAGCGCAGCGTTTCTCCTCTGGAACCTATTAGCGAGGGGGAGGTTGATTCCCCAGCGTCACTGCGTCTCACCCTCGGCAGGCCAAGGGAGATCCTCACTATCTTCGACTGAGTACGTGTAGACGCCATGCGATGTGCCGACTTGTGTGATATTTTTATATGTACATAGGTTGTGAGAAGTAGCCTATTTGCGCATCATGTAGGATCTGGAGAAGTGCACTAGTCTCAATAACATGTCAGGATTATGTACGCATATCCTGAGTGATGTAATGTATAATTATGCCTGCGTGTAAGATATGTAATAGTCCTTCTCCGCGCGCAATCGTGTATTTTCAAAAAAAAATCCTGGAGTTTTATGTGTGTTTTATTGACTTTTGCGACTCTCTTTCTTGTCTTACAAGTTTCACAAAATTTATCCCCAGAGTGAAAGATGTCTCGTCAGTGGACGCGCTCTATGCCAAATCAGCCCGAAGAAAATTATGGCACACCACCAAACCACAATTTCACTCAGGGACAGACAAGTCAACAGGACAGTGAAACAACATTTACCCAAGTGTGTCGTCTATATGAGCAGAGTCAGCAACAACACCAGGAAATGATGAACCAATTCATCAATATGGGAAATCACCGTGGTCAGTATCAGCAGCAATCCAAGTTATCTGAGTTACAGAAAACGCGTCCCCAAACATTTTCTCATACTGACAAGACTCTTGAGGCTGAAGACTGGCTTCGAGACATGGAGAGAAAATTAATTATTGCACAGTGTTCAGACCATGAAAAAGTATTGTATGCACCACATTATCTCACCAGAGCAGCTGCATCATGGTGGGAAAACTTCCTGCACATGCACCCCAACGAAAATGAAATAACCTGGGAGGATTTCAAAGAGGGTTTTCGTGGGGCACACATTCCTAAGAGTGTTATGAAAATCAAGAATAGAGAATTTGATGACCTCAAGCAAAGGACCATGACAGTGTCAGAATACAACAACCAATTCACTCTGCTGTCTCGCTACGCCAACGAAGAGCGCATGACCGAGAGCAAGAAGATGAAAAAAATTCTTGGAAGGCTTGGCACCCGCACTTAAATGCCAGCTGGTTGTGCATACCTTCCCAGATTTTAAAACACTGGTGGATAAGGCCATCACTCTGGAAAATGAGCGACGCAGCTTGGAAGATTTCCGCAAACGCAAAAGGGACTAGTCTACTTTTGCTCGCAACCACAGAAGCAAGACGGAAATTCAGAAGGGTGGTACACACAAAACCCCAACGAATAATTCACGCCCAATCAAGAATTTCCATTCAAGAGACAAGGAGTTCACATATCGCACAGGCGTTACTTGTTACGCTTGTGGAGAAGAAGGGCACTATGCCAAGCAGTGCCCCAAGCCAAGGAACTCAACCCCGAAGCCTAACAATGGTGGAAATAATTCAGCGCCAAAGCAAAACAATTTCAACCCCAATAACAACCACCGGAAGGGTCACCTGAACCACGTGACCAAAGAGGAAGCACAGAATGCCCCAGATATTGTACTCGGTACGTACCCTGTCAACACAATACCTGCCATGGTTTTGTTTGATTCTGGAGCTTCTCACTCATTCATTTCGAAAAGTTTTTCTTTGCAAAATAATTTTTCGATGCTTCCCATGGAAAAATCAATGATCATCAAGTCCCCTGGGATTAAGCAAGTGATCCAGAGTTATTGTCAAGGTGTGGTTATTGAATTTGAAAGATTGAAGTTTTATGCCAACCTTATTGTATTGGAAAGCAAAGGATTGGATGTCATCCTAGGGATGCATTGGTTAACCACCAACAAAGGTTTTATTGACTGCTTCAACCGGACCGTGATTCTCACACACCATCACGGGAAGACAATAAAAGTTTCAACCAAAGAGAGACAAATACCTCGGCAACCGAGATTAAACAAGGTGGACGTTTCTGAGCTGAACAAGGTTCCAGTAGTGTGTGAATTTCTAGACGTATTTCCAGAAGAACTACCAGGCATGCCACCGGACCGAGATATAGAATTCAGCATTGAGCTAGCACCCGGAACCGCTCCCATTTACAAGAAACCATACAGAATGGCACCATCCGAATTAGTAGAATTGAAGAAGCAAATAAAAGAATAATTGGAGAAAGGATACATACGAGCCAGTTCCTCACCTTGGGGTTCTCCAATTTTATTTGCCAAGAAGGATGGAACACTGAGGTTGTGTATTGACTATCGAGCTCTTAACATGGTCACAATCAAGAATAAATACCCAATGCCTCGAATAAATGATTTATTTGATCAGCTCGCACAGGCCAAAGTCTTCTCAAAAATTGACTTGAGATCGGGATACCACCAATTAAAAGTGCGAACATAAGATATCCCCAAGACAGCCTTCACTTCCAGATATGGACTGTATGAGTTCACAGTAATGCCATTTGGGCTAACCAACGCCCCTGCATATTTTGTTCACCTCATGAACAAAGTATTTATGAAGTATATGGACAAGCTTGTTGTGGTATTCATCGATGATATTCTGATATACTCCAAAACACCAGAAGAGCGTGCCGAGCATCTCAGGATTGTACTCGGAGAACTCAGGAAACATCAACTGTACGCCAAATTCAGCAAATGTGAATTTTGGCTAAGACAGGTGGGTTTTCTGGGCCACGTGCTAACCCAAGAAGGTATTGCAGTAGACCCGGAAAAGGTCAAGGCCGTACTTGGCTGGAAACCACCAGCTAGCGTAATGGACATACGGAGTTTCTTAGGAATGGCAGGCTATTACCGGAGATTTATTGAAGGATTCTCCACCATAGCAAAGCCCATGGCGCAGTTGCTCAAGAAAGACAAGAAGTTTGAATGGACGGAAGCATGTGAGAAAAGCTTCCAAGAGCTAAAAAGGAAATTAACAACGGTACCAGTATTAATTGTGCCAGACATACACAAGAATTTTGAGGTATATTGTGACGCATCCCGGAAAGGCCTGGGATGCGTATTGATGCAAGAAGGCAAGGTAGTTGCGTATGTCTCAAGACAACTTGGCAAACATGAGGAGAATTATCCCACTCATGACTTAGAATTGGCAGCGGTCATCCATGCACTCAAGGAATGGAGACACTTCCTACTTGGAAATCGTTGTGAAATATACATAGACCATAAGAGTCTTAAGTATATATTCACACAGCCGGAACTTAATTTACGGCAACGACGCTGGTTGGAGTTGGTGAAGGATTATGATGTTGGAATTCACTATCATCCCGGAAAAGCAAATGTTGTGGCAGATGCCCTTAGTCGGAATCCTAGCCCAGACAATGACAGTATACCTAATTTGAGGCCAGAATTTCAATAGGAATTGGCCAAACTCAATTTAATAATGGTCACCGAAGGCAGTATGTCGAATTTGGAAATACAACCTACCCTGATGGAAAAGATTAAGGAGGCTCAGCATGGACACCCCAGCATTGATGGCATAAAAAGGAAAGTGAGTTTGGGCAAGGCCTTAGAATTCAACGTAGATGAGCAAGGAATATTGTGGTACGGAGAGAGACTTTGCGTACCAGATATCAAGGACCTCAAACAGCAGATTCTGGCTGAAAGCCACACTGCTCCGTATTCAATCCATCCTGGAGGAACAAAAATGTACAAAGACCTTCAGGAAATTTTTTGGTGGCATGGTATGAAGAGAGATATAGCCACGTTCATTGCATGCTGTGACTCTTGTCAACGCATCAAGGCCAAGCACCAGAAACCAGCCGGGCTGTTACAGCCAAACAAGATACCCGAGTGGAAGTGGGATGAGATTGGAATGGATTTCATTGTGGGACTACCACGATCACGACACGGAAATAATGCCATATGGGTCATCACCGACAGATTAACTAAGGTAGCACACTTTATCCCAGTGAGGACAACTCACACCACTTAGAGACTGGCCAGACTTTATCTAGCCCGTATCATCTGCCTGCATGGAGTCCCAAAGACTATCATATCTGAGAGAGGCACACAATTCGTCTCTAGATTTTGGGATCACCTACAACAGGCACAGGGAACCCATCTAGCATTCAGTACCGCATACCACCCCCAGACTGATGGTCAAACGGAACGCGTAAACCAAATTTTAGAAGACATGCTGAGAGCCTGTGTCCTTACCTACGGAACCAGTTGGGAAGAAAGTTTGCCATATGCAGAGTTCGCATACAACAATAGTTATCAAGCCAGCTTGCAGATGGCACCCTTTGAAGCTCTGTATGGGAGAAGATGTCGTACCCCACTTAACTGGTCAGAAACCGGGGACATCCACATCTTCGGCCCAGATATGCTCAAAGAGGCCGAGGAGAAAGTTAAGACGATTAGAGATCGACTCAAGACAGCTCAAAGTCGGCAAAAGAGTTATTACGATCGAAAGCATCGGGAAATCAGTTTTGAACCCGGAGAATTTGTATACCTAAGAGTTTCTCCTATGAGGGGTCTGCAACGATTCAGGATTAAGGGAAAAATGGCACCAAGATTCATCGGACCATTCCGTATAGTGGCCCGAAGAGGCACAGTAGCCTATCAGCTAGACCTACCCAGAGATTTATCCGATATCCACAACGTGTTCCACATCTCGCAGTTGAGAAAGTACATGAGCAACCCAGAGAAGAAAGTATCACATGAAAACATTGACGTACAACCAGACCTCACCTACCGGGAGCACCCAATAAAAATATTAGAAGAGTCTGAGAGGAGGACCCGACAGAAAACCATCAAGTTTTTCAGAGTTCAGTGGAGCAATCACACCGAGAATGAAGCAACTTGGGAGAGAGAGGATTTTCTTCGGACAGAGCACCTACACCTGTTTAAGGATCAGCTGAAATCTCGGGGATGAGATTTTTCCTAAAGGGGTAGGTGCTGTGACACTCCAAAAATTTTGTGGTTTTGTTTTTAGTCAAGAGCCTTGCTTGGTTTAAAGAAGGTCTTTTAAACCCTTCTTAAAAACCTCTCCTCTGAGTTTCCTTTCCAAAATCTTTTCTTGGATTTAGTTTCTTCTAAAAAGAAAACCTTTTGGTTTTTGGGCTTTTCTTTGGTTTTGATCCCTTCTTGTTTTACCATACCTCTTATGGTAGAATTCTCCCAAAAACCCCTCCTTCCACTTTGGGACAACCCAAACATTCTATCCCAACCAATAAAATCCATTTTTTGATTTTATCCCATTTATTTCTTTTCCCAAAACAATTATGTCCTTTATTTTGAGCCTAGGTAATTTGCAAAGCAAGTACCTTAATGCCTTTGAGTTTTGATCTCAAATCAACTCCTCTGGATAGTCCTTAGCACCCACAACCTAGAACCATCAAGATCCACTCTTCTTCTTTTCAAAATTTTCAAAATTCACTCTCTGCAAGTTTGGACCAGATTTGTAAAATTTGGTGAAATTCATATCTCCACTTCTCCAAAAATTCCACCAAAATTCAGGCAACCCCCAGTTGCAATGAGAGACCACTCCACCAAAAACCAGCTCAATGAAAAATCCCTACATACCAAAATCATCCTGTCGAACACCTGGCCTGCACTGTTAACGTGCATCTTCAGTAAAATTAAGAGTTCAGTGTTGTTTCTTCATCAGAGATTCAGTCACATGTCGACAGTGCACTTGGGGCGTTGCTCACAGCCCCTCCTCCCTGTCCGGAGCACCACACGCATGCTTGGCTCATTCCTGGCGTCGGTGGCGCCCTGGCCCGCCTGCGCCGGCGTGTCCCGCGGCGGCAGAACCACCGTAACGGCCGACAAGGGGGCACCCTGTGGCATAACGCCGTTCGGCACCGCCCAAATCATCTGAGAGCTCCGCGTGGCCATCTCCTTGCCAGCGCACGCATGCAGCACCGTCGCCGTGGCCTGGCACGCTCAGAGCGCGTTCTCTGCCGCCGACGTGCCGTACGGCCGTTCCGTCGAGGACAGGCCGTAACCACCCCTTCCTCGTTGAGTTAGACACTGGAATGGCACCTGTGCTCCCTCTAGTCGATGCTCAAGCCTCTAATCCAACCATCCAGCCACATCGCTGCCGTAATCGCTCACCGGACTTATCCGTTCACGGCAACCGCCTCGGGCCGGCTATAAGTAGCGCCTCCGAGCTCGCTCTTGCCCCCGCATAACTCCACCACCTCACGAGACCACGCCTAGCCACTGGAAGAGCCTCGAGGGGCCCTTCTTCCTCCACTCCGGCCACGTCCATCCGCCTCGGGCTCCGGCAACGTTCTCTTCGGTGAAAACTCCTCCACCGCCCTACTCTTGCCCGTAGCCTCGTACCACCACTAGGAGGCTAACCCCCACTCCAATTTGACCCCCGCAGCTCCCTCCGGCGAGATCCACGACGACCCGAACCACCGTCTGCCGGAGAAAGGGCCGTCATCGGCACAGTGCCTGCCGGCGACCACCACCACCACCCACAGACGCGGAAGGACGTTCTGAACACGGAGGTACCATCCGATCGCCCTGCCTCGCCGGGAATCGCCGTCGGCGACCACCGCATCTCTCGGGCGCCGTCGAGCCCTGTTTCCCTCGTTTGAATATTCGAACCTGAAGGGTGGGACCTGCATGTCAGCCTCTCATTCCTTTCTTTTAAACGAATCGTTTTCTGGACTTTTCTGCAGAACCCCCTGAGAGTTTTCTGTTTCATTACAGAGTGGTCCCTGGATCAAAACCCTTATATCTTTTAAATAGAAAAGTATTTTTGTTTGATTCTTTTTCTATTCTCTTTAAAATTTTGTTTAGTTTTTTATCAGATTTATTTGAAAATTATTTGGATTACTTTTTGTGCACCTCGCGGTATTTATGTTACGTACTTATTTTTCTTATACCGTAGATACCGGAGGAGGTGACGGAGCCAAGAACTTCACCCAGTTAGACTCCGACTACTCTGAACCAGGCAAGCATGTTTGAACTCTTAATATGATGAGTGTTTGATGCACGTTTGCATTTTAAGAGTTTCATAGCATGTTTATGAGCATTTCTTTGAATGTTATATTTCATGCACAGAAGTGGAAAGTAAGTTTCGGAAAGCCATATGTTGTTGGATACATATTGGCATGGCCATGTGATGGCATGAGGATGGGTAAGATGGCAGTGTTGTGACATGCCAGTCTTATGCCAGTCTAGTTGACTTCAGTGTCATCGTGAATCAAATCATATTCCCATTCATTTCCTTTCCTGTACTGCCACATGTTTTCCGCAAGGAATACGGCTTAGTAAGTTGCAACCGTTTTCCTGGTACACACCAAGTAGAGAGGCCGGGATGAGGGTTCCATGGCCCTGGATTAAAGCCTGTCATCCGGTCAGGGGGCATGGGTGTTTCCGGTTGGGACCGAGAGGGGGGCACCCCTTAGAGCGCGCGTATAGAAATTTGATCCCATGCTATTCGAGGTTGTGACCTCCCCGTCTCAAAGTTTTTCTTGGACGTTGTCTAGGGTGATTCCTGGCATCGTGAGGTGGAATGGGTGTGTACTGGTTAAATGTGTTTCTACCGAAATACCATAAACGAAACTAGTCCCTCGTGTCTACAAAAATCCATTGGCTGTGGTCAGTTAGTACAAACTCTGCAGAGTCACAAATCCTTAAATCATCTTGTACATGTCCAAGTACTGTGTTCATCTTATCTTGTCAGATATCAGCCTCAGTGACAAGACCCGGTGGACTACATGAGTTTTAAATCCAGTTAAAAGTCTATTCCTGTGGATGTACTAACCTGTTATTTACTTTTGATATAAGCCCTTTCTGTGATGTTGCTCAGACGTCTAACTGTGGCAAACTTGTTATTTACATTGGATACAAGCCCTTTGTGTTATGTCGCTCAGACGTCCGACTGTGGCATTTCTTTTCAAGCCCTTTCTGCGATGTCGCTCAGACGTCCGACTGTGGCATTTCTTTTCAAGCCCTTTCTGCGATGTCGCTCAGGCGTCCGACTGTAGCATTTCTTTTCAAGCCCTTTATGTGGTGTCGCTGAGACGCCTGACTGTGGCATTTCTTTTATAAGCCCTTTATGTGGTGTCGCTGAGACGCCCGACTATGGCATTTCTTTTATAAGCCCTTTATGTGGTGTCGCTTAGAGGCCCGACTATGGCATGAGCTTTATTTGTTTACCTTTTGAGGCGTCGCTCCAGACACCCGATCGGTTTTCAGTTATTTGTTTTACTTATCAAGTCGTGCAGAAATATTATTATTGGAATGAGCACCATTAATTTTTGTTCATGACGCATTCATGCATACATTTGGTATATCTTTTGTCCGAACTGTCTTGCGAGTACTTTCAAAGTACTCACCTGGCTTGTTGATTTGGCCAGATGTTGATGAAGGCGATCTCATGGATGAAGAGTTCGATAGCGAGTTCGACGCCTAGAGGAGTCCTAGTCAGTCCCGTGGGATCCTGCATTTGGTCACTGTATTATATCCGCTTCCGCCACTCCAGAAATAAATTCATCGAGCCTCACCTCGACGCTCGATGAGCTGCCAGTAGGAGTCAAGTTATCCACCACCACTTTTTATCTCGAGCTAGTACCATGCCACCACACCCTTGTGTCATAACCGCCCTTATGTAAGATATTAGCGAGTTTGTAATAATTTGTTGAGCAGCCTCAGCTCAACCCTGTATTATATTTAATGCTACTGGTCCTCTGTTTATCAAGTATTTGTCTACCAATGAGGATAACTTTTCCTATACGGGGATCTAAAGATCGATTTTCTCAATAATTATTTTACTAAAAAACCGGTTGTGACAGCCCCCTATGGGCTGGTCCGAATTGGACTAGGAGGGGGCGGCGCCCCCCTCCTTCCTTCTCCCCTCTTCCTCCTTCCCTCCTTCTCCTACTAGGAATAGGAAAGAGGAGGGGAATCCTACTTGGACTGGGGAGTCCTAGTAGGATTCTCCACACCTGGAGCGCCCCCCTTGGGCCGGCCACCTCTTCCCTGCCCTCCTTTATATACGTGGCCAGGGGGCACTGTCGGTGTCAAAACCGGCGGATCTCGGGTAGAGGGTCCCGAACTGTGCGTCTAAGGCTAACAGTAACAGGAGGCTGGGGACACGATGTTTACCCAGGTTCGGGCCCTCAGTGGAGGTAATACCCTACTTCCTGCTTGATTGATCTTGATGATATGAGTATTACAAGAGTTGATCTACTACGAGATCGTAGAGGCTAAACCCTAGGAGCTAGCCTACGATTATGATTGTCCTCGTCCTACGGACTAAACCCTCCGGTTTATATAGACACCAGAGGGGGCTAGGGTTACATAGAGTCGGTTACAGAGAAGAAGATCTACATATCCAAATTGCCAAGCTTGCCTTCCACACCAAGGAGAGTCCCATCTGGACATGGGACGAAGTCTTCAATCTTGTATCTTCATAGTCCAATAGTCCGGCCAAAGTATATAGTTCGGCTGTCCAAGGAACCCCTAATCCAGGACTCCCTCAGTAGCCCCTGAACCAGGCTTCAATGACGATGAGTCCGGCGTGCAGATTGTCTTCGGCATTGCAAGGCGGGTTCCATCTCCGAATACTCCATAGAAGATCTTGAATACGAGGATCGTGTCCGGCTCTGCAAAATATTTTCCACATACCACCGTAGAGAGCATAATTTCCACGAATCGAATCTGCTGACAATTTTTCACGACATGATATCATACCACAGCCTGGTCATTATTCGAACCATTTTTCTCAACCAGCTGTTGCGCATATTGTGAGGCGGTTTTCTTTGGCACGTCTTGTCGAAGCAGAGATCGTGTCCCCTTATCACGAGATTCTCATCAATACGGGTATGGGTAACCCACCCGCGCCATCAATCGGGGTGCTTGGGGAACAAGTGAGTTTTACCAGGCAAGTGGGGAGGCGCACAGTTTCCACTGCCTCTATAAAGAGATAAGGACTCTTCTTTTTTACCCATGCCTTCTTCTCCCTCTGCTCATCCATTCCCTTTCGCTCGATCTCTAACGCCCAAGCATTCGTCTTCTCCACCCAAAGAGGTCTTTCGAAAATGTCCGGATCCGGAGCAGGAGGCAAATGGATGGCCTCTACCGTCCAGGAGAAGGATATCAAAAAGCTTCGGGGGGCCGGGTACCTGGCCAAGAAGATCGGCCACTGTCTTCCGACGATGGGACAGATTGTCCCTACTCTGGAAACCCACGAGAGGGTTGTATTCCTCCCTAATTTTGCCCGCGGGCTAGGGTTTCCCCTTCACTCATTCATCCGCGGCATTATGCATTATTATGGGATCGATTTTCATGATCTTTTCCCTAATTCCTTCCTCAATATCTTGATGTTTATCATGATGTGCGAGGCCTTTCTCTGCATCTCATCACACTTCGGCCTATGGCTGAAGATTTTCAATGTGAAGCCCAAGGTAGTGAACGGCGAGCACGGAGGTGCCATGGTGAGCAAGATGCCCAAGGTCACATGGCCAACAAGCACTTTCAATTATTCCGTCAAAGAGTGGCAGTAATAGTGATTTTACATCACTGAGCCGCGCGGCAAAAAGTGGGCCGCTGCTCCTGAATTCCGATCCGGGGCCCCTTTGTGGCTTACGTCCTAGCCCAAGAAGGGCCTGAACTGGTCTTCGTCCGACGAACTGTCGGTACTCCAGACATGCGTCAAGGGTATGGAAGACAAGAACATCAAGCTCGTCAATGTAGTCCAGGTGACGTTAGTTCGCCGGATTCTTCCTTGCCAGCACCGGGCTTGCAATTTGTGGGAATACAACCCGGCCGAGCACCAGATCCTACGGGAGCTCTATGGCTCCTCGCACGAGGACATCTGGAAGGTGCTTTTTAAGTCTGGCAAATCGTGGCTGGAATCTGCCGAGGACCGTGGGTACCAATTGTCCCGCCCTGCAAGTTCGGTAAGTCACTGCTATGCTTAGCAATTCATATGTTTCATTGGCATATCCCGAGGAATACGCTTTAACGTGCTTCCCACAATTCTAGGTATGGACGAAGAAGGCAAGGCAGATCCACTATCCGGCCCCACTGCCGGAAGAACCGGCCGGCCCACTTCTTACGAAGATGCTGGTCCCAGTGCCTTAAAAGGCGCCGAAGAAGAAGGCCAAGAAGGAGGCCAAGGAGACTAGGGGCGCTCTCCATCGCCGCGGCACTTCGGACTCATAATCTAAACACTCCGATGCCCATTCTTCCTTCGAAGAGGACGAGGAGGAGGAATAAGATGAATTCCCCATGGGGGGAAGAAAGAAAAGAACGGCCTCCACATCGTTGGAGGCCGAATCGCCTAAGAGGGAAACCCCCCTTCCAGAGGCATCCACCACCGCTGCCAATAGCAGCCCAGAGTGGGATCCCAGGGTCCAGCCCCTGGTGAAGTCGTGAGTATACACAGTCCGAACACGCCTATGCGTCCAGGATCATCATGGCATAATATTTTAATCTGTGCCATGCTTTTTGCAGTCCGGCAAGGTCCCGCATCGAACAATCCTCGTCGGAGGGTTCGTTGAGCTCGGATGCCATAGAGAGCGAGACACCCCCAAAGGCCCCTTCGCCTAAACATAGGAATGACACCGAGGTGTCGTCCCAGAAGGACCCATACCAGGGAGGGGGGAAGACCGTAAAAGCAGTGCCAAGAGGTCAAACTTCAGGGGCCGGATATATGGGAGCGAAAGCTCCCGTGAGCGTCGACGGTGGAGGCGATCATGAATTCGACACACAGCTGTACATAGTCCCCGAGACCTTTAAGGCTCCAGAATCAGGCAGGCAGCCTCCCTCGGCTGGAGGGGGCATACCTGCTCCACTAACAACCTCTGACCATCCAGAGGTGCAGGACAGTTTATCGATAGCGCTAAAAAGTGCTTCCATCGTTGATGAACACCGCGCCCTTATGAGTGCGGTGATTGAGAAGATTCAGTCCGCTGAGAGTGGACTGAATGAATCCTGCATCAGCCTTATAAAAGGCTTTGAGGTATGTTGTGTGAGGTTTTGAAGAGTGTCATTGTATAGATAGTAGCCCCTGATACACTGTCCGGTGAAAGAGAGAACCGAACAGAGGATCAAATTTATGTTCGCATGAGACTATGTTGATGACATCTACATCTCTCCTTTTTTATAAGCAAGCATCTGTGACGACTGCCGCCTCTCATACTGCTGAAGTATCCGGACTGAGGCAGAGTCTGGAGTGGGCCGAAGAAGAACTTGGCCGAGTAAATAAGCAGTTGGAGGATAACCAAGGTATTTAAAAACCTTTGTTTCCTTCAGCATAAATGAATAAGTGTGCTTAATTAAAATAATTTTATTATATGCTCTAGGGGCAATGGCCGAAGTTGGGGCTCTTAAGAAGGCTGTGGCCGAAGCCGAGAAGAAGGCAGCCGCAGAGCAGGCTCTTCACGAAAAGCACGAGGCCAGGGTCATTGAAGCTGAACGAGAGCTTCAGGATGCCATGAAGAAAAGCGAGACTTTGGAGTAGAGGTTATCAGGGAAAGAATCTGAACTCGCCCAAGCTCTCCCAGCCGCAAATGATGCTCGGGAAGAACCCCAAGGTGCTCTGAAGGAAATTCAGGAGGCGAGGAAGATTGCGACTGGTAAGGCTTTTTCTTATACAAAGCGGTCTTCATTTTGTGAAAGGAGAAAATCAAGTTGATAAATTGAATTCTGATTTCTCCAGCGGTGTTTGCGGAGCTGCCATGCAGCATATTTGATGCCGCCCAATTCTATCGAGCCGAGGAAAAGAAGACTGCAGAGAAACTCTTCTTGTCGCAGTATTTGACGCCGAATTATTCGGTGCCATTTACCGATTAGCTGAAGCAGCTGATCGAACTGCACAAGGCGACCGAACTAGCCATGAAGGATTTGATTGTCCAGCTATGGCCTGCCGAGCCAATTCCAAGCAGTTATTTCGGGCTCGTGAAGTGGCTGGTGAGTGCCTGCCCTCGACTTGAAGTCATCAAGTGGTCGGTCTATATGGAGGGTGCGCGGATGGCCTTCGCCCGTGCCAAAGTGCACTGGGGAAAGCTAGATGCGGAAAAGCTGATGACCGAGGGACCGTCGGAGGGGAAGGAGCACCGCAAGCCCGAATTATATTATGATAGTGTCCTGAAAGGATCCCGCCTTGTGGCGGAGAAATGCACCAAGGACATTGTATTTCCATGAGTACGGTCATGCTGTCCTTTGTAATGCTAAACAAGGTCGTATGTATTATTTATTGCCTTCTTATGTGAATGTTTTTCATCCTGTGCGGGCGTTTGAAATATATTAATCCTGAGAGTTGGCAGTCATCGGCTTCTGCCCCCATGTAGGAAGTACGGGGGTGTTAGGGATAAGCCCGAGCACTCTTTATCCCATTTTTGGGTCCTTAAAGGAGGTGTTCAGCACAACGAACCAGGCAATCAGACTATAGGGCTTTATCACTCTCACTTAGCCATAAGAGTTTGTCAAAAGTATGGTAGGCGCAGCCCCTGGTGTTCAGAAGACCGCACGAGGGGCTCTATAAGCACCTGATCGGGAGAAAAATTGATCCATCACACGCTGCATTGGTTATGGCATTATGCGGAATAAATCTTTAAAGATTTTACAACCTCTCGAATAGCTGACCAGCTCTCGCCGTATCATGACAGTCAATTTTCGGCTTTCTCTACTGAGGTGCTCGTCCGGAAGAACTGAGACACAATCGCAGTAGTTCTCCCAGTGCTACCTTAGCAGATATAGCAGAATGTAAGGTACCAAAACATGGGAGCCGGGCAAACCCAACTATTGACCCAAGACATGATTCAGAGCTGATGCATATAATGCTATAAGTTCAGTGTGCCGAACGACCGAGAAGGTGGTCGGACTTTAGTGCCATGTTATGGGTACAATGAAGCCCCTGGCGTATTAAGGCATGACACGATGTACGGATGCCGTTATGACGAAAGGTGTCAATAAGAAATGATAGTAGAGAAGCGTCGTATAAATCTACATGTTGTATTCGAGTAATACGTCTATGCGTATGAGTACAAGTGAGTTTATAAAAAGAAGTATGATGGTGGAACCTGCTGAGACCAGGCGGGAAGAAGCTGTGTATGGATCCGGAGTGTATTCGGATAGTATTCAAGGGTAATATCTATGGATTCCCTTGCGCGTCTAAGCTGATTCTCGGTCGCCAGTCCTGTCCTACGCGAAAGCGATCCTGCGAAGGAAATGCGAGAAATATCTGCGTGCCACGGAGCGGTTGAGCCGCGTAATGTGGCCCTTCCCAACTTTTGCCGGAGTATTTAATTGACCTCTGGTCGAGTCGAGCTATCATGCCATGCAGTAATTCAGACTCCTTTATCAGTGTCCGGGAGCTTGGCCGTCGACTCAAGGTTCGATTGGCAAGTGCCCCTCACTACTTCTGTTGTTAAAGCGGCGATATACTCTTCGGCGCCGAGGTGGAGTTCGGCTTTGCCTTTAACTGTGATGATGCCACGCGGGCCGGGCATCTTAAGTTTGCCATAGGCATAGTGTGGTACCGTGTTGAATCGAGCAAACGCGGTTCGCCCCAGTAGTGCATGATAATTACTGCGGAAAGGGACGATGTCGAAGACTAACTCTTTGGTACGATAATTGTTTGGTGATCCGAAGACTACCCCCAAAGTGACGGAGCCTATACAATTGGCCGCCGCACCTGGTATAACACCTTTAAATGATGTTTTGGTGGGTTTGATCATCGAATGATCGATGCCTATCTGGCGCACTGTGTCATGGTACAGCAGGTTTAGACTGCTGCCTCCGTCCATAAGGACTCGTGTGAGGTGGAACCCACAAATTATTGGGTCGACGATAAGTGCAGCTGAATTACCCTGGTTGGTATTGGTCGGACGATCTGTATGATCGTAAGTGATCGGCCACAGTTTGTATTGTGGGGTGGCTTGTTTCATTAAGTCGACATCCCGAAAAGTGCTCGTCCGTTCCCGTTTGGGGATGCGGATGGCGTTTATCATGTTCACCATTTTGCTTTGCGGGGGAAATTGCTTCTGCCCTCTTTTGTTCGGTGATTTGTGCTCCTCGTCATCTTCATCGCTTTGAGACCCCTTCTCCTTGTTTTCAGTGCCTGACCTGCTGGCTTGTTTGAGGACCCAGCATTCTCTGTTGGTATGATTGGCTGCCATTCCTGGGGTACCATGAATTTGGCATGGGCGGTCAAGTATGCGGTCCAGGCCGGATGGGCCCAAATTATTCTTTTGAAGTGGCTTTTTCGGCTGATCGGACTTAGAGCCACGAATTCTGGCATTGACTGCCGTGTCTTTGGCATCATTATTGTTTTTGTGACGCTTATGTTTGTTGCGTCGAGGTTTGCCGTTGCTATCTCTGGCCTCTGATGTGCCAGGATTGTTTGATGTGTTGTTGCTATGAGCCAACCAGCTATCTTTGCCCGCACAAAATCGGGTCATGAGTATCATGAGGGCTGACATGGATTTCGGCTTCTCTTGGCCGAGGTGTCGGGCGAGCCACTCGTCGCGGATGTTATGCTTAAAGGCTGCTAGGGCTTCGGCATCTGGACAGTCGACAATTTGGTTCTTTTTAGTTAGGAACCGAGTCCAGAATTTCCTGGCTGACTCTCCGGGCTGTTGGGTTATGTGACTTAAGTCATCAGCATCCGGTGGTCGCACGTAAGTGACCTGGAAGTTGTCAAGGAATGCGTCTTCCAGGTTCTCCCAACTGCCAACGGAGTTTGCCGACAGACTATTCAGCCAATGCCGAGCTAGTCCCCTGAGCTTAAGTGGGAGATACTTGATGGCATGTAGATCGTCGCCGTGGGCCATGTGAATGTGGAGAAGGAAATCTTCGATCCATACTGCGGGGTCTGTTGTACCATCATATGATTCAATGTTTACGAGTTTAAACCCTTCTGGGAATTCATGATCCATTACTTCATCGGTGAAGCATAGGGGGTGTGCGGCGCCTCTGTGTGGGCTATATCACAACGCAGTTCGAATGAGTCTGGTCTGTTATATTCGGCCCGACCGGACTTGTTTTTAATGTATCTGGCGTGATGATTATCTTCACGCGTTGTGGCGCGTCCCCACGATCCATAGATCGATCTTGACTATCCTGCTTTGTTTCCCAGTACGTCTTGTAGGTCTTGCGTGTAGCCCCTGGCCGTAGTTTATTGGCGGCGGGGTGCGTGCTGGTGCTTGGGCTAATGCACCGTTTTGTCTCAGCCACGAGGTGGCCGGTCAGCCTCGTCCTGCGCTGGTAATGTGGGCTCTAGTGCATCCTCCTCGAGTTGAGGTAGCAACCTGCGCTTTGGGTATCTTTTGGTTGGGTGCACGAGTTCGTATTCCTTGGCTGCCAGGACCTCAGTCCATCTATCTATTAGAAGATCTTGATCAGTTTGAAGCTGCAGCTATTTTTTCTTCAGGATTTTTGCAGTGGCTATAAGCCGGCGCTTGAAGCGCTCCTGCTCGACGGGATCCTCGGGCACGACAAATTCTTCGTTGCCGAGGCTCGCCTCGTCTTCGGAGAGAGGCATGTAATCATCGTCCTCTGATTCTCCATCTGTTGTCTGCTCCTTAGGGCTAGCTTGCCCATCCTTCTGCTCGGCCTACTCAAAGTCAGGCTGGGCGGGATTGTTTTCGTCTTCGGCACCATCCGGATTGCTATTATCTCCTCTGCCGGTGCTGCTATTTCTGCCATGGCCGGGCTTAGAGCGACGTCGATGACGCCGGTGTTTTGACTGCTTCCCCAAGGGGGTGTCCTCCATTGCCTGGTCGCCATTGTTTTCTTTGGGGGTATCCACCATATATATATATATATATATATATATATATATATCATGTGATGAGGTGGTTATGCAGTGCCCGGTGGGCGGCGGTTCCTGTTCTTCTCCTGCATCGTCGTCCATACCGTCGATGTCTTCGGAGTCGAAGTCGAGTATGTCAGTTAAGTCATCGATAGTGGCTATTAAGTGGGTGGTGGGTGGGTAACGAATTTCTTCGTCGTCTGCTTCCCACTCGAGCAGGACATAGTTTGGCCAAGAGTCTCCTGATAAAGAGAGAGACCTCAATGAATTTAGCACATCACCCAAGGGTGAGTATTGAAAGATATCCACGGAGGTAAACTCCATGATCGGTGCCCAATAAGATTCGATAAGCACGGATGCACGCGGTCCGGAACCTAAGACCGGAAACAAGTCCAGGGGTCCGGTGACACAGATTTCCTTAGAGGTAGAGTCTGTGTTCGGCTCCAACACCGATGAGTGTGCGGCCTCCGTGGCGGGGTCCATCCACCCGTCCTCAGATGGCGCGATCTGCTCCAGGTTAGGTGCCAGGGCAGCCACGGTGCGATATCCCGAACACCGTCCGATGGCATATCTAAGTCATGCACGTCGTGACTGTTCGGCGCTCCTGACGCAGGCTAGAGCCCATCGAAGATCAAGTCTCTGCGGATGTCGGCCGTGTAGTTTAAGTTTCCGTACCTGACCTGATGGCCAGGGGCGTAGCAATCGATCTGCTCCAGATGGCCAAGAGAGTTGGTCCGCAGTGCAAAGCCGCCAAATACGAAGATCTGTCCGGGGAGGAAAACCTCACCCTGGACCGCAGCGTTGCTGATGATTGAAGGAGCCATCAAGCCTTATCATGACGACACTGTGGAACTCGTAATGAAAGCACCAATGTCAGTGTCAAAACCAGCAGATCTCGGGTAGGGGGTCCCGAACTGTGCGTCTAAGGCTAATGGTAACATGAGGCTGGGGACACGATGTTTACCCAAGTTCGGGCCCTCTCGGTGGAGGTAATACCCTACTTCCTGCTTGATTGATCTTGATGATATGAGTATTACAAGAGTTGATCTACCACGAGATCGTAGAGGTTAAACCCTAGGAGCTAGCCTATGATTATGATTGTCCTCGTCCTACGGACTAAACTCTCCGGTTTATATAGACACCGGAGGGGGCTAGGGTTACACAAAGTCGGTTACAGAGAAGGAGATCTACATATCCGAATTGCCAAGCTTGCCTTCCACGCAAAGGAGAGTCCCATCCGGACACGGGACGAAGTCTTCAATCTTGTATCTTCATAGTCCAACACTCCGGCCAAAGTATATAGTCCGGCTGTCTGAGGACCCCCTACCCGTGATCCGCCGGTTTTGACACTGACAGGCACCCCATAGACACACAAGTTTCTCTTAACCGTGTACGGTGCCACTCTCCAAAGTTACACACCTCGATCATACCATCATAGTACTTAGGCGAAGCCCTGCGCTGGTAGCATCATCATTACCGTCGCCATGCCATCGTGCTGATGGAACTCACCCTCGTCCTCAACTGGATCAAGAGCATGAGGGACGTCATCGAGCTGAAAGTGTGCTGAACACGGAGGTGCCGTACATTCGGTACTTGGATCGGTTGGATTGCCAAGACATTCGGCTACATCAACTGCATTATTGAAACGCTTCCTCTTTCAGTCTACGAGCGTACATGGACACACTCTCCCCTCTCGTTGCTATGCATCACCTAGATAGATCTTGGATGATCGTAGGATTTTTTTTGAAATTACTATGCTCCCCAATAGTGGCATCCGAGCCAGGTCTATGCGTAGATGTTATATGCACGAGTAGAACACAAAGAGTTGTGGGTGATAATAGTCATACTGCTTACCAGCATGTCATACTTTGATTCGGCGGTATTGTTGGATGAAGCGGCCCAGGCCAACATTACATGACCGCGTTCATGAGACTGGTTCTACCGACGTGCTTCGCACATAGGTGGCTAGTGGGTGTTTGTTTCTCCAACTTTAGTTGAGTCGAGTTTGGCTACGCCCGGTTCTTATTGATGTTAAAACAACACACTTGACAACAAATTGTTGTGGTTTTGATGCGTAGGTAAGAACGGTTCTTGCTAGAAGCCCGTAGAAGCCACGTAAAACTTGCAACAACAGAGTAGAGGATGTCTAACTTGTTTTTGTAGGGCTTGATGTGATGTGATATGGTCAAGACATGATGTGATATAATTTGTTGTATGAGATGATCATGTTTTGTAACAAAGTTATCGGCAGCTAGCAGGAGCCATATGGTTGTCGCTTTATGGTATGCAATGCAATCGCCATGCAAATTGTTTTACTTTATCACTAAGTGGTAGCGATAGTCATAGTAACAATAGTTGGTGAGACGACAACGATGGAACGATGAAGATCAAGGTGTCGCGCTGGTGACGATGGAGATCATGACGATGCTTCGATGATGGAGATCATGAGCACAAGATGATGATGGCCATATCATGTCACATATTTTGATTGCATTTGATGTTTATCTTATTAAGCATCTTATTTTGCTTAGTATGGCGGTAGCATTGTAAGATGATCCCTCACTAAATTTCAAGGTACAAGTGTTCTCCCTGAGTATGCACCGTTGCGACAGTTTGTCGTGCCGAGACACCACGTAATGATTGGGTGTGATAAGCTCTACATTCAAATACAACGGGTGCAAGCCAGTTTATGCACACACAGAATACTCGGGTTAAACTTGACGAGCCTAGCATAAGCAGATATGGCCTCAGAACACTAAGACCGAAAGGTCGAGCGTGAATCATATAGTAGATATGATCAACATAGTGATGTTCACCATTGAAAACTACTCCATCTCACGTGATGATCGGACATGGTTTAGTTGATATGGATCATGTAATCATTTAGATGACTAGAGGGATGTCTATCTAAGTGGGAGTTCTTAAGTAATATGATTAATTGAACTTTAATTTATCATGAACTTAGTCCTGATAGTATTTTGCAAATTATGTTGTAGATCAATAGCTCGGGTTGTAGCTTCCCTATGTTTTTTATATGTTCCTAGAGAAAACTAAGTTGAAAGATGATAGTAGCAATGATGCGGACTGGGTCCATGATCTGAGGTTTATCCTCATTGCTGCACAGAAGAATTATGTCCTTGATGCACCGCTAGGTGACAGACCTATTGCAGGAGCAGATGCATACGTTATGAATGTTTGGCTAGCTCAATATGATGACTACTTGATATTTTAGTTCACCATGCTTAACGGGTTAGAATCAGGACTTCAAAGACGTTTTCGAACGTCATGGAAATTATGAGATGTTCGAGGAGTTGAAGTTAATATTTCAAGCAAATACCCGAGTTGAGAGATGTGAAGTCTCTAACAAGTTCTAAAGCTAAAAGATGGAGGAGAATAGCTCAAGCAGTGAGCATGTGCTCAGATTGTCGCACTACAAAAAAAAGGCACATCCGTGACATTTTGGGCCGAACAAATTTTTTTCCTGTCATACATATGACACTTCTATGACGATAATTGTGACGAAACCTGCTATCATCATAGATGTGGTGGGCTCCTACTTCTATGACAAAAAATCATGACAGAAAATGGGCTTTTTGTCGTGGGCGGGCAGGAGACGCAACTGCATGACATTCTTTGGACCGTCCATGACGGAAAAAACCGTGGTAGAAGCGAGGGCGAGGAAAATTTCAGGGAGTTCCCGGTTACGGTGGGAGGTTAGGGACCGAGCGATGCGCGTTTCTCTCGTACACGTACGCGCATGTGTGCGAGGCATTGGCTCTAACTGAACCCAAGCGAGGCGTTGGGCTCTAACTGAACCCGAGCGACTGCACTGCAGGCTACGCGTTACTGAATCCGAGCGATCGATCGATGGCTGTTAACTGAACCCGATCGCGCGATTCCTTCGCTACTGCTGCTAACTGAAGCCGATCGATTAGATGAACAGTGAGTGTTGTGGGGGTGGGGGGGTGGGCGGGGGTTGGATGAACAGTGAGCGGTGGCGTTGCCTCTGGATGAACAGGACCCCGTGGTGTGGAGGGCTGGATGAATAGTAGACGGTGGAAGGGTGGATGAACATGACCCCATGGTATGGAGGGCTGGATGAACAGTAGATGGTGGTGGGGTGCCCGTGGAGGGGTGGATGAACAGGAGCCCATGGTGTGGAGGGCTGGATGAATAGGAGATGGTGGAGGGGTGCCCGTGGAGGGGTGGTTGAACAATAGCCGGTGGAGTAGCGCGCGGTGGAGGCTGGATGAACAGGAGCCCGTGGAGGCTGGAGGAGGTCGACGGTGGAGATGAATAGTATCCCATTGAGTCCCGTTTTGCGGTACGCCACACCCCTCCCGATGAAGAGGGCCCCCATTTCGATCGTAGCGCTCCAACACAAGTCCGTTTCGTCCGTTTTGCGGTACGCCACACCCCTCCCGATCAACAGGACCCCCATGTCGACCGTAGGAGGTCCATTTCGTCCGTTTTGTGGTACGCCACACCCCTCCCGATCAACAGGACCCCGTTTCGAATGTGGCCGGTCGAACACAAGGCCGTTTCCTCCATTCTGCGGTACGCCAGGCCTCGTTTCCATCGCCTATTCCGTCCAAGCCCTCCCGATGAACATGACCACTCATTCCGTTCCGACCCAGCCGGTTGGCTCCCATGAACACGACGACGATGCTGTTTCCATTCTGACCCAGCCAATGTACACAAGCCCTAGTCGTACGTATATATGCGTGAGTAGGCGTTCGAGACCCCGTCCGTATGTACACATATGTGGCCGTATTTTCTTTCTTACACCCTGGCCGCTGTACGTACATGTACATGCTACATGCGTGCCTCTACTACGACACGTGCGCGCCTCTACATCCACCAGTATATATGTACGTACACATTCGCGACCAGAATGACAACGCTACGTACGCTTTGACTACGTGGGTCCCGACTATCAGGCACTTCCTTGCGTGTGAAGATGTAGCTGGTGGGTCCCAGCAGTCAGGGGGGCGAATTGGTTTTTTCCGGACGCACTTCCTTGTGTGCGAAGATGTAGCTGGTGGGTCCCAGCAGTCAGGGGGGCGAATTGTTTTTTTGCCCGGACGCACGTCTGCGGACGAGGCGAGGGACGATGGCTGGATCCGGGAAAAGGGCATCGGGGACGAATGGTTCTGGCCGACCGAGCACGGCGGGGAAGGAAGCACGAGGTGGGGCAGAACCTTGCACCTGCGACCATGGCAGCAGGGGCGAACCCCGATCGGTTCTTGGTAGAGGAGAAAATAAACGAGGGAGGGAGAGAGTTTAGAGGAGGTAGGAGAGGAAAACAGGGGAGAGCAAAAAGGAGGCCGATGGCGACTCAACTGCTACGGGTTGCCGGAGAGGGGAAACGACGAAGATGGCCGGGGCTCAGTAGATCTGGTCGGAGCCTGTACTTGGCGGGTGGCACAGGACTTGAGGACCTCGCCGCGGGGTTCGAAGCAAATGAGGACCGAACGGGCGATGGCGTGGCTGGAAGCAGTTCCGAGGCAGGCAGTGGATTGGCTGGATCTGAAAACAAGGAAGGAAGGTGGCTGTGGTTGGCTTGATGTGGAATTCGAGGAGGATTTTGGAGAGAGTGGCGGCAGCGACGACGGGTGGATGGGACATCTCCCTAAATCCTAGGGTTTGATCTGGTTAAATAGGTAGGGGACTGGGTAGGGGCTAATTCGGTCCGTCCGATTATAATCGGGCAGTCAAGAAAAATAGGCCAGGGAGTCCGAATAAGAAAATGGAGATGTTTTTCGGGTGTTTGGGGATGATCTGAATTCAACGGTAATGACTGAGCAGGTCGGGTTCCGGGCAGGTTTCGGACGCACGCGAGGGGGGATCGGCGGCTGTGGAGAGAGGTTAGGTGGTTTGACAAGAGGGAATCGAAAACCTAGTTGGTTTGGAACGGTCAACGAAGGCAAAGAGGTCCGAGGGAAGGTGATAAAGGCAAAGGAAGAAACGACAACGATGAGCGAATGCAAGTTTTAAGAAAACAGTGCCGATGCAATGCGCATGATGCTATGAGATGAGATGCAAGACATGAACAAAAAGCAAAACATAAAAACAAAAACCCAACCATGGAGGAAAATAACATATCGCATCTCTGGAAAAGGCAAGAGTTGGAGTTACGAATATGGAAAGTTGTATCCGGGGTGTTACAACACTCCACCACTATGAGAGGATCTCATCCCGAGATCTAGGATGGCACCGGAGGGAAAAGAAAGAGGAAGATAAGAGGTAAACTAAGTTGCTTCTTCAACAAAAGAGTGAAACCAAAGAACCTTGAGAGGTTGAGCAAAATGAAAGGAAGAATACAACGAAGATGAGCAAAGTTGAAAACACTCCGTTAGAAAAGAGGAACAAGGGATACAACGAGAACCAAGAGGTTTAGTGATAAGATAGATATTGAAACCACTCCGGTTAAAACTTGATAGAGGAGGAATAAGGTTGATAAAATTTGGGCAGCACTCCGACTGAAAGAAGAAGGAAAACTTGACAAGATGAAAAGAGCTTGAAGAGATGACACAACACTCTGGTTAAAAGGATAAGCATGAAAATAACGTGATCTTGACAAAAACGGGGTGATGGGTGAAGAGAGCAACATCACAATGCCTCCGGAACGAAAGAATAGAAGCTAGATTGTTGGGATAAAGGGACGGAGAAGAAAAAGACATCTTCTGGCACAAATGAACTTGGAAAGCATCCTTGCAAAGAAGGATTGAACGGAGTTGTTGCAAAACCAACAACTAAAAGAATAAGCTTGTAGTGGGCTTATGGAAAACATCTCAAGACTATGAGGTGACAACCGGCAAGTACTGGAAACCATTGATTTGATTGAGAGCACCAAAGAGATGAAAACTTCTTCCACCAAGAGGATAAAGAGTAAGCTTGGGTCATGCATAATCACCACAAATAGCAACAACCCTTAAGGAAAGGCTTTAGGTGAAATCTGACACAAGATAACTCCAACGAAGAAGTTGATTGGTCGAAAAGATCTCTTGAACGAAGAGAAAATGATGGATTTAAAATACCTCATTCTTGTCAACATATGAATCATGAAACATGAAGGAAATTGTCAAGAGTGACATATCACCATCTCACAAGATAAGGTAGGAATACTTGCACTTCGGATGCAAGATGAAGAATGCTTGAACTCCTCAAAACAAAACATGTGTTGGGCACCATGTTTATTTAGAGTATAGCTTGGCGGGTCATAACTTCGAGAGAACTCTTGAAGAACAATTGAAGAATGAAGAGAATCCTTGATGAACCACCATGTAGAGCCTCCATGAAGAGCTCCGATAATAAAAGGATGATAAAAACAAAGAGAAGTTGAAAACACAAGGTGAAGCCTTGCAATGATTTAGATGGAGCTTCACGACGATATAACCGAGAAAAACTTGGAACTCCAGAAAGGAAAAGATGAAACACTAGAACCGAGAATTACTTCATCATGAACAATCTCCGGAAGAAAAGAATTGAATCACCTCGAGGAAATAAGAATAAGATTTATTATATGCTTATCCTTCTTCAAATTAAATTGATGACAAACAATGGATTTGGCATACTACTTATTCCCGTAGAAAGGATTAAGAGGGATATAGCGTAAACTTGAGAACGTATTGATGAAGCCAACGGTGGGATTTGGAAACAATGAATGAATGAATGAATTGATATGATGACGAAGGAAGAGAAATCTTGAACGAATCACTGTACGAATTGAAAACGAACGAAGTAAATGGGTGAATCACCAGTAAGAATTAGAGAACGAATGAAGATACTTGAGGGAATTTGATACAAGAGAACGAAGAGATCACGAGCTGATTAGAGAATACTTGAGCGATGCACCGGTAAGATTTGGAGAACGATAGCTACACGCTGAGAATGAAGAATTATGACATGATGGCCTTCGGAGGAAAGAAATAGAAACAACTCATGAAATGCTTCGGATGGTAAGAAAAGAGTTGTCACAATCAAAAACAATTATGAGGATGGCATGAAGCTAGAACCATGAATCTCTGGAAGAACGGGTAAGGATTTAAGAGGAACTCTTCTTCGGTCTTCAAAATCCGAGAATGACGACGATAAACACCACCATGAATTGTTGAGGCACTCCAGAATGAAGAATAGAATGGTTGAACCAACGATGAAAAGAATTTGAATGCGATCTTGGAGAAGGACACTTGACTGATGATAATTCATTCTTATGTGAAACTTCGAAAATAATTTGGGAATAGCTCCGGGAAAATTAGAAGAGTCAGGTAAGATCCTGGGAAAAGACCTGTGGATTAGGGCCCACTAAAAAGATACACCGTTGAACGATTGATTGAAAAGGGGGGATTTCCCCGGTTGAATTAAATGACTTGAAAGATAACAATCTACAAATAGCTTGAAATGATTGAGAATGGAAACACAAGTCTTCCGAGATATCTTCAGCACTCCAGAACAAATGAATAGCGAGAAGTGAAAGATTAAGAGGTGCACCGGTATGAAAAAGCATTTGACACAAGGAAAAGAATATGATCAACACTGAAAACTTGAAATTAATCCACCGGAGAAGAATACGAGAATGAAGAATGATGAACTTGAAACTGTTGAGGATCTTCATGGGAAATCACTGGATAAGAACATGGAAGAAAAGAATGAAGAGACTTCCCACAAATAAAATGATACATGATTAAGAAATCTGAGTCCTTGAAGAAAAAGGGTGGGAGGGCGGGAAACCAAAGGCAACTTGGGGAAGATGGAACAAACACCGTCAAGAAAACTTAGAATTGATCTTGCGGATGGGGAAAAAGATGGGATCATCTCGAAGAGAAGCGCGCCGGTTGGAAAAGACTTAACATGACAACCTTAATGATCAAAAGGATTAGTATTCACATAGCAATATGAGAACACCGCTTAAGAAAGGTATGGATTCAACACTTGACTTCGAAGCAACTCGAATACCACAAATAAAACAAAACAAAGGATTTGGCTTGCAGAATAAGCCGGAACAAACATATGATAGAGATTTCGTCCGAAGTTTTCGTGGTGGGGCCCACACGGGCTCGATCGTACAGCACCATCATGTACAAGGCAGTGCACATGACATACGAAGTGTCCCTGAATTGGCATAGCCAAGGATTCTTTAAGACACAACGAGACCACTGTAAAAAACGACCGTGGATAGGCGGACCACTAGACGTCGAACCCCAATCTCATATCATGCATCTATTGGAAAGATATTCTAGGAGCTACTTGAATTCCCTCCTATAAACTCCCGAAACTTTCTGGTTATGCAATATGGTGTTGGGGATATAGGGGAAGCAATATATCTCACCCAAACTAACAATCCCTACATCCAAGCTGTATCCATCCGTCAACACATAACCAAGAAAACTCCGGAAATCGTGTACCTCAACCTCCGAAAAGCATCCGTTATACGAGCTATGGCAATACTCCCGAAATCCCGCCCTAGTATTGGGTGGCGTCGAGGTTATCTCACCAACAACTGCATAAAAGAGATTTTCGATGTCGGCAAAACTCAGGTATTCTAGAACTGCAACGATAAAATTGTGACGACAACACCTCGGAGCTCAACTCCCCGGGACACTGCCACAACCCCTAAATGTCAGGAGGCACCAAGAACAATGTTCTCGTCACAAGAATATCGGAACGATCCCAAGAGACCTGCGTGATCCTAAATTTTTTTTAGTGAAATTTGAGGAGAGAAAAGACAAAACATCTACATCAGGAGGCCTCACCAGAGCGACGAAGGGGCTGATGAGTAAAAAGAATCCTACTCTCCGATATATATAATCCTAAGACTCAAAATAGTTTTCTTCTAGACTCAACAACAGCCAACAATCAAGGGGGATCCTATAGTCGGTCGAGGCTCTGATACCAACTTGTCACGCCCAAGATGCGACCCTATCCTAAAGGAACTCAAAGGTCCCACCAAGGATAGAAGCGCATCTTGAAGACGCTTTTGCAAGGTGGATATCATTACATCAACATTACATAATAGATGGGGATACATACAAAGGGCATACAATGCCACATGATTACAACATCATCATACACACGAGCATCATCTGACTACGGATGAAACACAAACAGAAACTCAAACAACATCCACCCTGCTAGCCCAGGCTGCCGACCTGGAACCTATCCCCTAATCGAAGAAGAAGCAGAAGAAGAACTCCAAAACAGGCAAACATCGCTCTCGCGTCAAGATCATCGCAAAACCTATACCTGCAACTGTTGTTGTAGTAATCTATGAGCCACGAGGACTTAGCAATCCCATTACCATGGGTATCAAGACTAGCAAAGCTTAATGGGAAAGGAAGGAGTAAAGTGGTGAGGTTGCAGCAGCGACTAAGCATATATGGTGGCTAGCATACGCAAATAAGAGCGAGAAGAGAGCAAATGGAACGGTCGTGAAGCTAGCAATGATCAAGAAGTGATCCTGAACTCCTACTTATGTCAAACATAACCCAAAGACCGTGTTCACTTCCCGGACTCCGCCGAAAAGAGACCATCACGGCTACACACGTGGTTGATGCATTTTAATTCGTATCTGGTGTCAAGTTATCTACAACCGGACATTAACAAATTCCCATGTGCCACATAACCGCGGGCACGGCTTTCGAAAGATAATATCCTGCAGGGGTGTCCCAACTTAGCCCATGATAAGCTCTCACGATCAACGAAGGATATACCTTCTCCCGGGAAGACCCAATCAGACTCGGAATCCCGGTTTACAGGACATTTCGGCAAGGGTAAAACAAGACCAGAAAGACCGCCCGATGCACCGACAATCCCGATAGGAGCTGCACATATCTCGTTCTCAGGGCAACACCGAATGAGCAATCCATACAACTAAAACCAAACCTCAAGTTTCCCTGAGGGGGTGCTGCAAAGGGCTCTAGTTTGGACCAGCACTTAGAGAAGCACTGGCTCGGGGGGCCTAAAATAAAGATGACCCTCGAGAGAGCGACTCCCAAGGGAAAAGTAGGTGGTGGTGAGGCAAATGGTAAAACCAAGGTTGGGCCTTGCTGGAGGAGTTTTATTCAAAGCAAACTGTCAAGAGGGTCCCATAAATCATCCAACCGCGTAAGGAACGCAAAATCCGGGAACATAACACTGGTATGACGGAAACTAGGGCGGCAAGAGTGGAACAAAACACCAGGCATAAGGCCGAGCCTTCCACCCTTTACCAAGTATATAGATGCATTAATTAAATAAGAGATATTGTGATTCCCAACACAATCCTGTCCACCATGGAGCAATCTTCAACTTCACCTGCAACTAACAATGCTATAAGAGGGGCTGAGCAAAAGCGGTAACATAGCCAAGCAACGGTTTGCTAGGAAGGGTGACAAAGGTTAGAGGTTCATGGCAATTTCGGAAGGCTTGAAGAACAAGTGATAGGAAGCGCAACATAGCGATAGAATGAATCAACTAGCATAGCAATGATAGTAATGAGATCCAAAGTGATAGTCATCTTGCCTAAAATCCCGCAAGGAAGAAGAACCAGTCCATGAAGAAGATGAAGCCATGAAGACAAACCAAGCGTAGACGAACGAATCCTCACAATCGCAACATTACCGAAACTAAGAAGCAATACCAGAAAAAAACAAACAACAAGGTAAATGCACAAGCATAAACATGGCATGATGCACAAAGAAGCATGATGCATGTCCGGTTTAATGAGGCATGGCATGGCAAAGTGCAACAAACAACACTACAAGTTAAATGGAGCTCAATATACAATGAGTTGCATATTGACAAAACACCACATTCAACTATTTAGTTGGCTCCCGTTTAGGTACCCAACAATATTAAATGTTTATTAACATGGCAAGAGGTGAACAAAGTTTAGGTCGAAACAACAAATAACAATTCCAGAAAATCCTCACATGCATATTTCGAATTTGGTACTGTTCTGCCCTATACACAATTTTAATGTTGTTAAACAGCAAAATAAAGTGGACCATGTTCAACTTGGCATTTTTCCACCCCATTTACATATAAAGTTTATTAAATTTGGAGCTACGGTTATTTAGTTATGTAATAAAACATTTTAATATGGTATTTGAGCAAATTTAATCAAACAACATTTTAAACATTTTAAACATGGATGAAAACTGCATATTATGAAACTAGACAGAAATCTAAGCATTTTTCATATATAATGTTTTTACATAAGATGCGAAGTTTGCGAGTTATTAAATGCATGAACAAAGAGGGGTTTTCTGCAAAACTGGTAAATCTATGGACAAATAGCAAAATTGCAGGTCAGGGGAAAAAATGCTATCAGGCCGAAACTGGTGCATGCTGGGCCGAACAGAGTGCAGGGGCTGTGGGGAGCTCACCCATGGGCCAAGGCCCGGTTCGGTGGTGAGGGAGGCCTGCAGGGGCGCGTTGGGCCTTGGGGAGGCGCTGGGCCACGCAGCATGCTGGACGCGACCCAGGCGTGGTCAACATGAGGCGAGGCGAGCGAGCTGCTGCTCGTTATAGAAGAACAGAGGCAGCAGCAGGTCCATGGAGACGAACGGCGGGAATAGCTGCCGGCGACGTGGAACTGTGCTGAGGATTCGGCGCGGCTCAGGTTCCAGTGGCCGGATCCAGATGGGTCGGCGAGGTTGGAGCTCCATGGGGCTTGAGGACTTGGTGTCTATGGGCAGCGGCGTAGTCTCCTGAAGAAAGAAAATGCAGAAGAGGATTCAGAGAGGAAACACGGGGAGGAAAGCAGAGAGAGACGACGGGCATGCGGGAGGAGATGAGGGAAGCAACGGGGAGGCGCAGGCAAGGCCGGAGGAGGTAGTGATGGAGCTATTGCGGGGGAAGTCGGCGCGGGGCTGGGCATGGCCCGAAGCAGAGGAGGCCATGGCGTCGAGGTAGAGGAGGCGCTCAGGCTGTGTCTGCGAACGAGGCAAGGGACGACGGCTGGATACGGGAAAAGGGCATCGGGGACGAATGGTTCTGGCCGACCGAGCGCGGCGGGGAAGGAAGCACGAGGCGGTGCAGAACCTTGCACCAGCGAGCATGGCAGCAGGGGTGAACCCCGTTCGTTTCCTGGCAGAGGAGAAAATAAACAAGGGAGGGAGAGAGTTTAGAGGAGGTAGGAGAGGAAAATAGGGGAGAGGAAAAAGGAGGACGATGGCGACTCATCTGCTGGGGGTTGCCGGAGACGGGAAACGACGAAGATGGCCTGGGCTCAACAGATCTGGCTGGAGACTGGACTTGGCAGGCGGCGCAGGACTTGAGGGGCTCGCTGCGGGGTTCGAAGCAAAGGAGGACTGAATGGGTGATGGCGCGGCTGGAAGCAGTTCTGAGGCAGGCGGTGGATTGGCTGGATCTGAAAACGAGGAAGGAATGTGGCTGTGGTTGGCTCGATGTGGAATTCGAGGAGGATTTTGGAGAGAGTGGCGGTGGCGGCGATGGGTGGATGGGACATCTGCCTAAATCCTAGGGTTTGATCTGGTTAAATAGGTAGGGGACTAGGTAGGGGCTATTCCGGTCCGTCCGGATATAATTAGGTGGTCGAGAAAAATAGGCTAGGGAGTCTAAATAAGAAAACGGAGATGTTTTTCGGGTGTTTGGGGACGGTCTGAATTCAACGGTAATGATTGAGCAGGTCGGGTTCCGGGCAGGTTTCGGACGCGCGGGGGGAGGGGGGGATCGGCGGCTGTGCAGAGAGGTTAGGTGGTTTGACAAGAGGGAATCGAAAACCCAGTTGGTTTGGAACGGTCAACGAAGGCAAAGCGGTCCGAGGGAAGGTGATGAAGGCAAAGGGAGAAACGGCAACAACGAGCGAATCCAAGTTTTAAGAAAACAGTGCCGATGCAATCCGCAAGATTCTATGAGATGAGATGCAAGACATGAACAAAAAGCAAAACCAAAAAAAACAAAAACCCAACCACGGAGGAAAATAACATATCGCATCTCCGGAAAAGGCAAGAGTTGGAGTTACGAATATGGAAAGTTGTATCTGGGGAGTTACAGCCTCGTAGTCTCCGGCGGCGCAAGGTCGTCGCGGCGGCGCTTAACCGGTTGCTTCTTTGGCGGGAGCGGGTCGGACCCCTCCCAGGGTCCTTTCCCTTCTCTACGGCTGAGAATTGGAGGATCGACGCCATTGGCGTCCGGAGTAGAGGAGGAGCAAGGGAGAAGAAGCAGACAAAACAAAGAGGGATGGACAACGGGGGCTCACGCCTTCCCTTACTTATAGCCTAGAGGAGACCAACCGTCGGCCTCCACGATCACAGGTAATGATGACTCTTTGTTGCATGCAGCAGGCTCTCGTAAAATCAGGTAGTTGTCGAGGCAGCATGGGGAAGCGGAGACGCCCACGTCCAATCCAGTCGCCATGCGTCCCCCAAGGCCTTAGGCTGTTGGGGCCCGTGGCGCTCCGCGCTTGACCTTTGGCTTCACCGCTAAGCCAAGTCCGAGCGTGCCTTGGGCCCGGGGGCTACTGTCGGCGTCCTGGATATGGGGGTATCCAGACATGCCTGCCTGCAGCCTACGGCGTGGCTCACCAGTGGCCCAGTTCATCCCATCTTCATCAATCCAGGTTCAAGACCCTCGCGAGGGGCCAAGCCTCGCGAGGCGGACAATGCAAGGCCTCCTCAGGGGCGGCCTCATCAGGCAGCCTCGCGAGGAGGTGGAGAGATCAAGGCGAGGAGTACCTCACGAGGTGCATATGACGCAAGCCGTGACGATCGAGACTAGGCAGGCACCAGGTGGGCGCCAGCCAGCGCAATGTCCTTGTTTCCCCGTTGGTGCTAAGGGGGCAAGTGTAGGAGAGGAGTACCGAGGCATCAAGCAAAGGTTTCCATGTCGGTGCAATGAGACCAAGACCAGAAGAACGGCAAGACAGAGGTCATCGTGGAGCCCAAGACGGTGTCATCGCCAGTGCCTTTGGCAGTCGAAGAGCACCTTTAGTCAGGATAGCCTGTACTGGCTGCCCCCCTTCAAAATCCCGCCGTTATGTAATCCCTTCCCGCTCAACATTTGGGAAGAGGACCAAGGCCTCTATAAATAGGGCTAGCCACCACTGTAGAGGGAGAGATCAATTTGGACCAGAGCCACCCACACCAGCACAAGAACACCTCCCTTCGCAAGGCTGTTCTTCCCCTTGTACTTTTCCTCATCATCCCAAGAGGCAATCCACACACGACACACTAGAGTAGGGTATTACACCACAGTGGTGGCCTAAACCAGTATAAATCTTGTGTCCCTTTTGTTGTTCATCTTGTTAGCTTAGAACCACGGCGAGGTGTCAGATCGGTAGGGAGAAGATCTTCGCATGCACCCCAGAGTTCGAAGCTTAAGGGTTTTTCCGGAACCCGAAATCCGACAGTGGTCCCTGCGATCGAAGGTGATCGGGCAAGCTGACCATGGGTTAAACTTGGGGGGCGACAGGCTCTACGGCATAGGCGTCCCGTAGCGTGTGTTTGCGCTCCCTTTTGGGGATGTGAGTGACATATATCATGTTCACTATTTTCACCTTGGGGGAAAATTGTTTCTGACCCCCGGTGTCCGGCCGGCGAGGCTCATCATCGTCTTTGCTAGGGGGCCCTTTGCCCTTGTGTTTGGTATTTAACTTACCGGCCTGTTTGAAGACCCAACAGTTCCTGTTCGTATGATTTGCAGGCTTATCGGGTGTGCCATGAATCTGACAGGGCCTCTCAAGAATTTTATCTAAGTTGGATTTCCCGTCTTTTCCTTTGAAAGTTTTCTCCTGCTGGCCGGACTTCGGACCGCTGAATCCAGCATTGACTGGCGTATCATCTGCTTCATCGTTGTTGCTATTCTGATGTTTGTTTTTATTGTGGCGAGGTTTACCATTGCCGTCCCGCACCTCAGAGGTGCCCGGGGTTAGCTAAGTTGCTGCTTCTATGAGCCAACTGATGTCTACTACACAACCTTCTTCTTGTAGACGTTGTTGGGCATCCAAGTGCAGCGGTTTGTAGGACAGTAGCAAATTTCCCTTAAGTGGATGACCTAAGGTTTATCAATCCGTAGGAGGCGTAGGATGAAGGTGGTCTCTCTCAAACAACCTTGCAACCAAATAACAAAGAGTCTCTTGTGTCCCCAACACACCCCATACAATGGTAAATTGTATAGGTGCACTAGTTCGACAAAGAGATGGTGATACAAGTGCAATATATGGATGGTAGATAAAGGTATTTGTAATCTGAATTGTAAAAATAGCAAGGTAACAAGTGGTAAAAGTGAGCGTAACCGGTATTGCAATGCTAGGAAACAAGGCCTAAGGTTCATACTTTCACTAGTGCAAGTTCTCTTAACAATAATAACATAATTGGATCATATAAATATCCCTCAACATGCAACAAAGAGTCACTCCAAAGCCACTAATAGCGAAGAAAAAACGAAGAGATTATGGTAGGTTACGAAACCACGTCAAAGTTATCCTTTTTGATCTATCTATTCAAGAGTCTGTAGTAAAATAACATGAAGCTATTCTTTCCGTTTGATCTATCATAGAGTTCATACTAGAATAACACCATAAGACACAAATCAACCAAAACCCTAATGTCACCTAGATACTCCATTGTCACCTCAAGTATCCGTGGGCATGATTATACGATATGGATCACACAATCTCAGATTCATCTATTCAACCAACACAAAGTACTTCATAGAGTGCCCAGAAGTTTCTACCGGAGAGTCAAGACGAAAACGTGTGCCAACCCCTTTGCATAGATTCCTAAGGTCATGGAACCCAAAAGTTTATCACCAAAACATACATCAAGTGGATCACGTGAATATCCCATTGTCACCATAGATAAGCACGGCAAGACATACATCAAGTGTTCTCAAATACTTAAAGACTAAATCAGATAAGATAACTTCAAAGGGAAACTCAATCCATTACAAGAGAATAGAGGGGGAGAAACATCATAAGATCCAACTATAATAGCAAAGCTCGCGATACATCAAGATTGGTACTGGTACATACCCTCAGCCCCGAGGGTGAACTACTCCCTCCTCGTCATGGAGATCGCCGGGATGATGAAGATGGCCACCGGTGAGGGATCCCCCCTCCGGCAGGATGCCGGAACAGGGTCCCGATTGGTTTTTTGTGGCTACAGAGGCTTGCAGCGGCGGAACTCCCGATCTATTGTTGTCCTCGATGTTTTTAGGGTATATGGAGATATATAGGCGAAAGAAGTCGGTCAGGGGAGCCACGCGGGGCCCACGAGGGTGGAGGGCGTACCCAGGGGGTGGGCGCGCCCCCTGCCTCGTGGCCTCCTTGAAGCTTCCCTGACTTCAGCTCCACATCTCCTAGATCACGTTTGTTCAAAAAATCACGCTCCCGAAGGTTTCATTCCGTTTGGACTCCGTTTGATATTCCTTTTCTTCGAAACACTGAAATAGGCAAGAAAACAGCAATACGGACTAGGCCTCCGGTTAATAGGTTAGTCCCAAAAATAATATAAAAGTGTATAATAAAGCCCATAAACATCCAAAACAGATAATATAATAGCATGAATGCTTCATAAATTATAGATACGTTGGAGACGTATCACCAACCAGCTGTCTTCGCCCGCACAAAAGCGGGTCATAAGTGTTGGTCAAGCCATTCATCACGGATGCTTTGCTTAAAGGCCGCTAAGGCTTCGACATCCGGACAATCTACGATCTAGTTCTTTTTAGTTAAGAACCGATTCCAAAGGTTGCGAGCTGATTTGCCTGGCTGTTGACTTATGTGACTCAGGTCATCAGCATCCGGTGGCCGGACATAAGTGCCCTGGAAGTTGTCCCTGAAGGCATTTTCCAAGTCTTCCCAGGTTCCAATGGAGTTTTCTGTGAGGCTGTTTAGCCAGTGCCAAGGTGGTACCTTCAGCTTAAGAGGGAGATATTTAAAGGCATGGAGGTCATCTCCTTGAGCCATATGAATGTGGAGAAGGAAGTCTTCAATCCAGACGGCCAGATCCGTCATTTCATCGTATGGCTCGATGTTTACGGGCTTAAACCCTTTCGGAAACTGATGTTCCATAACCTCATCAGTAAAGCATAGAGGGTGTGCGGCTCCTCTGTGTCTGTGATGTCATGGCGAAGATCGGCTACCATATGTGTTCGATACTACTCCCGAACATAGTAGAGGTCGTCACGCTGGACTTCATAGCCATTATGTCACGCCGGGCCACACCCCTTGATCCATAGATTGATCTGGTTTGACCAGCTTTATAGGCTAGGTCACGTTGCAAGTCGTATATATATCCCGCGGCTGTAGTCTCCCTGCCTCAGCTGCGAGGGGGTTCGGGTTGGTGTTCGCCTTGATATGCCACTTTGTCCTGTCCACGTGGTGGTCGGTCTGGTTGATCCGCCCGATTGTATTTCAACGATATTGGTTCGAGGAATTTGTCATCGAATTGAGGCAACAACTTACGCCTAGGGTAACTTTTGACAGGTCGTTCTTGGCCGTATTCCTGAGCGGCCAGGACCTTAGTCCACCTTTCATTCAGTGTGTCTTGTTCTTCTTTGAGCTGCTGCTGCTTCCTTTTCAGGCTCCGAGCTGTGGCAATGAGTTGTTGATTGAAGCGTTCTTGATCGAGGGGTTCTTCTACGATGATGAAGTATTTGCCACCAAGGCTAACCTCCTCTTCAGATTCTGGCATGTAGTTGTTGTCCTCCAGATCTTCATTGTTAGCGCATCCAGGGCTTTGTTCACCTTCTTCCCGCTCGTCCCATTCGGATGTGGTCTTGATGAGGTGTTCGGTATCTTCGGCGCTGTCCGAGGTCTCGTTGTCTCCGGTGCCGGTATTACTATCCTTCGCCCGACGCGATTGAGAGTGACACCGCTGACGTCGGTGCTTTGGTGGTTTATCGACGGGTCTATCCTTATCTGGGTTTCGGTTGTCCTAATTGTTCTTCGGAGTGTCCACCATATACACATCGTAAGTTGAGGTGGCCGTCCAACGCCCTGTAATGGGTGGGACTTGGCTTGGTTCGTCTTTGGCATCGTCGTTTATGCCGTCGATGTCTTCGGACACATAATCCAGCATGTCGGTTAAGTCCTTGACAGTGGCTATCAAGTGGGTGGGGCATAAAATTCCCCTCTCTCAGCCCCCAATATAGGGTGGGTGCGGTTTGGAGGTAAAGCCTCCGTGATGGTGAGAGACTGCATCAGACCCAACGCTTCATCTAAGAGCGGGAGCGGGGACCGCAGGTCTGCCGTGATGTGTTCGACTTGGAGTGCCTAATCGAATCCATGAAGTGCAGACCTTGGCAGTTCAGCATGGTTGCCCAAAGCCAGGTTTAAGCCTGTGTCTGGGTCTTTGGAAGGAAGTTTGATAAGGGGAAGAAGTCCGGCGGGGTTTACGCTCCTGTCTTCGAACGATGAGACCTGCCCCGGATCTAAAGGCCCAGGCGAGTGCTGGTGTTGACCCCTAGACGAGATCCGATAGAGGATCCAAAGAGTGTTCTTGGACGGGAGGAAGAGTGGCGGCCGAGGCCACGAACCCATCGAAGACCAAGTCTCCTCGGATGTCGGCGACATAATTCAGGTTTCCAAACCTGATCTGGTGGCCGGGGGCGTAACTATCGACCTGCCCGAGGCGGCCGATCGAGTTGGCTCGAAGCATGAAGCCACCGAACACAAAAACCTGTCCAAGAAGAAAAATCTCCCTGGACGTAGCGTCACCATTGACGAACAGGCGAGCCATCGATCCTTCCGTCAATGACACATCGGAGCTCTCAATGAAAGCACCAATGTCGGTGTCAAAACCTGTAGATCTCGGGTAGGGGGCCCAAGTTGTGCGTCTGAGGATCAATAGTAACAATGGAGAAGGGAAATAGTGTTTACCCAGGTTCGGGCCCTCTTATTGGAGGTAAAACCCTACTCCTGATTGATTATATTTGAGGGTATAGGGGTCACAAGAGTTGATCTACCACGAGATCAATTCGGGTAACCCTAGATAGCTAGCCTAGCAATGTTGTGTTCCTGCCTCCGATCTACCCTCCGGCTTATATAGACACTGGAAGGGCTTAGGGTTGTACAAAGTCAGTTTTACAAAAAGGAATAAGATATCTGGACACCTATACTTGCCATCCACGCACACGGTAGTCCCCACCGGACACGAGAGATAATCTTATGTCCTCTTGTCATGACGGCCCACCAATCCGGCCCGCATCCGTTGACCGGACGCCCGAGGACCCCCTAATCCTGGACTCCCACAGTAGCCCCTGAACCAGTCTCCAATGATGATATATTCGGCGCTCAGATTGTCTTCGGCATTGGAAGGCGGGTTCCTTTGAGAATACAATACAGGAATCAGGAACTTTGTCGTCCGCCAAGGCTGACGGCAAAGGCATAAAAGCTGGATGGCAAAGAGCTTTGCCGTCAGCCAGCAGACGACAACAAGTCCGGCTGAATAGACTACGGCAAAGGGCTCTTTGTCGTCAACTGGTGGACATCAAAGATGAAAAAAACGTTGTCGTCATCCAGCGGACGGCAAAGAGCTTAGACGACACACGTGGTAGTTCAGGTCCATTAAGTGGTTAACGGTGTGCTTTGCCGTCAGCCAGCGGACGGCAAAGATGCAAAGGCCTTTGTCGTCTACTAGCCGACGGCAAATCTTCCAAATAGACAAGCGCCTAATTGCTAGGTTGCACAGGTAGCTGCCACATGGCAGCTTTGCCGTCTGCTGGTGGACGGCAAAGAGCTTTGCCGTCTGCCAGCAGACGGCAAAGTGTCTATATAGCTCCTATTTTTCTATTTTTCTTAAATTCATTCAATTTTGACAGAATTTCACACACACACACACACACATATATATATATATATATATATATACATTTCAAAATAATTTCAACAATAAGTTTCCGACAAGAGATATATACAAGTTTCCAACATTTCCATATATACAATAAGTTTGCAGCAAGAGATATCCAACAAGTTTCCAACCAACAAGTTTCCACAAATAACAAGGAAGCACAAGCACAAGTACAAGTTTCCATCAATGCTAGCTTCCTCATCTCAAGCAAATCCGCAAATTAGGAAAGTTGAAAGTTAGAAGAAGAAGAAGACTAGCTATAAGAAAAAGAAGAAGAAGAAGAAGAAGAAGAAGAAGAAGAAAAAGAAGAAAAAGAACAAGAACAAGAAGAAGAAGATTGTTCTTATTATTATTCTTCTTCTTCCTTCTTCTTCTTGCTCTTATTCTTCTTCTTCTTCTTCTTCCTTCTTCTTCTTCTTCCTTCTTCTTCTTCTTCTTCTAACTAAGGTAGGTAAAAATGTCATTTTTTAGCTAAGGTAGGTAAAAATGCTAAGTGTGTAGGTCATTTTGTACCTAAGTGAGCTAATTATGTCATAAATGAAGTAGTTAAGCTAATTATAGATCACTATTTAGCTATCCTAGGTTGTTATACACCATTTTCTAGCTAACAAAGCATTTGTTAAGCAAAACACTTAGGAAAACTTACCATGATCCGGGAGGTGAATGGCCGGTCGGGGTTGCGCCATCATGAGACGAAGAAGGATCGGTCGATCTTTTATGGGATGCTTGCTGCATGAAAGATCATTTGCAATGTTTAGTTAGCATGATGCAACTGAAATGTAAATACTAGTAACTAATGACCATTCAAATGAAACTCACCATGTCTGCTATAGCAATCTGGGGCATCAGTGGAGGGGTCTGGCCGGCTTTCTCGCACATGGTTTGCACATTTTGTTTTCATGAGTCAGTCATATGAGTTAGTAATGAAACAAACATTGCGTGCATGATTTGACTAGTATGCGGGAGAAACTTACCATGAGCATCTCTGTCGGTGTCCTAGACTTGGGGGTATCCAGTCCTACCTGCCTGCGGCCCAACACGTGGCTTCATCGACGGCCTGGTACGGCCCAGCTTCAGCACCAACATCGCAAGACCCTCGCGAGGGGCCAAGCCTCATGGGGCGGACGACGCCAAGACCCCCGAAGGAAGCAGCCTCCTCAGGAGGGCTCCTGAGGGGCGGAGAGTTCTATGTAGCTACCTCATGAGGCTCAGCTGATGTGAGCCATGATGACCAAGGCCAGGCGGGCACCAGGCGGGCGCCCGGCGGGCGTAGGGCGCGGGTTTCCTCTTTGGTGCAAGCGAGGCAAGCCACAGGCGCGGAGTCCCAAGGAATCAGTCAAAGGTTTCCATTCTGGTGCAGCGAGACCAAGACCGCCAGGATGACAGGACGGAGCCCATCACCGAGCCCACCGCAGCGTCATGACAAAAGGCTTTTCGCAGGCGAAGACTACTTTTGTCAGGATAGACTCTGCTACTTGTCCCCTTTCAAATCCCGCCGTTGTGGGATCCCTTCCCGCTCATATTTGGGAAGAGGACCAAGGCACTATAAATAGGACCTAGCCACTACCATAGATGAGGGGGATCGATCAGCACAAGTAGAGCACACACCAGCTCAATAACACCTCATCTCATGTGGCTAGTTCATCCTCTCTACTTGTTCATCCATAGCCCCTCGAGGCAATCCACCACACCATACTGGAGTAGGGTATTACACCACAATGGTGGCCTAAACCAGTATAAATCTTTGTGTCTCTGTGCCTCTTTGAGATCAACGCGTTAGGCCTAGTGAGATCGCGAGTAGTTAGGCCACCAGGTTGAGATCTCCGCACGCACCCCAGAGTTCGAACCTTTCACGGGTTGCCGGATCCCTAAATCCGACATTTGGCGCGCCAGGTAGGGGTGCGTCGGAATCTTCTTGCTCGACCTCTAGATCATGCCCCTGACTCCAATGGCGACCGCCCCTCCGTCGCCCCGATCGACGCGGGTTCCCGAAGAAGCACCGGGACTGCGCTTCTTCATCCTATCCCTCCGGCAGGTGCGATGGCCCCACAAGTTCCGACCGGAGATGCCGTCGCGCTATGACAGTGCGGCAGATCCGGTCCCCTTCCTCCATGCATACGAAGAGGCAGTCTGGGCGGCTGGCGGAGACGACAAGGTGAAGGCCAACTGGTTCCCCATGGCCCTCACCGGCGTGTTGCACGCCTGGTTGCTCAACTTGTCGGCGTCTTCCGTGGCCTCCTGGGAAGAGCCGCGTGACCTCTTCCTCGCCCATTACGGGGCACCGACGCCCCCCGGTCGTCGCTGCTCTCTTGGGCGGCTCACAGGCACCACCGTCCGACCGCCACATCAAGCAGTTCTGCCGGCACGCAGTCGACATCCGGGCTGGCTCGGGGGCTCCCCAGGCTGGGCGGCGCCCCAAGCTGACCTCACCTTCAGCCTAGGAGATCACCCCGACGCCACAACAGGAGCGGGCGCACTCCCAATGCTTTGCACCCCCACCATCTACCATGTGGCGATCACTAGAACCCTCATCGACGGCAGGACCAGCCTCAACGTACTCTCCCCGGAGGCGTTCGGCCTGCTCCACATGCCACCCAGCCGGCTCCGTCCCTCCAAGATTTTCTCCGGGGTCGGCAGTGGCTCCACTAGACCCCTGGGGCAGATCCGCCTCCCCGTCACCTTCGAGACACGTGATAACTACCGCACCGAGCTCGTCGACTTCGACATCGCCAAGATTGACCTGCCATACAATGCCATCCTGGGGTACCCGGCCTTGGCTCATTTTATGGCTGCAACCCGACCAGCGTACAACCTCATAAAGATGCCTGTCAGCAACGGTGCCCTCACGGTGGTGGGGGACACCAAAGGCGCGCTATAGGCCCTCAAGCTCGCCTTCAGAGCGGCCGCATCCATGCTACCCAGCAAGGAGAAGGGTCAGGAGGCCCCAGAAGTAGCGCCATCCAAGAAGAAGCAGTTGTTCTCTCAGGACCGAGCCAAAACAAAGCAAGTGCCAGTTTGTGAGGATGGGACGGTTAATGCCACATTCACCATAGGGTAGGCCTCACTTTGGACCTTCTGCGAGCCAACAAGGATGTATTCGCTGGGGAACCCAAGCATCTGGCAGGGGTCCCAAGGGGAGTAATCAAGTACCACTTGAGGGTGTGCCCGAATGTGCGGCCAGTGAAGCAGAAGGCTCGCCGTCAGTCCACTGAGAAGCATGCCTTCATCATCTAGGAGACCCGCAAGCTGCAAGCCGCAAGGGTCATCAGAGAGGTGCGGTACCTAGAGTGGTTTGTGAATCTCGTCATCATGCCCAAGAAAGGAGGGAAGGAGCGCGTGTGTGTCGACTTCACCAACCTCAAGAAGGCCTGCCCGCAAGACCCATTTCCGCTCCCCCTCATCGACCAAATCGTTGACTCCACCGCAGAGTGTGACCTGTTGTGCTTCCTAAACGCTTTCTCCGGTTACCACCAGATCAAGATGGCCGTGGAGGATGTGGAGAAGACGACATTCCTCACCCTGTGCGAGGTGTACTATTACACATGTATGCCCTTCGGGTTGCACAATGCTGGGGCAACCTTCCAGTGGTTGATGCACATCGCCCTAGGTCCGTAGCTCGAGAGAAACACCAAGGCCTATGTCGATGATATAGTGGTAAAGTCTCGGGAGGCCAGAACTCTGATAGAAGATCTGAAGGAGACATTCGCCAGCCTGCGCATAGTGGATCTTCGGATTAACCCCGAGAAGTGCATGTTTGGGGTCCCTTCTGGCAAGCTGTTGGGTTTCTTGGTGTCGCATAGAGGGATCGAGGCCAACCCGGAAAAGGTCAAGGCGCTAGAGGACATGAGCCCCCCTAAGAATCTGAAGGAGATGCAGAAGATGTCCAACTGCATGACCTCACTTGGGAGATTTATCTCCAAGTTGGGGGAGCGCGCCCTCCCATTTTTCAAGCTGATGAAGAGGAAGGAGCCGTTCGAGTGGACCCCAGAGGCAGATGCAGCTTTCCAGGACCTCAAGAGACATTTGACCAGCCCTCCGGTGATGGTGGCACCACGCCCTCTCGAGCCTTTGGTGCTCTACCTAGCAGCAACCCCACACTCAGCCAACGCCGCCCTGGTGGCGCTAAGGGAGGAATGACTGACCAAGAAGGCCCAACAAGACGGACAATCGACTAGCAAGATGCAACACCCCCAGAGCAAAGCATCCAAAAGACTGACCAGAGCAGTGGTCGCTATACCTCCTGAAGCCGCGGTTGATCCCGTGGCCGGGAAGGCTCCTGAGGACGAGCCTCATGAGGCTGTGGAAGTCTTGATCCCTCGTGAAGAACAAGATTCCGCTGAAGTAGCATCCCTAGTTGAGCACCCAGTTTACTTTGTCAGCACAGTACTGAGGGAGGCCCGAGCGTGCTACCCCATGCCTCAGAAGCTTCTGCTCGAACTCCTAGTTTGTCGGATTTCGGGTTCCGGCAGACCCTTAAGGTTCGAACTCTGGGGTGCGCACGGAGATCACTCCCCCTACCAGCTCACGTCTCATTGCCTCGCAAATGATCTAGGCTGCACGAAGAACAACACAAGGGACGCAACGTTTATACTAGTTCAGGACACCATGGTGGTGTAATACCCTACTCCAGTGTGTGTGGTGTGTGGATTGCCTCAAGGGATGATGAACAATACAAGGGAAGAACAGCCTCGCGAGGGATGTTCTTGTGGTGGTGTTGCCTCTTGGGAAGGATTGGATCCGGATCCCTTTCTACTATGGTGGCTAGTCCTATTTATAGAGCGAGGCCTTGGTCCTCTTCCCAAATATTGAGCGGGAAGGGCGCCAACAATTGGCCATTTTGAAGGGGAACATCTAGTACACTTATCCTGACTAAAGTTGGTCCTCGCCTGCCAAAGGCTCTGATGATGACGCCGGCTTGGGCTCCACAATGACCTCCATCCTGCCGTTCTGCTGGTCTTGGTCTTGTTGCACTGAAATGGTTGCCTTTGCTTGATACCCTTGCCTGCGGTTGCCCCCCTTGCACCAAAGAGGAAACAAGGACACTGCGTAGGCCGGAGCCTACCTGGCGCCCGCCTGGCTTCGGTCGTCATGTCTTGCATCACGGGCACCTCGGGAGGTACCCCGCCTTGATCTCTCCGCCTCCTCGCAAGCCAGCCTAACGAGGCTGCGCCTGAGGAAGCTTCCTGTCATCCGCCCCGCGCGGCTTGGCCCCTCGCCAGGGTCTTGAGCATGTGTTGACGAAGATGGGCCGTGCTGGGCCACTCCTTGAGCCACGCTGCAGGCCGCAGGCAGGCAAGTCTGGGTACCCCCGTTCCCAGAACGCCGACAGTAGCCCCCGGGCCCAAGGCGCGCCCGGACTTGGCTTAGTAGAGAAGCGAAGGGGCTAGTGCGAAGCGTCGCGAGTCCCAACAGCCTGCGGCCTTGGGCGCTGCGTGGCGGTTGATTAGTCATGGGCGTCCCCGCTTCCCCACAACACCTCGGCAACTGCATGATTTGACAAAAGAGCGGCCCCGGGCCAGCTTACCTTCTTTTCCTTCGCCAGTTATTGTCCAGATCCCCTTTCTCGCTCTCCTCTGTCTTGCTTCCGAAATCCTCTAGATCTGCTTCAATCCCGCACCTTCGGCAAGCCATGGCGCCTCATCAGACTCCGGTCGGGGCCGGGTACTCACCCCCTCTGGACCCTCCGAACGTGTCGGAGAAGAACCTCGCCCTCACGCGCCAGATGATGGCGGCGCAAGGCAACGAGGAGGCGGCAGCGCTCAAGGTCGGCTCCGCCCTGCCTGAGGACTAAGGGAGCACCTTCTACCCGCTCTTCGTGAGCGCCATCGCCGCCGGTCTGGTGCCTCCCTTTTCCGAGTTTTTCCTTTCCGTTCTTCGCCAGTACAACTTGTAAGCTCTGCACCTCCACCCCAACTCTGTTCTTCTTCTAGCGATTTTCGCATATTATTGCGAGGCTCATGTTGGGGTAAAGCCCTCGGTGGCCTTGCTGCACCATTACTTTTACCTCCAGGTTTCTCGCGGCCCCATCACAGCGTGCGTGAGCTTCGTCGCGTATTCCAGCTCCAACGCCATCTCGAAGCCTAGGAAGAGGATCGAAGGCTTCCGGAGCAAGTGGGTCATGGTGGATGCGGGGCGCATCCACCATCGGGTGGTGCTGCCTACGGGGTAGCCTAAGGCTGTCGATGCTTGGTCTCGCGTGGAGCTCGTTGATCCCCGCGCGAAGCCGGTGCTGAAGAGAATGGACGTGGACCTGTGGCCGGGCAACATGGCGACGACGAAGTTGACCGCGGCGACGCTCCTGAGGGAGTTCCTGGAGCATCGGGTGGCTCCGCTTCGGGAACATTCGCTCCCACTGTGGAGGCTCAGGGAAGCCGATGTCACCCTCCGCCCGAGCTCCGTAGCCATGGCCGATGAAGATCTGGCCGCGGTCCTCCATTCCTTGGATGGGGGAGACGTGGCGAGACTGGAGGGTGCTCCTGTACCCCTGTTCCTTCGGGATGACTGGGAGCAGGTGGTGAATTCCATGCCCGCCTTCAATGGGGAGGGGCCTGTGCCTCTGGAGGTTCCCGAGGATCTGGCGGCCCCGGGGACTCTGGCAGGGAGGAGTAAGAAGAGGGAGGAGGGGGAAGAGGAGTCCGACTCTGAGGCGACCGACGGGGAGTCGGGGAAGTCTCTCCCCCAGCGCAGGTCCCGCGTCCTCCGCCTGATGCCAGACAACGATGAGGACGACGATGAGCGAGGCGGGGAGAGCTCGCCCTGGTCACGAAGAAGGACAGGACGGGGCTGGTTCTCCGCGGGCCTGCTCCGGCTCCAAGGAGGCCTGAAGCCAGCTCCAATTCCTCTAACGTGCCTCCTGGTTCCGACTCTCCTGAGGCTGACCCCAGCAACCGGCTCTCGGGCTTCAAGTTCGGTCGGAGGCTGCTTGAGTCCGCGATCGATGACCAGTAAGTGCTTGATTTTCGTTTTGCTTCCTGCTCCTGTTGCTGAGGCTTGACGTCCATATTCTTTGGCTTGGCCGGTGCCTACGGTGAAAAGGCTGAAGGGGGCCCCTGAGGCTTTGCCTAGGGCAACGCTTCCACCTACGGGAGAAGGAGGTGGCGAGGCCCGAGCCTCGCCTGCACGATCATCCTCGTGAGGCCAGGTGGGGTGTGCCGGTGTAAGCTCAGCCCCCGTGGCCCGGGCGACTCCCGAGGCGTCCGTGCCTGATGCCACTGCTGCAGCCACCGGGGCTCCGAAGGCCCCGACACATGGCGCTGTGATCATGCTGTCGTCTTCTCCTCCTACTCCGCCAACCACCATTTCTCCAACTCTTTCTACGGTCTTGGATCATGCTGCTGCTGAGCTGGACCGACTGCGAGAAGATCTTCAAGGCGCCGACCCCCGCCTGGTGGCCGGGCGTGTGGAGTTGGCCTCTGGCTGGGTCCGCTCTGACGCCTCAGTTTGAGCGGCGCTGGTAAAGGCCATGATGGCCTGCGATGAAGAGAAGCAGGCCATCCTCCAAGCGAAGGCCGCTCGCGACGCTGCCTTGTGTAAGGTTGCGGATGTCCGGGGCCGCTGCAAGGCACTGGAGAGCGAGCTGCAAGGCCTGCACGACCAGCTCGCCAAGGAGGTCCGTGACCGCCAGGAGAAGGAGAAGGAGATGAAGACTCGAGAGGCTGCTGTCAAGGACCGGGACGTCGAGCTTGATGAACGTCGTGGTTGATTGGATATGCCGGAGCAGGCGTTGGAGGCGAAGAGGATGAAGCTGGACGGCAAGGCGAGTGTCCTGGCTGAGGACCGTGTGGCCTTTGCACAGCTGGAGGAGAGGGCTCGCGCCTCGCTAAAGACACTTTATGATTGCGTCCTGGAAAAGCCACTAGCTGGCGCCGAGGATGGCCCCGCCAAGTTGCTTCCCTTCCTGGTCCGCGCACTTGAAGATGTCGCTAACGGCCTTGGCCCCACGGCTGAGGCCAAGGCGCGTGTCCTTTCTTCTGCAACGCAAGCGCGTGTCTTCACCCACGTCTATCTTCGCGACCCCAACGTCGATCTTGACAGCTTGCTGGAGCCTGCGAGCGGCGAGCTTGCCGCTGCCGCTGCTGAGGCGGCGACGGGTCGAGTGGAAGCCCTGCTGGGAAAGTTTCGTGCCTTCAGCACCAAGCCAAGGCGAAATGCTGCCAACCCTGGGGCTCCGCGAGGTGAAGCCACCAAGCGCAACTCCACCAGCAGCGATGGCACCGCCGGAAAGTGACCCCTTCGTGGCTCCTGTCCTGTTTTAGTTCCTGCAACATGCATCATGCCTCGTGGAGGCGTTTAAACTTGTGTTTGGCGTTGTGAAAACAACCTATGGACTGTAATATTTGCTTTTGAATTCCTTGAGATTTGCACTTTTCCTTCCTACTTGCTTGTGTTCGACGTCGGCAGAGCCCGGCCCAGCACATACCTCAGCCGCCGTTAGCCCCGACCGGAAACCAGGACGGGACCAAGGAGTGAGGGGCTACGTGACCAGTTAGGCTCCCGAGTCACGATGCTCAGGAGTCCCCCTTGACGCGCGAACAGCCAGTAGGGAGGGTAGGTGTAGGAGTGGATCTGCCGTTCTACATCGGCAGGGCCCGGCCCCGCGCATACCTCAACCGCCATTAGCCCAGGACGGGACAAAGGAGTGACAGGCTACGTGACAAGTTAGGCTCCTGAGTCGCGATGCTCAGGAGTCCCCCTTGACATTCAAATGGCCTTTGTACCTTGGCTCCACTCGGGGAGGGACGCGTGATGAACCAGGCCCGAGGGGCCTGGATGGGTGGCGTGCGCCTGGGCGAGGCCTGGTCGTAGCCCCTGTGCCCAACCCCCTCGCGAGGCGCTCCCGAGGGGAGGCATTACGATAGGGCCGGACACTGAGCTCTGGGCTCCCTGAGGTTAATGCGACCATGGGCCACCCTCAGTTGTTTATCACCAGCGCGGAGCATAGCGCTTCCATATGTGTACAGGCATAGCCGCTCCTTGGCAGTGTCGTCAGCCAGCGCGGAGCATGGTGCTTCCACTGGTGCATGGGAGGGGGCTCCCCTCTGGGAGGAGCCCCCGGGGCGTGTATAGCCCCACCCTGACACGTGGCTGGCACGGTAGGGCTTGACGAGGTGTATCTAGGCACCCATGAGCCAGCGCGGGACTCACGGGGCCCTACCTCAAGGCGGGTTGCGCCTGGCTCTGGGCCTTTGTTTGTAATGTGCTCCTGCAAGTTTGGTTAGATGTCGACGCTCTACGTCCTCAGGTCCCGGCCCTCGAGCGAGCTCAGCCGTCGCTGGTATGCCAGGTCGCGATGCCATGGACAAGGCTAGGGGGTGAGGGTTGGAGAGCGAGTAAGAGTCCATGAGTCACGATGCTCAGGTACCCCCTCCCCTTTTAACGTGCAAGCTGCTGGCATGAGGGCAGAAGGGTGCCGTCATAGGCATCAAGTAATAATCATGGCGGGTCAAATGCACGACTGTGGGATTTCAGGTTCCGGCAGACCCTCTAGGTTTGAACACTGGGGTGCGCACGGAGATCTCGCCCTCTACCTACCTACACCTCGCCGCTTCGCTAGGATCTAAGCCATGAAACGAACAACACAAGAGACACATGGTTTATACTAGTTCGGGCCACCATTGTGGTGTAATACCCTACTCTAGTTTGTGGTGTGGTGGATTGCCTCTTGGGATGATGATGAACAATACAAGGAAGAACAGCCTCGCGAGTGTCTGTTCTTGGCTGGTGCGATGAACTGCTAGGGGGAGTTCAGTCGCCCTTTCTGCTGGTTTCCAGCCGATGATCCTCTACCTTGTGGGTGGTTAGTCCTATTTATAGGCAAAGGACCTGGGCCACTTCCCAAATATTGAGCGGGAAGGGCACCAACAATTGGCCATTTTGAAGGGGAACATCCAGTACACTTATCCTGACTAAAGTTGGTCCTCGCCTGTCAAAGGCTCTGGTGGTGACGCCGGCTTGGGCTCCACAATGACTTCCTTCCTGTCATTGTGACGGTCTTGGTATTGTTGCACTGAAACGGATGCATTTGCTTGATGCTCTCATCTGCGCTTGCTCCCGTTGCACCAAAGAGGAAAGGAGGACAATGCGCGGGCTGGCGCCCGCCTGGCGCCCTTGGTCGTCATGGCTTGCGTCATGGGCACCTTGTGAGGTACCCCGCCTTGATCTCTCCGCCTCCTCGCGAGCCAGCCTGACGAGGCCGTGCTTGAGGAAGCTTCCTGTCGTCCACCCCATGAGGCTTGGCCCCTCGCGAGGGTCTTGAGCTCGTGCTGATGAAGATGGGCCGTGCTGGGCCGCCCCTTGAGCCACACCGCAGGCCGCAGGGAGGCAAGTCTGGGGACCCCCGTTCCCAGAACGGCGACAGTAGCCCCCGGGCCCAAGGCGCGCCTGGACTTGGCCGAGCAAAGAAGCGAAGGGACAAGTGCGAAGCGCCGCGGGCCCTAACAGCCTGCGGCCTCGGGCGCCGCGTGGCAGTTGATTGGACGCGGGCGGCCCTGTTCCCGCACGCCTCCTTATTTTGCGTCCAGCTAGGCGGACCCGTGGTTGCACATAGTCGTTCCTCTTTTCGCTGCTCGACCGTCCCCTGCTCTTCTTCCTCTCGAGCTCCAGTCTCTGCTTCCAATCCAATCTCGAATCCTCCCTCTTCCCATTGCCATGGCTCCGACGAAGAAGGGAAAAGGGAAGAACCCGGTGCCTCCGCCTCACTCGCCGTCGGCGGCGGCTCCCGCCGTCGATCGGTCGATCATACTCAACCGAGAAGGCTTGGGCAAGGTCAGCTCTGCTCTGGCCACTATCTTCAACGAGTGCGGGAGGACGACGGCCTGGCCCGTGTCCCACTTCTCCATCGATAGAGTAGTCAACGAGGTCTGGTATTTTGCCGACGCCCTGTGGGTGGGATTGGTTTCCCCCTTTTCCAATTTCTTCAACGTTGAGCTTTCCCTTTACCAGATCCATATGATGCATTTGGGTCCTGAATCCATTACTCTTCTTGCCGTCTTCGCCTTTGTCGGTGAGGGAATGATGGGCATCCCTCCTTCGGTTGCCTTGCTGCGTCACTTCTTCTCTCTGCGCCTCGTCGACCCCACCCAATGCTCGGGGTGCGTGAGCTTCATTGCCGCACCAAAAATAGCGGCCTCAGGGATTGATTTCAGCCTTCCTTTGCCCGCGCCTGGGTTCCGCGAGCGGTGGCTGTACGTGGATATAGGGGTGCCCAGCCCCCTGCTTTCGGAGCCAACGTCGCCTGCTGTCCCCAATTCAGGCTGGGGCCAGGAGACGCTCACGAGCCCCTGGCTCATCTTCGTCTTGCATCGCTTCGCGTTCTTGAGGGTGCTCGGCGTGACGGCGCCCAGGGTGGTGAAGGAGTTCCTGCTACGCCGCATTGCTCCTCTCCAGTGCCACTCCCGCCGGTTGTGGGCCTTCAGTGGGCGTGAAGATAGCATGAGGCTCCAGGAGGAGGACCTGACGCCCGAAGCACTGAGGAAGGTGCTCTTGGTCTTGACGGGGGACCCTTCCCCCGGTAGCATCCGGCAAGGGGGGGCTTTGTTGTACCTTTGCTCGAACAGGGGCAACTTTGTGAATCAGATGCCCAGCTTCGACGAATGGGGGTTGCGCCCCGCTGGCCTCACGGGGCCTCGCGAGAACCTAGTGGTGGTGACTGCCTTTCCAGTTGCGCACGATGGTCCTTCCTTGAGTGGCAGAGCAAGGAGGCATGGGCCGCTGGAGGCTGAGGGGGCCCCCGCTGGGGTGACGATGCCAGGCGGTACTCCTGAGGGTGCAGCTCCTGAGGCCCGTACTGCTGCGGCTGAAGGCGTTGAGCCGCTGCCCGCGGCGCCCGTGGTTGAGGCCCCTGGGGCCCCAGCTACCATTCTTGGTGAGGTGACCGGCGGCGCGCATCAGGACGACGCCCCTGACGCTGGGCACCTTGACACTTCTTCCTCGTCGCATGCTGACCCCTGCGCTCAACTGTTGGGCTGCTTCCGCGTGCACTTCGAGGCTCTCCGGAAGAGAAGGGAGGCCTTGGGTGATGATTACCTTTGTCGCCTGCTGAAGCAACGGAAGTATTTCGCCATTGATGAGTAAGCCTTCCCCTTTCCTAGCTCCTGATTCTCCCGTTGCTTTGGCTCATCCTTGCTCTGCAGGGCCCTTCCTACCGAGCTCACGAAGATGGCTGAGGAGCCATCCCCCCAAGCTCCTGCCTCTCCACCTTCCTCGAGCGCTCCAAGCTCAAGCAGAGCCCTTGTGGTGAGGCCGGTCGGAGAGGTGAGCCATCCTGTGGTTAATCGCGGCTCTGTGCGCCTCGCGACCCTCCTTCGCGAGCCTTCTCGGGGCATAGCCAGCCTGCCTTGGGCCTTGCGTCTGGTCGTGGATGGCGATTGGCGGAGGTCGGCCCTGTGCTCTTCATTTGGGGATGGGCTGGCTCCAGGCCGGGCTTCTGGCGAGGCACGCCCGGCCATCATGAGGGCGCCAGCCCCCAGCCCCCTGCCCAGAGGTGGAGTTCTGATTCGTGGCCCCCGGCACTTACTTGGGGCGGATGACGACGCAGAATACGTGCTCGAGCGCGCCTGGGGGCATCGCATTCTTCACCAAGGGTTTCTCTGGAGGGCGGCTGACGCGGTGAGCCGGCTTGGTGAAGAGCTTGCTGATGAAGATGCGCACCTTGAGGCTGAGGGCCTATGCCTGGCTGAAGAGAGGCGCAAGCTGAAGGCTGCTGTTGTCCTTGCGTGCCACCAGCACGACCTCGATAATGAGGAGGCTGAGGCGTCGCTGGTGGCCTCTCGGGAGGCCCGTTCCCGGGCCGTCGAGGAGGCCCGAGAGGCCGACTGGCGGCGTGAGGCAGCGGATGAGCGGGCGCGGGAACTCCAGGCCTGGTGCCATTCCCTGGAGCAGCAGGTGGAGCTGCGTGAGACGGCCCTTGCATCGATGAAGGTGGCTTCGGTCGACCAGGCAGAGCTCCAGAGGCGTGAGGTGGCACTGACGCTGGAAGCTGCCGAGCGCGCACGCGATCTTGAACGTCTGGAGACGAGAGAGCATTTGGTGACGCAGGCGGAGGATGACGTTGCTGCGCGCGTGGCCCGAGTCCTAGAAGAGGTTGAATGCGGGGTGGCGACGGCCCACTTGAACCTTGAGTGCGAGTTCGAGGAGAGGCTGGGGTTGATCCAAGTCGAGGCTGAAGGCAGGACCGCCGCCCTGAGGGCCAAGCTAGAGGAAGTGGCACGGCGGGCCGACGCTTCCCAGGCCGCCCTCGGCGTGGCGCAGGAGGAGCTGACTACCTCCCGCGCCGAGGCGATTCTTCTCCGCCAGCGGGTGGACGAGGCTGGGCCATTGCGCGGCAGAACGAGGACGAGATATGCCAGCGGCGGATTCTGGAGCACGAGCACGGCCCCATGCTCACCACGCTCCGGGAGAGAGCCAACACAGCCTTGGGTAACATCTGCGAGGCGGCCGTTGACGAGCCCCACGCAGTCAACTATGCTGGCAATCTTCAGTTCTTCACCGACGTGGTAACGCAGCTGGAGGCACGGTCGGTCGGAGCCAACAGGCCGGTGGAGGAGAGGAGCCGCGCCCTGCTCGGGCATGCTTTTCTCGTGTCTTCAGCCACCTTCAGAACATGGACCCCAACTTTGACTTTGACGCCGCCATCGCCCCAGTACCCCAGGCCATCCGGGGCGACCTGGCTCACTGGTGAAAGTGCGTTATGTCGACTAGAGGGGGGGGGGGTGAATAGGCGATTTTTATGAATTCTTCACTAAGGAATTTGCCGGTGAGGAAATTCCTTAGCGAAGAACTATTAGCAGCGGAATAAGTACTCAGAAGTAAGCATAACAGAATACAAGCATGGTCATCATGATGAAATGAAAACTAGCACAGAGTACAGAAAGCGTAATCACAGGATAACACAAGATGAAGACAAACAGACTGAAGAAATTGAACTGAGGAAATTGAGAAAGTCTTCAGTCAAAGTCTTCAAACACAGATATGAACAAACACTCAACACAGTAATGAGGAAATGAAAGGGTTGAGGAAATAGAACCAGTTAGGTTGGTGAAGACAATGATTTGGTAGACCAGTTCCAACTGCTGTCTCAGTTGTACGTCTGGTTGGAGCGGCTGAGTATTTAAACTCGAGGACACGCAGTCCCGGACACCCAGTCTCTGAGCACGCAGCTCAGGACACCCAGTCCTCACCGTATTCTCCTTGAACTAAGATCACGCAGATCTCGTCCAATCACTCGTGGTAAGTCTTCAGGCGACTTCCAAACCTTCACAGACTTGGTCACTCGGCAATCCACAATTCCTCTTGGATGCTCTAGACCTTGACGCCTAACCGTTTGGAAGAAGCACAGTCTTCAAAGGTAACAAGCGTCGGATTCACGCAGGATCAATTTCTTCAGTGATGCTCAATCACTTTGGGTTTGTAGGTGTTTGGGTTTTTGGGATTTTCCTCACTCGAGGATTTTCGCTCAAAGTCCTCGGAGGATGGGTTGCTCTCAAATGGCAAGTGTCAAGTTCTCTCGGAGCATCCAACCAGCTAGTGGTTGTAGGGGGCGGCTATTTATAGCCTAGGGAGCAGCCCGACATGATAAGACATAAATGCCCCTCAATGATATAACCGTTAGGTGGATAAGATATTTTGGGACAGCTCTCGCGCAACACAGCAACGGTCGGAAATTTGATTCTCAAATTCCTCAGGGCTATCATGTTCCTCACTGTGTAGGCAATCCGCACTGGCGAATTCCTAACTCCTCAGTCAGAGCAAATTCATCAGCGACAGAAGAACTTCGTCTCTGTCACTGAAGAAAGTGACTGAAATGTATGAGATTTCCAAAGGCTTCACTCGAAGGGATTGGTAGGTGTAGGATTTTGAGTTGAGCATCACATGGAAATTTTTCCTTAGTATTTCCTCGACCCCCTTTAACAGTACGGTGTTTCCTATGACTCAAGAAAGAGAAAATGAAACTACAAAGACAAAAGTCTTCACGCTTCATGTTCCACAAATGAATACCAAGTCTTCAAGGTCACACCAATTTCTTCACTTTCAAAGTCTTCAGAAAGTCTTCAGAATATCAAAGTCTTCAGTTGAAGAACTTCATTTTTAGGGGTCGACTTTCTCTGTAAATATCAAACTCCTCATAGACTTGTAGACCTGTGTACACTCACAAACGCATTAGTCCCTTAACCTATAAGTCTTCAATACACCAAAATCACTAAGGGGCACTAGATGCACTTACAATCTCCCCCTTTTTGGTGATTGATGACAACATAGGTTAAGTTTTCAACGGGGATAAATATATGAAGTGTATACACTGATATGGAGGAATTTGATTACAAGATATAGTAGAACTCCCCCTGAAGATGTGCATAGTGAGGAATTTGCTGTTGAGGCAATGCACATTTGAAGAGTTGAATCATGGAGATCTCCCCCTATATCTTGTAATTCATACACACATTTGATATATAATATGAAGAATTTGAAATGCATGATGAAATATGGTGCCTGATGAGATTCAGCATGCGTGCAATGTCATTAACGAGGAATAAGCATGCAAAGCATAATGCAACAAAAGTATCAGCGCACCATCGGGTTTAAGATTACAACTCGATCCAAATAAGAGTTTCTGAAGAACGAGAGTTGTAACTTAAAAAAATGCCCTTAATATAGACCCGCTTGAAGACTAACTCAGATTTCTACCCCTTTGTCATCAAATGACCAAAAGGATTGAAACTGAGGACTAACACCCCTGAATAATTTCAAGTTGATGGAGGAGAGCCAGCGTTGTCGGGGTTGTTTGTTGTAGCAGGGCCTGCCGCAGTGTCGTCCAAATCTTCATATTCATCAGTCTCGCGTGATGAAGAATAGGAGCTGGCCACCAAGGAAGGAACTTTGACCTTCTTGAATTTCTTCGGTGGAGGTGCAGACCAGTCAAATTCTTCCTTGAGACCCATATTCTTCAGATCTGCAGCGCTGTAGACATGAGAGAGAACATCCCAGGTACGGTTGAAGGTTTCATGGAGGTAGTATTGGTTTTTCTTCACTGCATTATGTGTTGAGGTCATGATGTGAAGAATTGAACCAAACTGATGCTTGACCCATTTATGATTGCGATCAACCTTCTGATGAAGACTGAGGAGTAACTCACGATCAGTCATCACCCTGGGAGCTGTGGCTTGAGGATTTTGCTTGGCTGAGGTATTTGCGGCAGAGTCATGTGTGGCAGAATCGTCATTGGTAGAGTATGATGCTGCCTTGCGAAATTGACCATCCAATGGACGAATGCCTTCGTCGATCACAGCAGCAGCCTTGCCTTTAGCATCAGCTGATGAAACTGTCCGTTTGAGGACTTCAATGGGAGACAAGTAGCTACCGTGGTTCAGAGTGTCAGCTTTGTAATTCAGTGAAGATCTTGCCCTAATGAATCTCATAATCCAAGGAGCATAGGGCTTCAGCTCGAATGGTAACATAGCAATATTGGCCAGAGTCCTCATGAAGAAATCATGGAAGTTGACGGGAACGCCATGAATGATGTTGAAAAGCATATTCTTCATGATGCCAACGACTTCTTCATCATTTGAGTCGTGGCCTTTGATGGGACTCATTGTCTTCGCTAGAATTTGATAGACAGTCCGAGGCACATAGAGTAATTCCTTGACGAGGAATTTGGTTCGTGGGGCCTGCCTTGGCTTCAAAGGCTTCATCAGTACTTGCATATAGTGATCTGAAAGTTCTGCTTCATTGTAGACACAGCGAGCACCATCAAGTGGAGGACTGAGAGGAAGGACACGAAGCAATTCAGTTGCTGGTGCCTTGTAGTGAGTGTTTTCAGACATCGAGTCCAACACCCATGAGTTCACGTCTTCAGCGTCTCCAGTGATGTGCAGAGTTGCATAGAATTGAAGAATGAGTTCTTCATTCCAGTCATAGATATCAATGCAGAAATTCAGAAGTCCTGCGTTGTGAAGAACACTGAGGACTGGCTCAAAGCCGGGCAGAGATTCCATGTCCACATGAGGAATATGTGCATGATCGAAGACTTTGTCTTTGGTCAAAAGCACTGAGGAATAGAAATTGGCTTGGGTGGCAGTCCAGAAACGCATCTTCCTTATGCGAGCAGAATCATATGGATTATAATCAGTGAAGAATACGTGCTCGACAAAGAAATCTTCAGCCTTGAACTTCTGTTTGCTTGAGAACGGATCCTTTGGCTTTGGCAGAGGGGTGTCAGTGAGTTGCATTACCACCTCAGGAATCGCGAGCTCAGGTTCTTCAGGATGAGGAATTTCTTGTTCCTCAACAGGTGCAGTCTGAGGATCAGCAGCAGCAGGTTCATCAGCACTAGTGGCTGGAATTTCTTCATGGACAGATGACGAGGGATGAGTTTCTTCAGAGCCCATTGGAACTGTTGGTGCAGGGGACTGAGGTATCTGTTGGAGTGGGGTGAAGAGTGGAGAATTTGGATGCCGACTTTCCCAAAAGCCATCGTTCATCACTGGCGTTGTGCTTCCAATATCCACATCTTCTTCAAGTTCCTCAACACCGGCCTCTTCAGCTGTGAACTGAGGCATAGGTGAGGAAATGATTGGAGTTGAAGGGATTGTGTCCACTTCAATTTCTTTATCAATCTGCTCTGAAGAACCAGCAGAATGATTTTCTTCATCAGATCCGATTGGGATCTTATAGTCTTCTCCAAAAGGAACAAGATCCTTTGATGGCATGGAGGAAATCGGAACGGCATCAATTGGATTTTTGAGTGAGCTGGTCATTGGCTTCATTTTCTTTGCAGCCGAAGAGTTTGACACAGCTGATTCCTTCCTTTTCTTCACTGCAGCTCGCTCTGCAGCCTTGGTCTTCTTCACATCGAATGCACATGGAAGAATTAGAGTTGGTGTAGGCGCAGATGGAGCTGAGGAATCTGGTTGATTTTCTTCAGGCGCAACTGATGCAGTTGCCCTGATCACTTCAGTTTCTTCAGGCGCACCACTAGTGGATGCCCTGGCAATTTCTTCAGCGGCTGGAATTTCTTCACCAGCCCTGGAACGAGCTTGTTCATCAGCAGGCTGAAAGTCATCAGCGGTGCTGGCATGTTCTTCAGCAGGCCGAGCAGAGTCTGCAGCCTGAAGATTTTCTTGTTGCGATGGGGCTGCAACATTCGTAAATTTCTTTAGCTCCCTGCCAATCAGCATAGTAAGCATCAAAGTCTTTGCTGAGGGCTTGAATTTCAGATTGAGCCTGGAGAAGTTCCTCAGGTGTCATTCTGACAACATTTTTCTTCAGGAGCTTCTCCTTTTTGTATTGAGCTTTCTTGATCTCTCTTGCCTTCTCAAACTTCCATTTCTCTTCAGTGATAAAATGGGACAACATATGACTCTGTCCAGGAGTCAAATGAAAATCAGGCATTGGGGTGTTCGGATCCTTGTGCCAGAGATCGATTTAATCGAGGATTTTTCTTGGATCCAACAGCAGTGTCACAGATGTGCCTTTGGCTCTAGCGGGCTTCACCTGTCTGTCTTTGATGATTTCTGCAAGTTCTTCATCAGAAGCTTCATCATAAAAAAGACACATGGAATATGACCTGTTTCTTCTTTGGACTTGGCCGAGGACCTCGTCCAGCTGTTGCTTTGGTCTTGAACAGTGTGGGGCCAGATGATGAAATTGGTGCAGCTGAGGAACTTGCCGAAACACCAGAGGAAATCGAGAAACCAGCAGTCCTTTGACATGTAGCCAGATGCACAGGAGCTGAGGACTTTGAAGGAGCTGTTGAGGACTTTGGTGGAGCTGTAGCAATGTGAGGAATTTGCCGGGAGGGCATTGCTGAGGAACTTGGCTGTGAGGGTGCTGTTGGTGAAGCACTTGGCTTACGAGCAGGCTTCTTTGGCATAGATTTCCTCGGTTTGACCGAGGCCTCAGTAGTAGTAGCAGTGGCAGAATCCTCATTGAATTTCTTCACTGCCTCCTTGGCCTGTCTTGCCAATTTTGCTTGGCGCTTAGCCCATTCTTCAGGAAAGTCCTCACCACGTTTGATGCTTGTGGGGTCAGCAACTTGGCCAGGTGCCAATGGAGCTCTTGGGCATGGAGGATTGAGGGCGAATTTCTTCATGTACTTTGGAGTCACATATCTGTATTCCCTCCATTCTCTTACCCATCTCCGTTCAATCTTCTGAATGCGCACCTTGCGCTGATTTTTGTTTTCTTTGCCAAATTTTGCTTCATCAAGTGTGCAATAGTCAGCATAAATTTCCTTACGGATTTCAAATGCAGTCATGACCTCAGGTTTCTTTCCTCCTTTCCGTGGCTTCTTACCGTCTGCCATATTCTTCAGTTGAGGAATTTGAACAATTGAGTTCTCTGAAGAAGTATGCAATTTTTCTTCGAGGAACGCTGCAAATGAGTTAAGTTGATGATAACTTAGTGATTCAGCAGCAGACATGAGTACCTGTGAACAGAGTACAGGTGCGAGGAATTTGGAGAGGTCATATGCGTTCTCAGAAGGTTTTTCGAAAAGAACAAGTTTTGAGGAATTTGACCAGATGAGCCTTGAGGAATTTCACTAAGCGTTCTTTGTCTTCGGTTCCAGAGTTGTACAGATTGAAAGTCCACACAATTGAGGAATCTTGAAGAAAAATGATGCTTAGAGAAACTAATCAAGAGCATATAATGTGTGAGGTGTTCATATGTGTGAAGATTTGAAGAATAAACACCTTTGAAGATTTTCAAGAAAGCTTGAGAATCAAGGCGAGTAATAAAAGTAACTTTTAATTACCCGAAGTGAAGAACATGACGAACTGAGAAGAACAGATGGGAAGTTCGTCGAGTTAGATCTTCCTTGCCCTAACTCGGCGGAGGAAGACAGCTACGGCGGCGGCGGAGTGAAGATTTCCGCGGTCGGCGCGAGTACGACGGCGATGAGGTCGAGGCAGCGAAGCTCTTCCTCACCGGCGACGATGGAGTAGCGGCGGCGCTAGGGTTTGAGGAGCTCGAGCGAGAGAGAGAATGATCAAGCGGAGTTAATGAAGTGAGGAAGGGGAGAGGGGTATTTATAGACACGGTGAAAAAACTGTTCGCCCGAAGATTTAGGACGAACGTGCCCCTGCCCTTTCTCCTTCAAGCGACATGTGTCACCTACGTACTGTGTAGTGTAGATCGTGTATGATCGTGGGTGAATAGAATAATGTATCGTGGGATGCAGAACAGTTTGTGCGGCAAAACCAAAAATTTGGATAAGATTTGTTTTAAAGTTTCGTTCGCAAATTCTTCAGCTGACAAGGACACAGTGAAGATTTTGAACGAGTTTCAAATAGAACGCACATGAAGAATTTGTGAATAGATTGGGTTGAGTATAGCATAGAGGGGGAAGGGTCCGATCACATTCACTTAGCAGAAGAAGCAACTTGAAGAAATAGCTATAAGTGAATGATGTAGAGGACATAAACTCATATATATATATATATATAGCCAATGAAGAAAAACGAAGGAAACAGTGAAGATTTTGAAAATTTGAAGAATTTGAAAAACTGAAGAATTTCAAAACTGAGGAAAAACTCAAATTGAAGATTTTCAACTTTTTGTGGTGGCGTGACCCACCGTATAAGAATGATGATTTCAGACACCGCGTACAATTGTCGTAGGGTTCTGAGAATCAAATTCTTCATTAATTTCTTCACACTTAGAGTGTTATTCTTCATTGATTGAACAAAAACGTTTCTTCATGTGTTGCACATCTAAGTCATCAATTTTGCATAAGTGTTAGGATGTGTGTCCTTTTCAAAGAACATTCGAAGATTCTAAGATATTTAGCTCACACCGCAACTTGCTAAATCTCTTCTCATCCAAGGGCTTAGTGAAGATATCAGCTAGTTGTTCTTCAGTCTTCACGTGCTCGATGGAGATGTCGCCCTTCAACACATGATCACGAAGAAAATGATGACGAATCTGAATGTGCTTTGTCTTCGAGTGCTGAACTGGGTTGTGAGCAATCTTGATGGCACTCTCATTGTCGCAGAGGAGAGGCACATTCTTCACGTTGATGCCATAGTCCTTGAGTGTTTGCTTCATCCAAAGCAGTTGAGCACAGCAAGAGCCAGCAGCAATGTATTCAGCTTCCGCAGTGGACAGTGATACGCAGTTCTGTTTCTTCGAGGACCAACAGACCAAAGATCGTCCGAGGAAATGACAAGTACCAGAAGTTTACTTGCGGTCCACACGATCACCAGCATAGTCAGAGTCAGAATATCCAATGAGATCAAAAACAGATCCCTTGGGGTACCATAATCCTAGTGTTGGTGTGTGAGCTAGATATCTAAGAATATGCTTCACAGCCTTATGGTGTGATTCCTTCAGTGCAGCTTGAAATCGGGCACACATGCAAACACTAAGCATTATATCTGGCCTAGATGCACATAAGTACAATAAAGAACCAATCATGGAGCGGTATACCTTGTGATCGAAGTCAATACCATTTTCATCAGTGCATAGATGGCCATTTGTGGGCATAGGAATTTTGACGCCTTTGCAATCTTGCATGCCGAATTTCCTCAGTACATCTTTGAGGTATTTCTCCTGAGATATGAATATGCCATTGCGCTGCTGACGAATTTGAAGACCTAAGAAGAATTTCAACTCTCCCATCATAGACATTTGATATTCTTCACTCATCATGTATGCAAATTCATCACTATAACGTTGGTTAGTACAGCCAAAGATAATATCATCAACATATATTTGGCACACAAACAGTTCACCATCATAAGATTTAGTAAAGAGAGTAGGGTCGAGTGAACCGGGTGTGAAGCCATTCTTCACGAAGAATTCCTTCAATGTATCATACCACGCCCGAGGGGCTTGCTTGAGGCCATAGAGGGCCTTATTAAGTCTGAAGACTTTGTCAGGATTCTTTGGATCTTCAAAACCTGGGGTTTGAGCAACATATACTTCTTCCTCAAGCTTACCATTGAGGAATGCACTTTTCACATCCATTTGATATAAGATGATATCATGATGGTTAGCATAAGCAAGTAATATGCGAATAGCCTCAAGTCTAGCAACAGGTGCAAAAGTTTCATCGAAATCAATTCCTTCAACCTATGTGTAGCCTTGAGCTACCAGTCGTGCCTTATTCCTCACCCCAAGGCCATTTTCATCTTGCTTGTTGTGGTAGATCCACTTTGTGCCAATGATATTATGCTTGCAAGGATCTGGACGTTTGACCAGTTCCCAGATATTGTTGAGCTGGAACTGATGTAATTCTTCTTGCATAGCCTGAATCCACTCCGGCTCCAGAAATGCTTCATCTACCTTAGTGGGCTCTGTGACAGAGACAAAAGCATAGTGCCCACAAAAGTTAGATAAATGTGAAGCTTTTGAGCGTGTGAGAGGACCTGGCGCTTCAATGTCATCGATGATCTTGTCAACTTGAACTTCTTTTGCAATGCGAGGATGAGCTGGCTGTCGCTGAGGAATTTGGTCAGCATTTTCTTCAGCACCATTTTCTTCAGCATTATCTTCAGGTGCATCAGCTCGACGTTCTTCGCGTACTGGAATGAATTCTTCAGCAAGTTCTTCAGTAGGAATGACATCCTCAGTTGCGTTGAACTTGATAGAATCCTCAGCTGCTGGTTCGTCTAAAACAGAAGGTAGGTGCTCTCTTTGCGAGCCATTAGTTTCATCGAACCGCACATCTACAGTTTCAACAACCTTGTGAATAGCATTGTTGAAGACTTTGTAGGTGTGCGAGTCCTTTCCATAACCAAGCATAAAACCTTCATGTGCTTTCGGTGAAAATTTAGAATTGTGATGAGGATCTCTAATCCAACATTTAGCACCGAAGACTTTGAAAGAACTCACATTGGGTTTCTTGTCAGTGAGGAGTTCATAGGCCGTCTTCTTCAAGAATTTGTGAAGATATACTCTGTTGATGATGTGGCACGCAGTATCAATTGCATCAATCCAAAAATGATGAGGCGGTTTGTATTCATCAAGCATAGTGCGAGCCATCTCAACAAGAGTTCTGTTCTTGCGCTCCACGACGCCATTTTTTTGAGGAGTATAGGGAGCAGATAACTCATGAGTAATACCAAGTTCATCAAGATAGTCATCAAGACCGGAATTCTTGAACTTAGTTCCATTGTCACTTCTGATGTGCTTGATCTTCACACCAAAGTTGGTTGAAGCCCTCGAGGAAAATCGTTTGAAGACTTCCTGCACTTCATGTTTGTAAGTAACAATGTGTACACATGTATATCGAGACTAATCATCAACAATGACAAAACCATATAGAGATGCAACATTTGTGACTGCTGAGTAATGATTAGGTCCGAAGAGGTCCATGTGAAGCAATTCGAATGGACGAGTAGTGGTCATGATAGTCTTCGCTGGATGCTTGGCCTTGGTCATTTTTCCAGCTTCACAGGCTCCGCATAAGTGATCCTTGAGGAATTTGACATTCTCAATGCCAATGACATGCTTCTTCTTCGCAAGTGTGTGCAAATTCCTCATGCCTACGTGACCAAGTCGTCGATGCCATAGCCAGCCTTCTGAAGCTTTTGCAAGTAGACACACGGCTGGTTGTGGTCCTGTAGAGAAATCAACAACAGACAAGTCTCCTCTCCTAAAGCCTTCGAAGACTTTGGAATTGTCAGCTTCCATAATCACAACACAGTGATACTTGCCAAAGACAACAACCATATCAATATCACAAAGCATTGAGACTGACATGAGGTTGTATCCTAAGGACTCAACAAGCATGACTTTGTCCATGTGTTTATCCTTAAAGATCGCAACCTTACCAAGACCCAATACCTGACTTTTGCCTTTGTCAGCAAAGATGATATGCTTCAGATGTCACGGTGATAAGGGAGCATCCATCAAGAGATTCTTGTCACCAGTCATGTGATTTGTACATCCACTATCGAGGACCAATTCAGTGGTTTTGGGTTGATCATCCTGCAGATGAATTAGTGTAACTTACAATCTCATATGCTTCATCAATGAAGAATATGATATCAAGTTCATCAGATGAATTTCATCAAGCGGTAAACAGATATAGCAGTATGAGGACGTGTGAAATGAAGGTTCATTTCATCATGATTAGCCTACGTCCTTTCAGGCAATTTTGTCAGGTCCCCAGCAAATTCTTCAGACGTTAAAGCACGTCTGGAGACCTGACCCTGCTAAAGAGATTAGTTCTTTTTCTTCACCACCCACATTTGAAGGGGTGGCAAAGAGTTCATCACTCTGCGAGCACTATAAGAGAATGGTGGCATAGAGGCCAAACCATTTCGTCTCACATAAGAGGGGTTAGAGTAAGCATATGAATAAGCAGAGAAATTCTTCGAGGACTTATGAACATAATGATTTGAAGAATAATGTGCATATTCATAGCCCTTAGCTCTACCATGCGAAACAGAGTTGTTAGCTCGATCATAATCATATGAGGACTTTGATCCATTTGAGGAATTTGATCTATGTGAGGAATTTGGTCCATATGAGGACTTGGATCCATATGAAGAATTAGGTCCATATGAAGAGTTTGATCTGGGGTTCCTATTCTTCACAGGTGGTGTCATGAGGACATTCACCTGAAGACTTTCAACATAACTTTTGGGAACCCAGATTTTCTTCGTAGGGGAACCGTTCCTGCAGTTAGTCCCAACATATCTAGCAAATACTTCACCATTATGATTTTTGAACAGTTTATAGTTGGAGTCAAATGACTCATCAGAAGAATGAGAAGATTCACATGTAAAGCTAGATAAGTTAGATGGATCAACTGGAGGTCCCTTTGCAGCAACCCATGAGGTTTTGGGGTACTGCTCAGGCTTCCAATATGTTCCATCAGCATTAAGTTTCCTCTCAAAGGCAATACCCTCTTTCCTAGGGTTTCTATTGAGGATCTGCTTTTTGAGTACATCACAAAGAATCTGATGCCCTTTGAGGCTTTTGTACATGCCTGTTGTGTACAATTCCTTCAGCCCTGCATCGTCAGTGATACTAGCAATGTCCTCAGATGAGGAATTAGTGATAGCAGAGGCAGGTGAAGAATTTGTAACAGTTGAAGCATTTGAACATTCAGGTGAGGAATTAGCAGATTCACGTTCAATGCACTTTAAGCATGGAGGAACAAACTCTTCTTGAGTAGCGCTGATTTGGTGAGCTAGTAATGAATCGCGCTCCTTCTGAAGATCTTCATAACTCACTCATAGCTTCTTAAGATCTTGCTTTCTTTGAAGAAATTCATAAGAAAGTTTCTCATGATCAGATAAGAGAGTGTTATGATGACTTTGAAGGTTATCAAACCTAGACTGAAGTCTCTGAAGATTTTCAGTCAGGGCTTTAGTGCGATCCATTTCTTCACCCAACATATCATCACTTTTGTCTAGCATGTTTTGAACCTTTTCAAAAGCCCTTTGTTGTTTTACAGCAATCTTAGCAAGTTTAGAGTAGCTGGGCTTGAGATTCTCATCAGATTCATTTTCACTAGATTCAGAGGAGGTGTATTTGAGTACCTTTCCACCTTTTGCCATGAAGCAATAGGTGGGAGTGTAGTCATCATTATCTTCATCAGGCTTGTCGGTGTGATCAGTTTCTTCAGTGTCGAAGATGGACTTGCTAACGAAAGAAGTAGCGAAGGCCAGACTCGCCACACCAGATTCGGATTCTTCAGACGCCTCCTCTTCCTCATTTTCCTCACATTCATCTTCAGAGTCCATTTCCTTGCCAATGAATGCCCGAGCCTTCTTGGAGCTGCTCTTCTTGTGAGATGAAGACTTCGAGGATTTTGATGACGAAGATTTTGACGATTTCTTCTTCTTCTTCGCATCATCAGAACTGTAATCCTTGTATTTCTTCTTCTTCAATTCCTTTTCCCACTGAGGACAATCTTGAATATAATGACCAGGTTTTTTGCATTTGTGGCACAGCCTTCTCTTATAGTCACTTGATGAAGAATCACTGCTTCTTGAGGATTTTCCAAAGCGACCACGCCTTGAGAACTTCTGGAATTTCTTCACGAGCAGTGCTAGCTCCTGGCTCAATTCTTCACGATCACCAAGGCTACTACCAGAATCCTCACATTCAGACTCAGACACAGCCTTGGCCTTTAGGGCACGTGGTTTGCCATAGCACGAACCATAGAGATCTCTCTTTTCAGCAAGCTGGAACTCGTGAGTATTTAGCCTTTCGAGGATATCGGCAGGATCAAGAGACTTGTAGTCAGCCCGTTCTTGTATCATCAGACCCAGAGTATCAAATGAGGAATCAAGTGATCTCAACAGTTTCTTCACCACCTCATGGTCAGTGATGTCAGTGGCACCGAGGGATTGAAGCTCATTTGAGATGTCAGTGAGGCGATCGAAGGTTTGTTGGACATTTTCATTGTCGAGTCTTTTGAAGAGGTTGAAGAGATTCCAAAGAACATCAACTCGAGAGTCGCGCTGAGTTGAGACTCCTTCATTTACTTTGGACAGCCTATCCCAGATAAGCTTAGCAGTTTCCAAAGCACTCACTCTTCCATACTGTCCTTTACTCAGATGGCCACATATGATATTCTTCGCTTGAGAATCGAGTTGCTTGAATCTCTTCACATCGGTAGCGTTCAGTGAGGGTGTGACAGAGGGAACACCATTTTCCACAACATACCAGAGATCGTTGTCAATGGCCTCGAGATGCATTCGCATCTTGTTTTTCCAGTAGGGGTAGTCCGTCCCATCAAAGGTAGGACACCCAGCCGAGACCTTAATCATACCTGCGGTCGACATAACTGAAACTCCAGGCGGTTAAAGCAAAATCACACAGAACAAGGGAGTACCTTGCTCTGATACCAATTGAAAGTGCGTTATGTCGACTAGAGGGGGGGTGTGAATAGGCGATTTTTATGAATTCTTCACTGAGGAATTTGCCGGTGAGGAAATTCCTTAGTGAAGAACTATTAGCAGCGGAATAAGTACTCAGAAGTAAGCATAACAGAATACAAGCATGGTCATCATGATGAAATGAAAACTAGCACAGAGTACAGAAAGCGTAATCACAGGATAACACAAGATGAAGACAAACAGACTGAAGAAATTGAACTGAGGAAATTGAGAAAGTCTTCAGTCAAAGTCTTCAAACACAGATATGAACAAACACTCAACACAGTAATGAGGAAATGAAAGGGTTGAGGAAATAGAACCAGTTAGGTTGGTGAAGACAATGATTTGGTAGACCAGTTCCAACTGCTGTCTCAGTTGTATGTCTGGTTGGAGCGGCTGAGTATTTAAACTCGAGGACACGCAGGCCCGGACACCCAATCTCTGAGCACGCAGCTCAGGACACCCAGTCCTCACCGTGTTCTCCTTGAACTAAGATCACGCAGATCTCGTCCAATCACTCGTGGTAAGTCTTCAGGCGACTTCCAAACCTTCACAGACTTGGTCACTCGGCAATCCACAATTCCTCTTGGATGCTCTAGACCTTGATGCCTAACCGTCTGGAAGAAGCACAGTCTTCAAAGGTAACAAGCGTCGGATCCACGCAGGATCAATTTCTTCAGTGATGCTCAATCACTTTGGGTTTGTAGGTGTTTGGGTTTTTGGGATTTTTCTCACTCGATGATTTTCGCTCAAAGTCCTTGGAGGACGGGTCGCTCTCAAATGACAAGTGTCAAGTTCTCTCGGAGCAGCCAACCAGCTAGTGGTTGTAGGGGGCGGCTATTTATAGCCTAGGGAGCATCCCGACATGATTAGACATAAATGCCCCTCAATGATATGACCATTAGGTGGATAAGATATTTTGGGACAGCTGGCGCGCAGCACAGCAACGGTCGGAAATTTGACTCTCAAATTCCTCAGGGCTATCATGTTCCTCACTGTGTAGGCAATCCGCACTGGAGAATTCCTAACTCCTCAGTCAGAGCAAATTCATCAGCGACTGAAGAACTTCGTCTCTGTCACTGAAGAAAGTGACTGAACTGTATGATATTTCCAAAGGCTTCACTCGAAGGGATTGGTAGGTGTAGGATTTTGAGTTGAGCATCACATGGAAATTTTTCCTTAGTATTTCCTCGACCCCTTTAACAGTACGGTGTTTCCTATGACTCAAGAAAGAGAAAATGAAACTACAAAGACAAAAGTCTTCACGCTTCATGTTCCACAAATGAATACCAAGTCTTCAAGGTCACACCAATTTCTTCACTTTCAAAGTCTTCAGAAAGTCTTCAGAATATCAAAGTCTTCAGTTGAAGAACTTCATTTTTAGGGGTCGACTTTCTCTGTAAATATCAAACTCCTCATAGACTTATAGACCTGTGTACACTCACAAACGCATTAGTCCCTTAACCTATAAGTCTTCAATACACCAAAATCACTAAGGGGCACTAGATGCACTTACAACTGGGTAGAAGACAACGTGGATGCCCTTGTCAGGGCCTTCGCTTCTGATAACAACGACGTGGTCGTGGCTGCTGATGGAGGCGACGTGGTGAACGGCCCTGACGCCGCTGATGGCGACGCGGAGAGCGATGGCGAGGCCAGCGACGCCAGCGATGATTCAAGAGGTGCCCCTGAGGATGCATTGGGGGATTTATCCGACTGACTGCATGTTGTCCCTGCTTCTTTACCCCGCGCAGATAGAGTTCGGGCCTCGCCCTGAAGGTTGTAAGAGCATTTTGGGAGGGGGAGCCCCTCATGTAAAAACCCGCAATCAGCGCATTAGTAGATGCGATATCACCCGTACGCCTGCGCCAAGCGGCTGACTTTGCGACGAGCTGGCTGGCTTGTTTACCTTTGACCCGCGTGGGCCTCGAATTAGCCTACGGAGGGCTGTGGTGTCTCAAGCATCTCCTGAACGAGCCCATCAAACCTGTAATGAAAACCTCCTGAGAGGGCGCGGCGACGGCAGTCTGGGCTGCACGCAAGCTAGGCCTGGCCTGGCTCGAGAGGGGCTCACAAGGGGAGGCAGCTGAGGCAAAGTGGTAACCAGAACGCGGGAGATTGCTCAAATGAGACTAAACACCCCTTCCCCGAACACATGCAAATCTTTGAGCTCAAATCCAACTTAAATCCAACGGGGGAAAACGATAGCCAAGGGGAGAAGCAATGAAAGCAGAAAAAGGCCACGTCCGGCAGCTAGTCTAGTCTTGGACGTCTTCTCACCAGTGCGCAGCTAAGTGCTGCCACTGGGCGTGGGAGGGAGCCCCAGGGCATGAGGCCAGCACCCCTGAGACTCCGGGGCGTGTACAGCCCCACTCATTATTACATGAGAGTGTAACGGGGCGGCGTGCTTCACAGGCACTGGGCCTTCTTCACAGGTACCAGCCTTGCTTCATATCGCCAGACGAGGGCCCCGCCTTGCGCCACACTCTAGTGCCACCGACGACGACCGGAGACCAGGAAGCCGCCGATGGGGTAGAGCGGTCGCCAGCGGTTCCCCCGATGACCAAGGGTCCTCTGCCAGGGGCAAGCCCTGAGGCACCTCCCCAGCAGAGGGCCTACCTCCTGAGGACGCCTTGCTCCGAATGCCGCGGTGGTGATGCCGGATCTCGGCCCCTCTCCTGCAGCCCCCGGCGCCCTCCTCCTGAGGGGTAGGAAGCTGCGGGAGTGGGGTAGCCGCCCGTTGTGGCGACCTGTACCTCCTGCGATCCATGGTTAGCGTATGCCTGCTCCTGAGGAATTAGTGGTACCCGATAATCGTTGCTTCCAGCATAGCCGACGGGGCCTTCCCGGGGCTTCTGGAAGAGCTCAGCTTCTGGTGCCTCGTCCCCCCAGCTTGGGCCGAGGAGCAAGCCTTGTTCGTCCTCATGCGCGCACCCTTGGTCCATCATGTGGGGCACGTACTCTTCTGGGGCCGCCATCCCGAAGGCCGCGCCGTAGCGCTCCGCGTGCCACGCTGTCGGCATTCTGGGAACAGGGGTCCCCAGACTTGCCTGCCTGCGGCCTGCGGCGTGGCTCAAGGGACGGCCCAGCTCGGCCCATCTTCATCAGCACGAGCTCAAGACCCTCGCGAGGGGCCATGCCTCGCAGGGCGAATGACAGGAGCCTCCTCAGGCACGGCCTCGTCAGGCTAGCTCGCGAGGAGGCGGAGAGATCAAGGCGGGGTACCTCATGAGGTGCCCATGACGCATGCCATGACGACCAAGGGCGCCAGGCGGGCGCCAGGCCGCGCAGTGTCCTTCCTTTCCTCTTTGGTGCAAAGGGAGCAAGCGCAGGCGAGAGCATCAAGCAAAGGCATCCATTTCGGTGCAACAAGACCCAGACCAGCAGAATGCCAGGATGGAGGTCATCATGGAGCCCAAGTCGGCATCACCACCAGAGCGTTTGGCAGGCGAGGACCAACTTTAGTCAGGATAAGTGTACTAGATGTTCCCCTTCAAAATGGACGATTGTTGGCGCCCTTCCCGTTCAATATTTGGGAAGAGGCCAGGGCCTTTGCCTATAAATAGTACTAGCCACCTGCAAGGTACAGGGATCAGGCCATCACCAGGAAACCAGTAGAGAGAGCGACTGAACTCCCCCTAGTAGTTCATCGCACCAGCCAAGAACAGACCCTCGCGAGGTTGTTCTTCCTTGTATTGTTCATCATCAGCCCAAGAGGCAATCCACCACACCACACACTGGAGTAGGGTATTACACCACAATGGTGGCCTGAACCAGTATAAACTCTATGTCTCTCGTGTTGCTCTTTTCATAGCTTAGATCCTAGCAAAGCGGTGAGGTGCAGGTAGGTAGTGGGCGAAATCTCCGCGCGCACCCCAGTGTTCGAATCTAGAGGGTCTGCCGGAACCCGAAATCCGACATTTGGCGCGCCAGGTAGGGGGTGCGCCGGAGCTTCTCCTTCCGCCGACCCGCTCTCGGCCGACACCACGACTCGCCTGTGATGAACGACGCGCCGCCCACTCCGGTCGTTAGCGCTAGCGCGGAGGCCAGGGGGCTCCGAGCCTTGGCCCCGGCCGTGCGACAGGTGCGGTGGCCGGACAAGTTACCGGCGGCTTCCGTGGCCCCTTGGGAAAAGCTGCGCAGCCTCTCCCTCATCGGGCACGTTGCGCCGGCGCCCCCGGTCGTCGCGGCCCTCCTGGGCGGCTCATAGGCACCACCTTCGGGCCGCCACGTCAAGCCGTTAGTCCGCCAGGTCGGCGCCGCCTCCACGCGGCAGGGGGCTCCCTCAGGTCGGTCGGCGCCCAAGGCCGATCTGGCCTTTAGCTCGAAGGACCACTCCTCCAACTCAGCCTGCTCGGGCGCACTCCCGATGCTGTGCACTCCCACCATCTGCCAGGTGGCCATCACGAGGACTCTCATTGACCGTGGCTCGGGCCTCAGCGTGCTCTCGATCGAAGCCTTCAGCCTCCTCCACATATCGCCAGAACGGCTTCGGCCCAGCCGGCCCTTCTGGGGCATCGGGGGTGGGTCCTCCAGCTCCCTGGGGCAGATCCGTCTCCTGGTAACTTTCAGCACCTACGACAACTTCCGCACGGAGCTAATCGACTTCGACATCGCCCCCATCGGCCTCCCATATAATGCCATCCTCGGCTATCCGGCGCTGGCCCGATTCATGGCTGTGACTCACCCAGCGTACAACCTCATGAAAATGCCCGGGAGAAGCGGCGTCCTCACCGTGTGCGGAGACACCGGGGATGCATTGCAAGTGCTCAAGCTCGCCTTCAAGGCGGTGGCGTCGGTGCAGCCTGCCGACTCGGACGCCCCTGAGCCCAAGGAGGCTGCGCCGGCCAAGAAGAAGCAGTTGTTAACCCAAGACAAGGCAGAAACCAAGCAGATGTTGGTTGACAAGGACGGATCCACCGACGCCACCTTCACCATAGGCGCCAACCTTGAGCCCGAGCAGGAGGAGGCCCTGGTCAAGTTCCTGCGCGCGAACAAGAAGGTATTCGCATGGGAGTCCGATCAGCTGGCAGGGATCCCTAGAGGCGTAATCAAGCAGCACCTCAATGTGTGCCCCAATGTCTGACCCGTGAAGCAAAAAGCAAGGCGGCAGTCCACGGAAAAGCAGGCTTTCATCGTCTAGGAGACCTACAAGTTGGAAGCTGCAGGGGTCATTCGCGAGGTCCGGTACCCGGATTGGTTGGCCAACCTAGTCGTTATGCCGAAGAAAGGGGGGAAGGAACGTATGTGTGTCGACTTCACCAACCTCAACAAAGCTTGCCCGCAGGATCCGTTTCCGCTCCCCCGCATCGATCAGATCATCGACTCCACCGCTGAGTGTGACCTGTTGTGTTTCTTGGATGCCTTCTCTGGGTATCACCAGATCAAGATGGCGGTAGAAGATGTGGAAAAAACGGCCTTTCTAACCCCGTGTGGGGTGTACTGCTACACATGCATGCAGTTCGGGTTGCACAATGCATGGGCGACCTTTCAGCGGCTGATGCACATCACCTTGGGCCTGCAGGTCGGGAAGAACGTTGAGGCTTACGTCGATGATATTGTGGTGAAGTCTCGCGAGGCCAAGACCCGGATGCAAGACCTGGAGGAAATCTTCGCGAGCCTCTACGCCATGAGCCTGCAGCTCAATCCAGAGAAGTGTGTGTTTGGGGTCCCCTCAGGCAAGATCTTGGGCTTCCTCGTGTCCCACCGAGGCATCGAGGCTAACCCAGAAAAGGTCAAGGCGGTCGAGGACATGAGCCCGCCAAAGACCCTCAGTGAAATGCATAAGCTCACTAGGCGCGTGACAGCACTGGGGCGCTTCATCTCCAAGTTGGGAGAGCGAGCGCTGCCTTTCTTCCAGCTGATGAAGAAAAAGGGACCCTTCGAATGGACAGAAGAGGCTGACAAGGCATTCCAAGACCTCAAGAGGTACCTAACCAGCCCTCCGATAATGGTGGCCCCGCGCCCTCAGGAACCCCTGGTTCTCTACCTTGCAGCCACTCCCTACTCCGCCAGCGCAGCCCTGGTGGCAGTTAGGGAGGAGCGTTGGAACAAAGCCACGACATCTGCCCGGGTCGAGGCGAAGCGTGAACAAGGAAGACCTGCAGAGACCGCCGCCATAGCCAAGAAGGATCAGCCGCCGCTGGGGGACACACTCGAGACAGCGGAAACCCCTCCCCCTAGCGACCAGCCGCTGGGGGCTCCCCTGTCTCAGGAGGCGCCATAGTCTCCGGAGGGCGCCATCGACACCAGCATTCCCAACCTCGTTGAACATCCTGTGTACTTCGTCAGCACAGTGTTGCGGGACGCGAGGGCGCGGTACCCCATGCCTCAGAAACTTCTCCTCGCGTTGTTGGTGGCCTCTCGCAAGCTGCGGCATTATTTTCAGGGCCACCCTATCATGGTTGTCTCTGTTGGGGAACGTTGCAGAAAATTAAAATTTTTCCTACGGTTTCACCAAGATCCATCTATGAGTTCATCTAAGCAACGAGTCTAGGGAGAGAGTTTGCATCTACATACCACTTGTAGATCGCGTGCGGAAGCTTGCAAGGTGATGATGTAGTCGTACTCGACGTGATCCAAATCACCGATGACCTGCGCCGAACGGACGGCACCTCCGCGTTCAACACACGTACGGAACAGCCACGTCTCCTCCTTCTTGATCCAGCAAGGAAGGGAGGAGAGGTTGAGGGAGATGGCACCAGCAGCAGCACGACGGCGTGGTGTTGGTGGAGCTGCAGTACTCCGGCAGAGCTTCGCTAAGCACTATGGAGGTGGAGGAGGTGTTGGGGAGGAAGAAGGAGGCAACCAAAGGCCAGGGCGTTCAGGTATGAAGTCCCTCCTCTCCCCCCACTATATATAGGGGTGCCAAGGGGGGGTGGCCGGCCCTAGGAGATCAAATCTCCTAGGGGGTGCGGCGGCCAAGGGGGGTTTTCCCTCCCCCCAAGGCACCTAGGAGGTGCCTTACCCTCCTAGGACTCTTGCCCCCCTTGAACCCTAGGCGCATGGGCCTATGTGGGGCTGGTGCCCTTGGCCCATTAGGCTAAGGCGCACCCCCACACAGCCCATGTGGTCCCCCGGGACAGGTGGACCCACCCGGTGGACCCCCGGGACCCTTCCGGTGGTCCCGGTACAATACCGATAACCCCGAAACTTGTCCCGATGCCCGAAACAGGACTTCCCATATATAAATCTTTACCTCCGGACCATTCCGGAACTCCTCGTGACGTCCGGGATCTCATCCGGGACTCCGAACAACATTCGGGTTACTGCATATACATATCCCTATAACCCTAGCGTAACTGAACCTTAAGTGTGTAGACCCTACGGGTTCGGGAGACATGCAGACATGACCGAGACTCTCTCAGTCAATAACCATCAGCGGGATCTGGATACCCATGATGGCTCCCACATGCTCCTCGATGTTGTCATCGGATGAACCACTATGTCGAGGATTCGATCAAACCCTGTATGCAATCCCCTTTGTCAATCGGTACGTTACTTGCCCGAGACTCGATCGTCGGTATCCCAATACCTTGTTCAGTCTCGTTACCGGCAAGTCACTTTACTCGTACCGTAATGCATGATCCCGTGTCCAACACCTTGGTCACATTGAGCTCAATATGATGATGCATTACCGAGTGGGCCCAGAGATACCTCTCCGTCATACGGAGTGACAAATCCCAGTCTCGATCCGTGTCAACCCAACAGCTACTTTCGGAGATACCTGTAATGCACCTTTATAGTCACCCAGTTACGTTGTGACGTTTGGTACACCCAAGGCACTCTTACGGTATCCGGGAGTTACACGATCTCATGGTCGAAGGAAGAGATACTTGACACTTGCAAAGCTCTAGCAAAACGAACTACACGATCTTTTTATGCTATGCTTAGGATTGGGTCTTGTCCATCACATCATTCTCCTAATGATGTGATCCCGTTATCAACGACATCCAATGTCCATAGTCAGGAAACCATGACTATCTGTTGATCACAACGAGCTGGTCAACTAGAGGCTTACCAGGGACATTGTGTGGTCTAAGTATTCACACGTGTATTACGATTTCCGGATAATACAGTTATAGCATGAATAAAAGACAATTATCATGAACAATGAAATATAATAATACTTTTATTATTGCCTCTAGGGCATATTTCCAACAGTCTCCCACTTGCACTAGAGTCACTAATCTAGTTACATTGTGATGAATCGAACACCCATAGAGTTCTGGTGTTGATCATGTTTTGCACGCGAGAGAGGTTTAGTCAGCGGATCTGCGACATTCAGATCCGTGTGCACTTTGCAAATCTCTATGTCTCCATCTTGAACATTTTCACGGATGGAGTTGAAACGACGCTTCATGTGCCTGGTCTTCTTGTGAAACCTGGGCTCCTTTGCGAGGGCAATAGCTCCAGTGTTGTCACAGAAGAGTTTGATCGGCCCCGACGCATTGGGTATGACTCCTAGGTCGGTGATGAACTCCTTCACCCAAATCGCTTCATGTGCTGCCTCCGAGGCTGCCATGTACTCCGCTTCACACGTAGATCCCGCCACGACGCTCTGCTTGCAGCTACACCAGCTTACTGCTCCACCATTCAACATATACACGTATCCGGTTTGCGACTTAGAGTCATCCGGATCTGAGTCAAAGCTAGCGTCGACGTAACCCTTTACGACGAGCTCTTCGTCTCCTCCATAAACGAGAAACATGTCCTTTGTCCTTTTCAGGTACTTCAGGATATTCTTGACCGCTGTCCAGTGTTCCTTGCCGGGATTACTTTGGTATCTTGCTACCAAACTTACGGCAAGGATTACATCGGGTCTGGTACACAGCATGGCATACATAATAGATCCTATGGCTGAAGCATAGGGGATGACACTCATCTCTTCTTTATCTTTTGCCGTGGTCGGTGACTGAGCTGTGCTCAGTCTCATACCTTGTAACATAGGCAAGAACCCCTTCTTGGACTGATCCATTCTGAATCTCTTCAAAATCTTATCAAGGTATGTACTTTGTGAAAGACCTATGAGGCGTCTCGATCTATCTCTATAGATCTTGATGCCTAATATATAAGCAGCTTCTCCAAGGTCCTTCATTGAAAAACACTTATTCAAGTAGGCCTTAATGCTGTCCAGAAATTCTATATTATTTCCCATCAGGAGTATGTCATCTACATATAATATGAGAAATGCTACAGAGCTCCCACTCACTTTCTTGTAAACGCAGGCTTCTCCATAAGTCTGCATAAACCCAAACGCTTTGATCATTTCATCAAAGCGAATGTTCCAACTCCGAGATGCTTGCACCAGTCCATAAATGGATCGCTGGAGCTTGCATACTTTGTTAGC
>NC_041381.1:535303029-535338373 GCF_002162155.2 Triticum dicoccoides | reverse complement strand
ATGATGGCTCCCACATGCTCCTCGATGTTGTCATCGGATGAACCACTATGTCGAGGATTCGATCAAACCCTGTATGCAATTCCCTTTGTCAATCGGTACGTTACTTGCCCGAGACTCGATCGTCGGTATCCCAATACCTTGTTCAGTCTCGTTTCCGGCAAGTCACTTTACTCGTACCGTAATGCATGATCCCGTGTCCAACACCTTGGTCACATTGAGCTCAATATGATGATGCATTACCGAGTGGGCCCAGAGATACCTCTCCGTCATACGGAGTGACAAATCCCAGTCTCGATCCGTGTCAACCCAACAGCTACTTTCGGAGATACCTGTAATGCACCTTTATAGTCACCCAGTTACGTTGTGACGTTTGGTATACCCAAGGCACTCTTATGGTATCCGGGAGTTACATGATCTCATGGTCGAAAGAAGAGATACTTGACACTTGCAAAGCTCTAGCAAAACGAACTACACGATCTTTTATGCTATGCTTAGGATTGGGTCTTGTCCATCACATCATTCTCCTAATGATGTGATCCCGTTATCAATGACATCCAATGTCCATAGTCAGGAAACCATGACTATCTGTTGATCACAACGAGCTGGTCAACTAGAGGCTTACCAGGGACATTGTGTGGTCTAAGTATTCACACGTGTATTACGATTTCCGGATAATACAGTTATAGCATGAATAAAAGACAATTATCATGAACAATGAAATATAATAATACTTTTATTATTGCCTCTAGGGCATATTTCCAACAGTCTCGGCGTACCCTTTGGAAAGGGTGCTCAGGAGCACTAACTCAGCTGGAAGAGTCGCTGAGTGGAACATTGAACTGCAAGCATTTCAGCTCGAGTTCAGCACAACCAGAGTCATCAAGGGGGCCGCCTTGGCAGACTTCATGGCAGAGTGGATGAAGGCGCCGGGCCTCAAGGCTGATGAGGATTGATCCCTCTCCCCGGGAAGCGAGACGCCGGACGGTTGGGTCATGTACTTCGACGGGGCGTTCTCCAGGCACGGCGCGGGGGCTGGTGCGGTGCTTATATCCCCTACCCAAGACAAGCTCTACTACGCCGTGTAGCTCTGTTTCCAGCACGGAGAAAAAGTCTCCAACAACATAGCAGAATATGAAGGCCTGATAGCAGGCCCGAAGGCCGCGGCCACCCTCGGAGTAAAGCGTCTTACCATCAAGGGTGATTCACAACTCCTCATCAACTTCTCCAACAAAGTATACGAGCCAAGGGATGAGCACATGGAAGCCTACCTTGCGGAGGTCCGCAGAATGGAGAAGCAGTTCTGGGGGCTAGAGTTATAGCACGTGCCTCGTGGCACCAATCAGGAGGCCGACGACATCGCCAAATGAGCATCCAGGCAAATACCTCAGGAGCCCGGGGTCTTCGAAGAGTGGCTCTTCAAGCCCTCGGCCACGCCATCACTATCAAGCACAGTGCAGCCTCGGGAGGAGCTCCCCCAGCCGTCAGCCTCGGGAACCCCAGTCTGTGGCCCGGCCTCAGGGGCGCGTCTGCTCTTGACAATGGAGCCTCAGGAGGGGTGCTGGATCACGGAGCTCTGGAGCTATCTGACGCAAGGGACCTTGCCAGAGAAGGAGGAGGAAGCGGAGCGCGTGGCGCGGTAGGCCACAGCATACTGTATCAGGGATGGAGAGCTCTACCGAAGGCGACCGAATGATGTGTCCCTGCGCTGCATCTCCAGGGAGCAAGGGAAGGAACTACTGGCAGATATACACGGTGGAGACTGTGGGCATCATTCATTGTGACAGACCCTCGTTGGCAAGGTGTTCCGCAGTGGATTCTATTGGCTCACTGCGCTCCACGATGTCGTCGAACTGGTAAAATCTTGCGAGGCCTGCCAATTCCATGCCAAGAAGATCCATCAGCCGGCTGGAGGTCTGCAAACTATACCCCTCTCATGGCCATTCGGAGTCTGGGGGCTGGATATCCTAGTCCCATTTCCTCGGGCGCCAGGGGGCTATCGCTACCTCTACGTCACCATGGACAAGTTCACTAAGTGGGCTGAAGTGGAAGCCGTCCGCACCATCCCCATAGGGTCTGCGGTCAAGTTCATCAAGGGCATCGTGAGCCGGTTCGGGGTGCCGAACCGCATCATCACCGACAACGGTTCGCAGTTCACCATTAACCTCTTCAAAACATAATGTGCTAACCTTGGAACGCAGATATGCTACGCTTTAGTGGCGCACCTCAGGAGCAACGACCAGGCCGAGCGGGCCAACGTGGAGGTCCTAAGGGGCCTCAAGACCAGGACATTCAAGAAGAAGTTGGAGGCTTGCGGCCGAGGTTGGTACGACGAGCTTCAGTCCATGTGGTGGTCCATCCGCACGACCGCGACCAAGCCAACTGGCGAGACCCCATTCTTCCTGGTCTATGGAGCTGAAGCGGTCCTCCCTCACGAGGTCAGACGTCATTTCGCATGGGTCCTGGCGTTCGACGAGGCGCAGCAGGACGCCATGTGGATGACGGACCTCGTGCTGGGGGAGGAGCATCGCCGGGAAGCTGCGCTCCGAGCAGCAAGATACCAACAAGCGTTGCGGCGATACCACTGTCGCAACATCCGCCCCAGGACACTCGAGGTAGGAGATCTCGTGCTCAGGCGGGTCCTCTCCAGGGAGGGACTGCATAAGCTCTCTCCCATGTGGGAGGGCCCGTTCAAGGTTGTTCATGTTTCTAGGCCCGGCTCTGCGCGCCTGGAGACTCAGGAGGGGGTGCCCATCCAGAATGTGTGGAACATCCAGCACCTCCGGAGATTTTACCCTTGAAAAGGCCCAGAGCCTGTGAAGAAGGCGAACGACTGTGAAGCTGTTGCGTTTTCGAAAAGGCCCAGAGCCTGTGAAGAAGGCGAACGCCTATGAAGCTGTTGCGTTTTGGAAAAGGCCCAGAGCCTATGAAGAAGGCAGACGCATGTGAAGCTGTTGCGTTTTGGAAAAGGCCCAGAGCCTGTGAAGAAGGCGAAAGCCTGTGAAGCTGTTGCATTTTGGAAAAGGCCCAGAGCCTGTGAAGAAGGCGAACGCCTGTGAAGCTATTGCGTTTTGGAAAAGGCCCAGAGCCTGTGAAGAAGGCGAACGCCTGTGAAGCTGTTGCGTTTTGGAAAAGGCCTAGAGCCTGTGAAGAAGGTGAACGCTTGTGAAGTTTATCCTCCCGAGAAAGGCCCGGAGCCTGTGAAGAAGGCCAACGCCTGTGAAGCTCGCCGCCCGTGACACTCTCTCATGTAATAATGAGTGGGGATGTACATGCCCCGGAGTCTCAGGAGCGCCGGCCTCAGGCCCTAGGGCTCCCTCCCACGCCGAATGGCAACACTTAGCTCCGCGCTGGTGAGAAGACGTCGAAGACTAGATTAGGTGCCGGATGCGACTTTTCTCATTTGCTTTCCGCAGTTGGCTGTTCATCCCAATTCGAGGTTTTGCTGAAGTTGTTGTCGTCTTTAGTTTGTGATTCTTTGCCTTTTCGCTCTCCTGCCCCGATTTCTCTCACGCAAATCTCACGAGGGAGCACCGTGGGCACCCTCGCGAGTGTTTTCTGCCCATGTCATTCGAGGCTTCCCAACCCAGGTCCACTACAGGAGCACCCCTCCAATCCGTGCCCCACGGGCACCGCGACACGAACACAGGACCTGGGTCGATCGCCTCCACGGCTGAGGCCGGGAACTACCTCTCTAGACTAACCCTCGCAGGACATGGAACGTTCGACAAAGCCTCGGCCTCGGGAAACAAGGGTCACGACAAGCCCTCCCCCCGAGCTAAGTAATTTCTGCGCGCAGGCGTGCGACACAAAGGCACAATACCAGAATAGCAAAAGCAGCACGATAATTAAACGGCAATAGTCCAAGCACACCCTCGCGGGGCCCTACACTAATGTCTTTTTGTGCAGGGAAAGGAAAAAGAACAGAACAAGCATGATCCGCCCGACACCAACTCGCGGGGGAGACACGAACTGCCTCCGGAGCTCAGGGGGACTCCATCTCATGCTTCACCGAGACGTGATGGCGGGCGGACCCGCTACCTCCCTCCAGGCGGGCGCGACGACGCGGAGGCTGATCGCGGCCACCACTGGAGGAGCCGCTGCCTGAAGAAGAGCCGTCGAAGCTCGATGAACCTCGACCGCCACCGACCCCGCACGCGCTGTCGTCTTCATCGTCGCCGTGGCTGGACCCGCGGCCGTGGTCGTCATTCTCAGGGCAACACCCAGCGCGGCGACCGTCTTCCCCGAACACCCTCACGTAGAGGGTGGCATCGCCGTCGAACTTGAAGTGCAGGGTGCACCGCTGGATCAAACCACGCGCGCGGGCAAACGTTTGCCAGCCGCAGGTCAAGGCCAAGCTCCGGGCTGTAGAGACCTCCAGTGAAGCCCAGGAGGCTCGACCTCTGCAACCGTCCGCTTGAAGCCAGAGGCCGCCCGGGGCACCAGCCGGAAGCTCACCTAGGAGGAAGCGAGGAAGTCGGAGCCGGGTGCTGGACGGTTCCGCCGCCCACACAATGAACTCCCGGCAGTACCTCTGCTGAGTGGGAGCGCGGCCTAGGGGGTCGCGCGGCCATAGCGCATCCCCCAGCGGTGGCCGGCCGCCCTTCACCACGTGGAGGATTGCCTCCACGACCGCAGGGAGCAACCATAGGAGTTGCAGGGTGTTTGCGGGGACGGCCTTGACTGCGCTTGGGTGGCGGAGAGTCAAGCTCCACCTGGCGGCCTTCCCTTTCTCCGCGGCCGATAACCTCTTTGGCGGAGCCATGAAGAAGGAAGAGAAGCGAGAGGGGACGGACCGGAAGGGCAGGCGCCTTCCCATACTTATAGCCAGAGGAGGCCAACCGCCAGCCACCATGATCATAGGTAATCATGACCCGCTTTGCATGCAGGGACTTGTCAGCTTGCGCAGTTGCCGAGGCATCGTGGGGGAGCGGAGCCACCCATGTCCAATCAACCACCACGCGGCGCCCAAGGCCGCAGGCTGTTAGGGCCCGTGATGCTTCGAACTTGCCCTTTCGCTTCTCTGCTCAGCCAAGTCCAGGCGCTCTGGGAACGGGGGTCCCCAGACTTGCCTGCCTGCAGTCTGCGGCGTGGCTCAAGGGATGGCCCAGCTCGGCCCATCTTCATCAGCACGAGCTCAAGACCCTCGCGAGGGGCCATGCCTCGCGGGGCGAACGACAGGAGCCTCCTGAGGCACGGCCTCGTCAGGCTAGCTCGTGAGGAGGCGGATAGATCAAGGCGGGGTACCTCACGAGGTGCCCATGACGCAAGCCATGACGACCAAGGGCGCTAGGCGGGCGCCAGGCCGCGCAGTGTCCTTCCTTTCCTCTTTGGTGCAAAGGGAGCAAGCGCAGGCGAGAGCATCAAGCAAAGGCATCCATTTCGGTGCAACAAGACCAAGACCAGCGGAACGGCAGGATGGAGGTCATCATGGAGCCCAAGCCGGCGTCACCACCAGAGCCTTTGGCAGGCGAGGACCAACTTTAGTCAGGATAAGTGTACTAGATGTTCCCCTTCAAAATGGCCGATTGTTGGCGCCCTTCCCGCTCAATATTTGGGAAGAGACCCAGGGCCTTTGCCTATAAATAGGACTAGCCACCCGCAAGGTAGAGGGATTGGGCCATCACCAGGAAACCAGTAGAGAGAGCGACTGAACTCCCCCTAGTAGTTCATCGCACCAGCCAAGAACAGACCCTCACGAAGCTGTTCTTCCTTGTATTGTTCATCATCAGCCCAAGAGGCAATCCACCACACCACACACTGGAGTAGGGTATTACAACACAATGGTGGCCTGAACCAGTATAAACTCTGTGTCTCTCATGTTGCTCTTTTCATAGCTTAGATCCTAGCGAGGCGGTGAGGTGCAGGTAGGTAGTGGGCAAAATCTCCGCGCGCAACCCAGTGTTCGAATCTAGAGGGTCTGTCGGAACCCAAAATCCGACACACGCAGTTCTGCTTGAGGCTCCCGCCTGGGGGTGGTAGCGCAGCGGCCCACCGGGGTCGTGGGTTGTGGCGAGTCCTTCTTCGTTGGCTAGGGGCGGAGGCAGCGCCACTGCTGGCCTGGTGCTGATGGCCTGGCCGGCCTTGCGGTGGCCTTGGAGTCCGCTTGGGGCTACACGAGCGTGCGTGGAACCTCCGCGCAGGCCACCCTGGCCCTGAGGTGGGAGTTGGGTGCAGAAGGGGTGAGCCCCCGAGGCGGCGAAGCCCAGGAGCTCTGCCACCCGCTCTAGCAGCACGTTGCAACCGCCTTCCAGCAGCATGCATTGCAGTAGCTCTCGGGCCACTGTGAGCGTGGACCTCGAGTTCGCCTGCTCCCGTCGGGTGTACGATGTCGTGGCCGCAGCGTGGTTGGAGGCCCTCGCCGCCGACCGCGCCTGCCGCGGCGTGAGAGCTGTCGTTGCCTGTCCATGCCGCCCGCGGCCCGCAGTGCCCTACGGACCGTGAGCTGCCTGGGGCATGGGGTTGCCCGGGGCGAGCGGCTCTATGTGGGCGGGCCAGGCAGACCAGGGATCAGGGTTGCCTGCCTGGTCACCGGACATGATGATGACGATGCGACGGGACGTGAAGCGGCAGAAGGTGGATTCCGGCGCACCCCTACCTGGCGCGCCAAATGTCGGATTTCGGGTTCCGGCAGACCCTCTAGGTTCGAACACTGGGGTGCGCGCGGAGATCTCGCCCTCTACCTACCCGCACCTCGCCGCCTCGCTAGGATCTAAGCCATGAAACGAACAACACAAGAGACACAGGGTTTATACTAGCTTGGGCCACCATTGTGGTGTAATACCCTACTCTAGTTTGTGGTGTGGTGGATTGCCTCTTGGGCTGATGATGAACAATACAAGGAAGAACAGCCTTGCGAGGGTCTGTTCTTGGCTGGTGCGATGAACTGCTAGGGGGGGTTCAGTCGCCCTTTCTGCTGTTTTCCAGCCGATGATCCTCTACCTTGTGGGTGGCTAGTCCTATTTATAGGCAAAGGCCCTGGGCCTCTTCCCAAATATTGAGCGGGAAGGGCGCCAACAATTGGCCATTTTGAAGGGGAACATCCAGTACACTTATCCTGACTAAAGTTGGTCCTCGCCTGTCAAAGGCTCTGGTGGTGACACCGGCTTGGGCTCCACAATGACTTCCTTCCTGTCGTTGTGACGGTCTTGGTCTTGTTGCACCGAAACGGATGCCTTTGCTTGATGCTCTTGCCTGCGCTTGCTCCCTTTGTACCAAAGAGGAAAGGAGGACACTGCGCGGGCTGGCGCCCGCCTGGCCCCCTTGGTCGTCATGGCTTGCGTCATGGGCACCTCGTGAGGTACCCCGCCTTGATCTCTTCGCCTCCTCGCGAGCCAGCCTGACAAGGCCGTGCCTGAGGAAGCTTCCTGTCGTCCACCCTGCGAGGCTATGCCCCTCGTGAGGGTCTTGAGCTCGTGCTGATGAAGATGGGCCATGCTGGGCCGCCCCTTGAGCCACGCCGCATGCCGCAGGAAGGCAAGTCTGGGGACCCCCGTTCCCAGAACGCCGACAACGACCTAACTAAACGCGAGAGAAATACATGCCGCTGGGTCAGGCCCGAGCGGCGTGGGGATAATGTAGCCCAAGGGGCGCCCCCAACAAAGTAACCTAAAGCCATGAGCTAAAGGGATACATGCCGCAGGGACGGACCCACGCGGCTGGGAATGATGCAGCCTTGGGGGCACTCCCAGCTGAAAATGAAACTCGAAGGATGTCACCTGATGATGTTGGAGACGAAGGAATGCTGAAGTAGCGGACGACGTGCGCTGCGGAAGCCAATCCTCACGAGCCCCCAGGCCCAGGATCCTCTGGAGGCTCCGGTGGCACTGGCGGCTCTTCAAGGGCCATCTCCATCTCTGCCAGGACTATGAAATGCCTGACCTCCTGAGCCTCCAGAATGCTCCTCATGAGACGCTGATGCGCGGCAGCCGCGTTCGGCAGGCCAAAAGGCATGCGAATATAGCTGTGGGGTGGACCTTCGTAGCATCCCACGCGTGAGGGCCAAAAGCGTTCCTGAGAGGCGGCTCGGTTGAGCCCTAGTACGGTGATGCAGACGCGCAGCCCACCATCCTCGCTTGGATGGGGGGCTACGGTGGGTAAGCGGCGGCTGCCACTCATGACTCTTGACTCCTGCAGCTCCTGAATGATCTTGCTGATGAACTCCTGTGGGTTTGGCCCTCCTTGCCTTGTTCCTTCCTGAGGGAAACGTGCTTTGAAGCACGCCTCGAAGTGGTGCCCGAGCGCCTCCCTCGTGATCTTGGCAAAGTCGATGGCCCTCCAGGAGAGAGCCCCCGAGCCATGCCCGAGGAGGGCGCCCGGCGTGCCTTCCTATGTGACAGAAGGAGGTGCCCCTTGAACGGGCGCGGATCCTGAAGGGCCTGCCTCCCGAGGGTTCGGACGAGGTGATGCCTTCTTCTTCTTAGGGACTGCCTTGGGAAGTCTTCCGCTCCTGTTGTAATGCCCCGGATGTAACTTTCCATATTCGTAACTCCAACTCTTGCCTTTTTCGGAGATGCAATATGATAATTCCTTCGTGGTCGGGTTTTTTGTTTTCATTTGGCACTTTGTTCACGTGATGCATATCATCTCATAGCATCGTGTGCATCGCATCCATATGTTTTCATAAAACTCGCACCCGCTCATAGTTGCCGCGTCCCCCTTGCTTTTGTTGACCGTTCCGAGACCAACCTTGTTCTTCGTTTTCCCTCTGGCCTAAACCGGAATCTCTTTGCTCAATGCTTGAACCCCTCGCTTGCTCGCCCGAAACTTCCCCGAACCCGAACCGCACGGTCACGACCGATGGGTCCGTATCATCACCAAACATCTCTAAATCATCATCGGTTTCTCTTTTGGACTCCCTAGCTATTTTATTCGTGATCGTCCGATTACGATCGGAGGGACCTAACCACCCTAAACTGTTTTCATCTGTTATAAATATAAGGTCCAACCCTAGATCCTAGGGGCCTTGTCTCATCGATCCCACCGTGCCGCCACTCCACCTGGTTTCCTCGGGATCCCTCCCGGACCAACCAGCTGCTCCTCCTCGATCCAGATGCCAGCAGCCCCCCTTGATCCACTCCACGCCGACGCTCATCGCCGTGCTACCGTGCTTCCCGAGCGCCTCCTCCTCCCTGTTCGATCCCCAGCCACCTCGACCGCGCCTAAGTCTAGCAGCTCCACCACCAAGCTGCTCCCTCGCTTGCGCCCCAATCCCCAGCACCACCTCGCTGGAGCTCCTCTCCAGCATGCCACCGGCAAGCAGCAACAACAACCAGGCCGAACCCGCGACCTCTTCTCCTCCTGTTTTCCCCTCTATCTCTCTCTCACGATGGCCCCCTCTCTCTCCTTCACAGGAACGACAGAAGCATCCCCGAGCCATGGGTTCGCTGAGCTCTGACCGTGCCAAGCTGCCGTCCCATCCCCGCAACGCCGTCCAGGACCCAGCCGGCCTCCCCTGCTCCTGCTGCGCGAGGAGGACGACGCATCCAGAGAGCGCCCGCTCGCCCCAGCCGCGTTGACCGCCTGCCTCGGAACTGCTTCCAGCCGCGCCATCGCCCGTTCGGTCCTCCTCTGCTTCGAACCCCACGGCGAGCTCCTCAAGTCCTGCGCCGCCCGCCAAGTCCAGTCTCTGGCAGATCTGTTGAGCCGCGGCCATCTTCGTCGTTTCCCGCTCCTCCGGCTACCTCCGTCCATTTCCCCATCCCCGGCGCCGTCTGCAGCTACGCCAAGCCGTCGTCGTGGCTCTGCTTCCTGTCGAGCAGAGGAGCCTGCTCGCCCGCGTTGACCGCGGCCACTCCACGCGCGGGCCACGATCCTCCCGCGGCCCGGCTCCCATCTCCACCAACCTGGGCTTGGCCCATGGTGAGAAAACCGCCCCAGCCTCTCTCATGTACTATCGGGCCAGCCAGTTTCGGCCCGTTGTGTGTTTTTTTTCCTGTCCAGCGATTTTAGTATTTATTCCAGAGTTTGCAGTTTTTCAGAAAAACCCTCAAGCATCATGCATATAATAACTCCACAACCGTGCATCGGATTAAAATGATTTTTATATATAAAATGCTTAGAATTTTTTGTAGATTAATTATATGCCTCTTTCATCCATGTTTAAAATGTTTAAATTGTTGTTTGCATTAATTTGCTTAAATGCCATGTTAAAATGATTTATTTCATAACTAAATAACCGTAGCTCGGTTTTAAATAAACTTTATATATAAATGGGGTGGAAAAATGCCTAGTTTAACATGGTGCACTTTATTTTCCTGTTTAACATCATTAAAATATGTTTTAGGGCAGAACAGTAGCTACTTCAAAATATGGACATGAGGATTTTCCGGAATTGTTGTTTGTTATTCCGGCCTCATTTAAACTTGCCTAGATAGGTAGTTTAATTATGCTTCACCCCCTTGCCATGCTAATAACATTTAATATTGTTGGGTACATAACCAAGATCAAAGTAAATAATTGCATGTGGTGTTTTGTCAATATGCAACTCGTTGCATATTGAGCTCCACTTAACTTGTAGTATTGTTTGTTGCATTTTGCCATGCCATGCTATTTAAACCGGACATGCATCATACTTGAATTGTGCATCATGCCATGATTATGCTTGTGTGTTTACCATGTTGTTTGTTTCTTTCCGGTGTTGCTTCTTAGTTCCGGTAATGTTGCAATTGTGAGGATTCGTTTACTACTCCCGTTCGTCTTCTTCATGGACTCGTTCTTATTTCTAGCGGGATTCCAGGCAAGATGACCGCTACCCTGGATCTCACTACTATCATTGCTATGCTAGTTGCTTCATTCTATCGCTATGTTGCGCTACCTATCAACTATTTATCAAGCCTCCCAATTTGCCCTGTCAGCCTCTAACCTTTTTCACCCTTCCTAGCAAACCATTGCTTGGCTATGTTACCGCTTTGCTCAGCCCCTCTTATAGCGTTGTTAGTTGCAGGTGAAGTTGAAGATTACTCCATGGTGGACAGGATTATGTTGGGATATCACAATATCTCTTATTTAATTAATGCATTTATATACTTGGTAAAGGGAGGAAGACTCGGCCTTATGCCTGGTGTTTTGTTCCACTCTTGCCGCCCTAGTTTCCGTCATACCGGTGTTATGTTCCCGGATTTTGCGTTCCTTACGCGGTTGGGTGATTTATTGGACCCCCTTGACAGTTCTCTTTGAATAAAACTCTTCCAACAAGGCCCAACCTTGGTTTTACTATTTGCCTCACCTAGCCCTTTTTCCCTTGTGTTTCCAGAGCCCGAGGGTCATCTTTATTTAACCCCCCTGGGCCAGTGCTCCTTCGAGTGTTGGTCTGAAACGGGCAGACTGCGGGGCCACCACGGGGTAACTCGAGGGCTGGTTTTACTCGTAGGCTGACCTATCCGGTGTGCCCTGAGAATGAGATATGTGTAGCTCCTATCGGGATTTGTCGGCACATCGGGCGGCTTTGCTGGTCTTGTTTTACCATTGTCGAAATGTCTTGTAAACCGGGATTCCAAGTCTGATCGGGTCTTCCTGGGAGAAGGAATATCCTTCGTTGATCGCGAGAGCTTATCATGGGCTAAGTTGGGACACCCCTGCAGGGTATAATCTTTCAAAAGCCGTGCCCGCGGTTATGCGGCAGATGGGAATTTGTTAACGTCCTGTTGTAGATAACTTGACACCAGATCTGAATTAAAATGCATCAACTGCGTGTGTAGCCGTGATGGTCTCTTTTCGGCGGAGTCCGGGAAGTGAACACGGATTTTGGGTTATGTTTGACGTAAGTAGGAGTTCAAGATCACTTCTTGATCATTGTTAGCTTCACGACTGTTCCGCTTGCTCTCTTCCCGCTCTTATTTGCGTATGTTAACCACCATATATGCTTAGTCGCTGCTGCAACCTCACCACTTTAACCCTTACTTTCCTTTTAAGCTTTGCTAGTCTTGAGACCCATGGTAATGGAATTGCTGAGTCCTCATGGCTCACAGATTCCTACAACAACAATTGTAGGTACAGGTTATGCGATGATCACGATGCGAGAGCGATGCCTGCTTGCGTTGAGTTCTTCTTCTGCTTCTTCGATGAGGGGATAGGTTCCAGGTCGGCAGCCTGGGCTAGCAGGGTGGATGTCGTTTGAGTTTCTATTTGTGTTTCATCCGTAGTCGGATGGTGCTCTTATGTAAGATGATGTTGTATTCGTGTGGCATTGTATGCCTCTTGGATGTATCCCCATCTATTATGTAATGTTGATGTAATGATATCCACCTTGCAAAAGCGTCTTCAAGATGCGCTTCTATCCTTGGTGGGACCTTCGAGTTCCTTTAGGATTGGGTCGCATCTTGGGCGTGACAAATTGGTATCAGAGCCTCGACCGACCATAGGAGCCCCCTTGATTGTTGGCTGTTGTTGAGTCGAGAAGAAAACTATTTTGAGTCTTAGGATTATATATATCGGAGAGTAGGATTCTTTTTACTCCTTAGCCCCCTTCGTCGCTCTGGTGAGGTCTCCTGACGTAGATGTTTTGACTTTCCTCTTCTCAAATTTCACTAAAAAATTTAGGATCACGCGGGTATCTTGGTATCGTTGCGATAGTCTTGTGACGAGAATATTGTTCTTGGTGCCTCCTGACATTTAGGGGTTGTGGCAGTGTCCCGGGGAGTTGATCTCCGAGGTGTTGTCGTCACAATTTTATCGTTGCAATTCTGGAATACCTGAGTTTTGCCAACATCGAAAATCTCTTTTATGAAGTTGTTGGTGAGATAACCTCGACGCCACCCAGTACTAGGGAGTTCGGGAGTATTGCCATAACTCGTATAACGGATGCTTTTCGAAGGTTGAGGTACACGATTTCCGGAGTTTTCTTGGTTATGTGTTGACGGATGGATACAGCTGGATGTAGGGATTGTTAGTTTGGGTGAGATCTTTTGCTTCCCTTGTATCCCCAACACCAGATTGCATAACCAGAAATTTCGGGAGTTTATAGGTGGGAATTCAAGTAGCTCCTAGAATATCTTTCCGACAGATGCATGATATGGGATTGGGTAAATCTCTATCATATGTATTTGTTCCGGCTTATTCTGCAAGCCAAATCCTTTGTTTTGTTTTGAGTTGTGGTATTTGAGTTGCTTCAATGTCAAGTGTTGATTCCATACCTTTCAAGCGATGTTCTTATATTTTTATGGGAGTATTTAATCGTTTTGATCATCGAGATTTTCATGTCAATTTTTTTCCAACCGGCGTGCTTCTCTTCAAGTGGATCCGATCATTTCAACATTTGCAAGATCACCTCTTAGTTTCCCAAGGTTGTTCGTTTCATCCGTCCCCAAGTTGTCTTTGTTTTCCCGCCCTCCCACCCTTTTTCTTCAAGGACTCAGATTTCTTAATCATGTATCCTTTTATTTTAGAGAAGTATCTTCATTCTTTTCTTTCAATGTTCTTATCCGGTGATTTCCCATGAAGATGCTCAACAGATTCAAGTTCATCATCCTTCATTGTTGTTTCTTCTCCGGTGGATCCAATTCAAGCTTTCGGTGTTGATCATATCCCTTTCCTCGTTTCAAATGTTTTTCCATGTCGGTGCACCCCTTAATTGTTCACCTCTCTATTCTTATCCGGAGTGCTCAAGATATCTCAAAAGAATCATGTTTCCATTCTTAATCAATTCGAGTTACTTCAAGGTTTTTCTCTCATTCAAGCTATTTAATTCTACCGGTGCAATCCCTCTTCTAAATTGTTCAACGGTGTTTCTTTTGAGTGGGCCCTAACCCACAGGTCTTTTCCCAGGATCTTACCTGACTCTTCTAATTTATCCGGAGCGATTTCCAAAGTCTTTCGAAGTTTGACGTAAAAATGAATTTTCATCAGTCATATCCCTTCTCCAAGATTGTTTTCAAAATATTTTCATTGTTGCTTCATCATTTCTATTCTTCTTTGTTCCGAAGTGCCTCAACAATTGTCATGGTGGTTCTCATCATCATTCTCAACATTTGAAGACCGAAGAAGAGTTCCTCTTAATTCCTTACCCGTTCTTCCAAAGAGGTGTAGTTCAAGCTTGATGCCATCCTCTCATAATTATTTTCGATTGTGAGAATTCTTTTCTTACCATCCGGAGCATTTCATGAGTTTGTTTCCATTTCTTTCCTCCGAAGGCCATCATGTCATAATTCTTCATTCTCAGCGTGTAGCTATCGTTCTCCAAATCTTACCGGTGCATCATTCAAGTACTCGCTAATAAGCTCATAATCTCTTCGTTCACATGTATCTAAATCCCCTCAAGTATCTTCATTCGTTTTCCAATTCTTTCCCGTGAATTGTGCCCTTGCTATTTTTTTCCAATTTTACGGTGGTTCGTTCAAGATTTCACTTCCTTCGTTATCATATCAATTCATTCGTTGTTTCCAATCCCAACGGTGGTTCCATCAAGACCTTCCTCAAGTTTGCGCTATGTCTCTATCTGTAATCATTTTTCAATGAGAATAAGTAGTATGCCACATCCGTTGCTTGTCATCAATTTATATTGGTGAAGGATACGCATAACGTAATTCTTATTTTTGTTTCATCCAAGTGATCTAGTTTCTTATTTCCAGAGTTGTTCATCATGTCACATTTCTCGGTTCGAGATGCTTCATCTTTTCTTTTCCGGAGTTTCAAGTTTTCCGCATTATCTCGTCGCGAAGCTCCATATAAATCATCGCAAGGCTTCACCTTGTGTTCTAAACTTCTCTTTCTTTGTTATCATCCTTTGATTTTATTACCGGAGTTCTCATGAAGGCTCAACATGATGGTTCATCAAGGATTTAATTCCTTCTCGAAGTGCTCATCGAGATTCTTTTCAGAGGAGCTCAAGCATTCTTCATCTTGCATTCCGAAGTGCAATTCTCTCTATCTTATCTTTTGAGATGGTGTTATGTCATTCTTGTCAATTTCCCTTCATGCTTCATGATTCACATGTGTCAAGAATGAGGTATTTTAAATCCATCAATTTCTTCATTGGAGTTATCCTGGGTTATATCTCACCAAAAGCTTTCCCTAAGGATTGTTGCTATTTATGGTGCTTATAAATGACCCAAGTTCTTCATTTATCCTCCCGGTGAAATAAGTTTCTCGTCTCCTTGTTGATATCAATCCAATCATTTTTTCCCGTTGGTGGCAGAAGCTCACCTCATAATTTTGAGATGTGTTCCATAAGCCCACAACAAGCTTGTTCTTTTCGTTGTTGGTATTCCAACAAATCCGTTCTAACCTTCTTGGAAGGGTGCTTTTCAAGATGATTTGTGGCAGAAGTTGGCATTTTCTTCTCCGTTCTTTTATTCCAATGATCTATCTTCTTTTCGTTCTTCCGGAGGCATGGTGATTTTGCTCGCTTCACTCATCATCTCGAATTGTGAGGATCGTGTTATTTTCATGCTTATCCATTTAACTGGAGTGTTGTGTTCTCATTCAAGTTCTTTTCATCTTATCAAGTCTTGCATCTCTTTTCAACCGGAGTGCTGTCTGGATTTGTTCTTCCTTGTTCCTTGTTTATCTCATTTCAACCAAAGCGGGTTCAATTCCTTCTTGTCCATTGTACTCGTCATTCAAAGGTTTGCAACCTCCAAGGTTCACATGGTGTTCCTGGTTTCTATTTTCTACCGCAGTGCTCTCAACTGTGTTTAACTCCATTGTGTTCTTTCTTTCAACTTTTCAACCTCTCAAGGTTCTTTGGTTTCACTCATTTGTTGAAGAAGCAACTTAGTTTTACCTCCTCTCTTCCTCTTTTGTTTCTCTCCGGTGCCATCCTAGAGCTCGGGATGAGATCCTCTCATAGTGGTGGAGTGTTGTAACGCCCCGGATGTAACTTTCCATGTTCGTAACTCCATCTCTTGCCTTTTTCGGAGATGCAATATGATAATTCCTTCGTGGTCGGGTTTTTTGTTTTCATTTTGCATTTTGTTCATGTCATGCATCTCATCTCATAGCATCATGTGCATCGCATCCATATGTTTTCATAAAACTCTCACCCACTCGTAGTTGCCGCATCCCCCTTGCTTTTGTTAACCGTTCCGAGACCAACCTTGTTCTTCGTTTTCCCTTTGGCCTAAACCGGAATCTCTTTGCTCAATGCTCGAACCCCTCGCTTGCTCGCCCGAAACTTCCCCGAACCCGAACCGCGCGGTCACGACCGATGGGTCCGTATCATCACCAAACATCTCTAAATCATCATCGGTTTCTCTTTTTGACTCCCTAGCTATTTTATTCGTGATCGTCTGATTACGATCGGAGGGACCTAACCGCCCTAAACTGTTTTCATCTATTATAAATATAAGGTCCAACCCTAGATCCTAGGGGTCTTGTCCCATCGATCCCACTGCGCCGCCATTCCACCTGGTTTCCTCGGGATCCCTCCTGGACCAACCAGCTGCTCCTCCTCGATCCAGATGCCAGCAGCCCCCCTTGATCCACTCCACGCCGACCCTCATCGCCGTGCTCCCGTGCTTCCCGAGTGCCTCCTCCTCCCTGTTTGATCCCCAGCCACCTCGACCGCGCGTGAGTCTAGCAGCTCCACCACCAAGCTGCTCCCTCGCTTGCGCCCCGATCCCCTGCACCACCTCGCCGGAGCTCCTCTCCAGCATACCACCGGCAAGCAGCAGCAACAACCAGGCCGAACCCGTGACCTCTTCTCCTCCTGTTTTCCCCTCTATCTCTCTCTCTCATGGTCGCCCCCTCTCTCTCCTTCACAGGAACGACAGAAGCATCCCCGCGCCATGGGCTCGCTGAGCTCTGCCGCGCCAAGCTGTCGTCCCGTCCCCACGATGCCGTCCAGGACCCACCTGGCCTCCCCTGCTCCTGCTGCGCGAGGAGGACAACGCATCCAGCAAGCACCCGCTCGCCCCAGCCACGTTGACCGCCTGCCTCGGAACTGCTTCCAGCCATGCCATCTCCCATTCGGTCCTCCTCTTCTTCGAACCCCGCTACGAGCTCCTCAAGTCATGCGCCGCCCGCCAAGTCCAGTCTTCGGCCAGATCTGTTGAGCCCCGGCCATCTTCGTCGTTTCCCGCTCCTCCGGCTACCTCCGCCCGTTTCCCCATCCCCGGTGCCGTTTGCAGCTGCGCCAAGCCGTCGTCGTGGCTCTGCTTCCTGTCGAGCAGAGGAGCCCGCTCGCCCGCATTGACTGCGGCCACTCCACGCGCGGGCCACGATCCTCCCGCGGCCCGGCTCCCATCTCCACCAACCTGGGCTTGGCCCATGGTGAGAAACCCCCCCAGCCTTTGTCCTGTACTATCGGGCCAGCCAGTTTCGGCCTGTTGTGTGTTTTTTTCCTGTCCAGCAATTTTAGTATTTATTCCAGAGTTTGCAGTTTTTCAGAAAAACCCTGAAGCATCATGCATATAATAACTCCACAACCGTGCATCGGATTAAAATTATTTATATATGTAAATTGCTTAGAATTTTGTGTAGATTAAGAATATGCCACTTTCAACCATGTTCAAAATGTTTACATTGCCATTTGCATTAATTTGCTTAAATGCCATGTTAAAATGATTTATTTCATAACTAAATAACCGTAGCTCGGTTTTAAATAAACTTTACATGTAAATGGGGTGAAAAAATGCCTAGTTTACCATGGTGCACTTTATTTTCCTATTTAACAACATTAAATATGTTTTAGGGCAGAACAGTAGCTACTTCAAAATATGGACATGAGGATTTTCTAGAATTGTTGTTTGTTTTTTTGGCCTCATTTAAACTTGCCTAGATAGGTAGTTTAATTATGCTTCACCCCCTTGCCATGATAATAACATTTAATATTGTTGGGTACATAACCGAGATCAAACTAAATAATTGCATGTGGTGTTTTGTCAATATGCAACTCGTTGCATATTGAGCTCCACTTAACTTGTAGTATTGTTTGTTGCATTTTGCCATGCCATGCTATTTAAACCGGACATGCATCATACTTGAATTATGCATCATGCCATGATTATGCTTGTGTGTTTACCATGTTGTTTGTTTCTTTCCGGTGTTGCTTCTTAGTTCCGGTAATGTTGCGATTGTGAGGATTCGTTCGACTACTCCCGTTCGCCTTCTTCATGGACTCGTTCTTCTTCCTAGCGGGATTTCAGGCAAGATGACCGCTACCATGGATCTCACTACTATCATTGCTATGCTAGTTGCTTTGTTCTATCTCTATGCTGCGCTACCTATCAACTGTTTATCAAGCCTCCCAATTTTCCCTGTCAGCCTCTAACCTTTTTCACCCTTCCTAGCAAACCATTGCTTGGCTATGTTACCCCTTTGCTCAGCCCCTCTTATAGCGTTGTTAGTTGCAGGTGAAGTTGAAGATTGCTCCATGGTGGACAGGATTATGTTGGGATATCACAATATCTCTTATTTAATTAATGCATCTATATACTTGGTAAAGGGTGGAAGACTCGGCCTTATGCCTGGTGTTTTGTTCCACTCTTGCCGCCCTAGTTTCCGTCATACCGGTGTTATGTTCCCAGATTTTGCGTTCCTTACGCGGTTGGGTGATTTATGGGACCCCCTTGACAGTTCGCTTTGAATAAAACTCCTCCAGCAAGGCCCAACCTTGGTTTTACCATTTGCCTCACCTAGCCCTTTTTCCCTTGGGTTTCCGGAGCCCGAGGGTCATCTTTATTTAACCCCCCGGGCCAGTGCTCCTTCGAGTGTTGGTTCGAAACGGGCAGACTGCGGGGCCACCACGGGGCAACTCGAGGGCTGGTTTTACTCGTAGGCTGAGCTATCCAGTGTGCCTTGAGAACGAGATATGTGCAGATCCTATCAGGATTTGTCGGCACATCGGGCGGCTTTGATGGTCTTGTTTTACCATTATCGAAATGTCTTGTAAACCGGGATTCCGAGTCTGATCGGGTCTTCCTGGGAGAAGGAATATCCTTCGTTGATCGTGAGAGCTTATCATGGGCTAAGTTGGGACACCACTCCAGGATATAATCTTTCGAAAGTCATGCCCGCGGTTATGCGGCAGATGGGAATTTGTTAATGTCCGGTTGTAGATAACTTGACACCAGATCCGAATTAAAACGCATCAACTGCGTGTGTAGCCGTGATGGTCTCTTTTCGGTGGAGTCCGGGAAGTGAACACGGTTTTGGGTTATGTTTGAGGTAAGTAGGAGTTCAGGATCACTTCTCGATCATTGTTAGCTTGACGACCGTTCTGCTTTCTCTCTTCTCGCTCTTATTTGCGTATGTTAGCCACCAGATATGCTTAGTCGCTGCTGCAACCTCACCACTTTACCCCTTCCTTTCCCTTTAAGCTTTGCTAGTCTTGATACCCATGGTAATGGGATTGCTGAGTCCTCGTGGCTCACAGATTCCTACAACAACAGTTGCAGGTACAGGTTATGCGATGATCATGACGCGAGAGTGATTCTTGCTTGCGTTGAGTTCTTCTTCTGCTTCTTCGATTAGGGGATAGGTTCCAGGTCGGTAGCCTGGGCTAGCAGGGTGGATGTCGTTTGAGTTTCTGTTTGTGTTTCATCCGTAGTCGGATGGTGCTCTTATGTAAGATGATGTTGTATTCGTGTGGCATTGTATGCCTCTTGTATGTATCCCCATCTATTATGTAATGTTGATGTAATGATATCCACCTTGCAAAAGCGTCTTCAAGTTGTGCTTCTATCCTTGGTGGGACCTTCAAGTTCCTTTAGGATTGGGTTGCATCTTGGGCGTGACACCTGTGCTCTGGGTCTTCGATTGCCGCGGCTTGGAAAGCTCGCTCAAGGGAACACACTGCATCCCTCTCCTCGCAAGGCAGTGTGATGACCCCACCGCTTCCTAGCATCTTGAGGACGTTGTAGCCGTGATGAGTCATTGCCACGAACTTGGCCAGGGCTGGGTACCTGAGGATGGCATTGTATGGCACGCGAATGTGGGCGACATTGAAGTCAATGAGCTCGGTGCGGTAGTTGTCGCGCTGCCCAAAGGTGACAGGAAGGTGAACTTGCCCTATCGGCACGGTGGAACCATCAGTGACTCCTGAGAAAGGCTTGGTTGGCTGAAGCTGATTGTATGGCACTTGGAGATTGTTGAAAGTCTCGACGGACAGGACGTTGAGTCCTGCTCCGCCATCGATGAGGGTCCTGGTGACTTGCACATTGCTGATGATTGGGGAGAAAAGCATCAGGAGGACTCCGGCCGTGGCTGCGCATTTGAGCTGATCCGCTGAGCTGAATGTGATAGCGCACACTGACCACTTGAGAGGGCACGTGGCCTCAAGCTTGGGGAGGATTGCATTCACCTCGCGAGCAAACTGTTTCAAGATGCGCTGAGAGGCTGGGGCCTGAGCACCGCTTAAGATGTAGGCGATTGCGCGTGGCTCCTGGAAGCCCCCAGCCCCTTCGTCCTGATGATGGTCTTCATTACTCCTCGGCTGACGTGGCAGAGGAGGGAGGCCTGCGTTGCCTTGACGGCGATCATCACGAGGTTGATCCCTCCAACCCCCCTCGCGAGGCTGGTCCTGCGAGCGGTCCTCGCGGGGTCGGTCACGCCACCCTTGGCGAGGGCCACGGTCTTCCCATCGTCCTCCACCTCTTCCTCCTCCTCGGCCATAGCCCCGATCATTGCGCTCGGGGCGTCGACCGACATGCACAGCCCTGAGTTCTTTGCATTCGTTGGTGTTATGGGTGTGGAGGTTGTGGTACATGCAGTACCGGCTGCCCTTGGATGACTCAGGTTGGTCCCTGCCTCGCTTGGTGTCCGGCTCTGTTGCAAGCATAGCAGCCCCCTTGCGCTCCACGTCCTTGACCTTGGGCTTCTTTTCTTCTGGATCGGTAGCTGGAAGCTCGAGGAGGGAAAGGCGCCCTTCCTCAGCCCTGGCGCACTTGGTCGCCAAATTGCACAGCTCCATGGATGTGCACAGGTCTTCATGGATTGCTAGCCCCTCTTTCATCTTGATGTAACGCTCGCCGTCAGAGAAAGCTGAGATGATGGCCTCCTCAGTCACCCTGGGGATCTTGAGGCGAGCGTTGTTGAAGCGCTGGATGTACTTTTGCAGGGTCTCCCCTGGCTATTGCTTGATGCGGCGGAGGTCGCTCATGGCCGGGGGCCGGTCTCGAGTGCCCTGGAAGTTGGCGATGAAGGGAGTGCGCATCTTGTCCCAGGAGGAAATCATGCCGGGAGCCAGGTTTAGGAGCCAGCTGCGGGCAACGTCCTTGAGCGCCATGGGAAAACAATTCGCCATGACCTTCTCGTCCCCGTTGGCGGCTTCGATGCCGAGCTCGTAGAGCTGGAGGAACTCCGCAGGGTCAGCCGTGTCATCGTAGCGCGGGGGCAGATCTGGCTTGAACTTGCCCGGCCAGGCCACGCTGCACAGCTCGGCGGTGAAGGCATGGCAGCCTGCAGTGGCCACTGGAGGCCTTTGGTGACGAAGAGCTTGATCTTAGGGGTCTCCGCGAACCACCGCCAGGAGCAGCGCGGGGTCTTGGCATGCTGGAGCAGGAGCGCGGTCATGACGTGCCGGTGCAGGGAGCACGCGGGCAGCTTCTTAAGGACGAGGGATCTCTTGGCAGCCCTTCTCTTGCTGCACGGGCACCGGACGGATCAGGTCCCGTCCAGGGGCCATGCGCCTTTGGGCCAGGGCGCCTTCTTGAGGGGGAGGCGGCTGAGGCACCTCCGGAGCTGCGTTGCCCACGCAGGGCGGGGGGGTGCAGCGAGAGGGATGGTGCAGGGAGCCCCCTACGGCGCTGACGAGCTCGGTGATGCGGGCGAGCCACTCGTCATAGAGGTCATCGACGGGATGGTAGTGCAGGAGCTCTCGCACCAGGAGCAGCGCGGTGTGCGCGTCCGCAGGAGCGCGATGGGCGTGGGACAAAGAACCGGCTGGACACAGTGATGGGGTCCCGGTGCAGCCTTCTCGCCGCACCGAAGGATGCAGAGACGACGCCTGCTGCTTGTTCTCGGCCGGGCCGGTGGCGGCATGGACGACAGGCGACGGGGAACGACGGGGAGGCCCTCCAACGGGGGCCATCTGGGCGACATGGGCCGTGAGGGCAGCCTGGCACTCGGCGCGAGCTCGACGAGCGTCAGAAATGGATGCGACGGATGGCGAAACGCAAGACGGTGGAAGGCGGGTTCCGGCGCACCCCTACCTGGCGTGCCAAATGTCGGATTTCGGGTTCCGACAGACCCTTAAGGTTCGAACTCTGGGGTGCGCACGGAGATCACTCCCCCTACCGGCTCACGTCTCGTCGCCTCGCAAAGGATCTAGGCTACACGAAGAATGACACAAGGGACACAAGGTTTATACTGGTTCAGGCCACCATGGTGGTGTAATACCCTACTCCAGTGTGTGTGGTGTGTGGATTGCCTCAAGGGATGATGAACAATACAAGGGAAGAACAACCTCGCGAGGGATGTTCTTGTGGTGGTGTTGCCTCTTGGGAAGGATTGGATCTGGGTCACTTTCTACTGTGGTGGCTAGTCCTATTTATAGAGCGAGGCCTTGGTCCTCTTCCCAAATATTGAACGAGAAGGGTGCCAACAATTGGCCATTTTGAAGGGGAACATCTAGTACACTTATCCTGACAAAAGTTGGTCCTCGCCTACCAAAGGCTCTGATGATGACGTCGGCTTGGGCTCCACGATGACCTCCATCCTGCCGTTCTGCTGGTCTTGGTCTTGTTGCACCGAAATGGTTGCCTTTGCTTGATACGCTTGCCTGCGCATGCCCCCTTTGCACCAAAGAGGAAACAATGACACTGCGCAGGTCGGTGCCCGCCTGGCGCCCACCTGGCTTCGGTCGTCATGGCTTGCGTCACGGGCACCTCATGAGGTGTGGGGACCGATCCTCCGGGTATTAATTTCCAGAAAATGACCCTTGTGCTCACCAGCCCCAGGATAACTGTTAGCTGATGAGGCACCAACTTGATACAGAATTTCCAAGCAAAATACAAATTATGTAGTAGAAGACCATTCTGGCCTGTGAGTACAACAAATGGTTTCTAATGATTGATGGCGGAAGCGGTTTGTGGATCATCAGTGTCTATGGGACTCCAATTCCCACAGGAACAGCTGACCAGGTTAACTCCTATCTTCGCGAGGCCGTTATCACCGTTGTTTAGGTTCCGGGGCTGTCACCACGGTCGCTCCTCTCCGCGCAAGAAATCTGGCCAAGACAATAGCCAGGGACAAGCCAGTGAGTACTTTGAATGTACTCACAAACATTATGAACACAGGTATAATATAACAATGATGTGCTAAAGATATTTTATGCTCATGACGTCAGTCACAAAAGATAATTGTCGGAGTAGTGGGCCACGGGTAGGCTAACCCGAGTCCCAGGACCTTTCAAGACATCGGGGCAGGCCGCGCCCCTCAGGCCGAGTCCCAGGAGCGACTCCAAGACAAGCCGAGTCCCAGACGGCGACTCCAAGATAAGCCGACTCCAAGCTGGCGACCTCCAGAGAGGCCGACTCTGGAGAGTCGGCCCATGACTCCTCCCTCATCTCGAAGTACGACGTGGGGTACGGTCACGGCGTGGCCGTTCCCCCCTGCTTACGAAGGGTCGGCATGGCTATAGTGAGCCGTATCGCTGGAAGATCTCCGGCGAGGCGCGGCACTGTTGCCATGCCTGCCCTGACCTCAGCCACAGTGCGCAGCACACTGTTCCCACAACGCCGGCCATGTACGACCCGAAGGCGGCAGGGCCGCCTATCAGTGGTTGGGCCGAAGGGGGCCTGGGCGCCCCGAAGACGGACCTGTGGGAGTCGGCCTCCCTGGAGTCGGTCGGATCCTCCCCAGGGCCCCACGAGCCATTAACTAGATAGGATGGGGAATGGCGACAGTGATCGCCGATAGACGGCGGCACTGTTGCCACGACCCAATGACCGAGCCTGCGTCATCAGGAGTGCTGCTACAGTATCAAGCCTGTCCGCAGGACCCGCCAATCGGCAGGCCCCAGAAGCCGGCGGGGAGGACGGCGGCCTGAGAGACAGACGGCTGGGACCCGCGCCCAGCCAGATTACTATTGTACCCCCGGGGGGTAGGCCTATATAAACCCCCCAAGGCACCCATGCAAAGGGTTCGGACCTAGATAGAGGTAGACCAGATAGCACAGGGAGGAGAGAGCTAGCCTTGCCCTCTCCTGCCTCCCAAAACAGCTCCAGGAGCACCATTGTAGTCACTTTGCCTTAGTGATCATGCGGAGACCCCGCAGAGCAGCAGTAGGGGTGTTATCTCCTAGGAGAGCCCTGAAGCTGGGTAAGTTCCACCGGCATGCATGTCTTCGCCTCATCCCGCTTCCAGGCACCGGCGATGTTCTACTCGCTCCCACCATGATAAGCCATCCTTTGGCATATGTCGTATCCAACCCCCGACATTTGGCGCCCACCATGGGGCGAGGTGCACCGTCGTCCGGAGATCTGCTCTGGACGGGAACCCTGTTCCTCCTCGGCGAGCACAGCCAGCCCGGCACGCCGGATGGCGTCTGTGCTGACGCGTTGCATGGCGCTGAGATCGCCTGTGTGGCCAGCTGCCTCGCCGATCATATCGGTGAGGTTCGCCTCTCCGATGAGCCTTCATCCGACGCAGGCACGAGTGGCCCTGAGAGCCTCCTCGCGGGCCTCCTCGACCAACTCCACGTCGCCGGCGAGCCTGTCGCGGACCTGGAGTCCATAGGATCCACCGACCCGCTGCTGGTCGACTCCGACACCGCGTCGCTCGACGCGTTCCCCACCAACGTGGTGGTCTACGATGAGCCACTCTGTTACGCGGGGAGTGGGGGAAGCACCGTCACTGAGGTCCTCGTCCTCGACCACGGCGAGCGCTCCGGCGAAGGAGCGCACGACCCGCTTGATGCGGCCCTGCGAGGCCTTGCAGCGCCGATTCCGGAAGACGCCGACGCCGAGACGCTGGAGGCGCTCCGCCTTCAGCTCGTCGAGGGCGCGAAGAAGCTGACAAGCATGAGGCGCTTGTCAGAAGCTTACCAACGCGAGATGGATCGCGCCGTAGGCGGCTCGCCGGCTCCAACCGGGCCTAGCCACCTAGGCGTGGTCCGACAGCGCGGCACGGCAATCGCCAACCTCTTCGGGGCTGATCGCCCTGTGTATGCCACACCTGCAGAGAATATCCGTGCCGCCCAGGCGGCGGCAGACGAGCTCGAAACTTCGAAGGCGAAGAGCGCCGCATAATGACGGAGCGAGTTCAGCAGCTCCTCGACGCGGCTGCCGCGCAGAATGATGCCGGCTGCCGCACCAAGGCACCGCAGCGCCAAAACGATGACCCACCGCCTCGCCGAGACCAAGGCGCGACGTCTCGGACGCCGACTGGCGGGGCCCATGGGAAGAAGGACAAGGAGCCGGCTGTCAGCCACAGTCAGAATCACATCACCATAGAGCGCGACCAAGACGGCCGCCCCAAAGTGGTGGAACGGCGGGACGACTACCTGCCTCCACCTCCTCGCGGAGAAAGGCGAGTCTCCCCGCCGCCCATGGAACATCCGACTCTCGGCGACCGCCTTGGCCGCCGAGAGGGAGTCGGAGAGAACGAAGCCCGCCACCGGATCGACCAACTCCACCAATCCTTGGTGCTGGAAGAAGAAGACGAGTTGGGTACCCCCTGCTTTGGACCCCGCATCTGAGATGAGCCCTTCCCCAAAGGGTTCACGCTCCCCCGAGACACGCCCAAATATACCGGCACCGTGAAGCCGGAAGATTGGCTGATGGACTACTCCACAGCCGTCAACATAGCGAACGGCAACAAACGTGTTGTCGTAAGATACGTCCCGCTCATGCTCCAGGGCTCGGCCCGGATGTGGTTGCACAGTCTGAAGCCTCGCAGCATCAACAGCTGGGTCGACTTTACCGAGGCTTTCGTCCGCAACTTCACGAGCACGTACAATTGACCTCCCAAGCCACGCCAACTCTCCTTGTGCGTGCAAGGCCCTGACGAGTCTACTCGCGACTACCTCACGCGCTGGGGCGAACCCCGGAACTCCTGCGAGGGCGTGCACGAGGTGCAGGCCATCGAGTACTTTAGTGCCGGGTGCAGAGAAGGCACCCTCCTCAAGCACAGGCTCCTCTGCGATGAGCCGGAGACCCTCGATGAGCTGCTGATCACGGCGGACAAGTACGCCACGGCCGACTCCTCCATGAAGGCGGAGATTCGGGTCAGCACAACTGGCAAAGTCGCCCCTCAGGCTCCAAGAACTCCGTCTGGAGACACCAGTCGGCGGCAACAGCAGAATGACCAGAAGCGCAAAGCCCCGCAGCCGGCTTCCAGCAGTCGGCAAGTGGCAACAGCAGAGGACCGGCAGTTGGAGGGACCGCCTTTGGCGAAGCGACAGAAGGGCGGCAAGTCCAACTGGCTGCTAGCTTTCTCCTACGAGCAGACTCTAGATGGTCCCTGCAAGTTCCACAGCGGCGCGAAGCCGTCCAACCACACCACCAGGAAATGCCACTGGCTGACGAGAATCGCCAAGGGGGACGGCCTGCCCCCTCCCCCTCTTGCTGGGCCGCCTCCTCCATAGCCACCCCAGCAGCCGGCCGTCAGGCCAGTCGGCGCGATACAAGACGAGTTCCCGGATGAGCACAGAGCCTATGTGGTGTTCACCAGTGTGGCGGATGACCGACGCAGCAGGCGCCAACAGCAGCAAGAAGTAACTGCGGTTGCATCAAGTACTCCAGAGTTCATGCATTGGTCCGAAAAGCCTATCAGTTGCAGCAGAGCTGATCACCCAAAGGTGATGCCGAGTCCAGGCTCCTACGCCTTGGTCTTAGGTGCCACACTCGCCACAGATAGGCGGGCCGCTCGCTTCTCGCGAGTACTGATAGACGGAGGCAGCAGTATCAACATCTTGTACAAGGATACAATGGAGAAATTAGGAATCAAGCGAAGGCAGCTCAGAGCAGCCGGACTGTGTTCCACAGAATCGTCCCTGGCCTTTCCTGCTCGCCAATCGGCAAGATCCTAATAGATGTCCTCTTCGGAGACAAGGATCATTTCCGCCGTGAGCCAATTTGGTTTGAGGTGCTGGACCTTGAAAGCCCATATCATGCATTGCTTGGCCGACCCGCCTTGGCCAAGTTCATGGCGGTCCCCCACTACTCCTACCTCAAGATGAAGATGCCGAGTTCCAAGGGAATCCTAACCGTGTCCGGCAACTACAGGAAGTCGTCCACTTGCGCGGCCGAAAGCAGTCGGCTAGCCGAGTCCTTGGTGATCGCGGCTGAGAAACGGCTTCTTGATCGGGTCGTGGCGATGGCTGGCAAGCAGCCCGAGTTATCGCCCGACCCCAAGGAGTTGGAAGCAGAAGGATCATTCAAGCTAGCCAAAGAAACAAAGAAGATACCGTTGGACCCGGAGCACCCGGAGAGGTATGCTGTCATGGGCACAGGCCTTGACAGCAAATAGGAAGGCGAGTTCGTCGATTTCCTCCGTGAGAATCGCGACATCTTCGCATGGTACCCCAAGGACATGCCTGGTGTCCCGACGGAATTCGCCGAGCACAAATTACATGTCCAATCTGATATGAAGCCCGTCAGGCAGCCCTTGCGCCGCCTGTCAGAAGAAAAAAGAAGAGTTGTTGGAGAAGAAATAGCCCGGCTCTTGGCAGCCGGCTTCATCATGGAAGTGTTTTTTCCAGAGTGGCTGGCAAACCCAGTACTGGTGCTGAAGAAGAACAAGTAGTGGCGGATGTGCATTGATTACACGAGCCTCAACAAAGCTTGCCCCAAGGACCCATTTGCTCTGCCGAGAATCGATCAGGTGATAGACTCCACAGCCGGATGCGAGCTTTTGAGTTTCCTAGACGCATATTCAGGATATCACCAGATCAAGCTGAACCCGGCTGACAGACTGAAGACCGCCTACATCACGCCGTTTGGAGCCTTCTGTTACCTGACCATGACGTTCGCCTTAAGAAACACTGGCGCCACCTTTCATTGTTGCATGCAGAAGTGCCTCCTGAAGCAACTCGGCAGAAATGCCCACGTCTATGTGGATGATGTAGTGGTGAAGATGGAGAAGCGTGGAACCTTGCTGGAGGACCTCAAGGAAACCTTTGAGAATCTGCGCCATTTCCAGATCAAGCTCAACCCAGAGAAGTGCGTTTTTGGAGTACCAGCCGGCCAGCTCCTCGGTTTCCTGGTTTCCGAACGCGGCATAGAGTGCAATCCTGTGAAGATCAAGGCCATCGAGAGGATGGAAGCACCCAGACGACTGTTAGATGTGCAGAAGTTCACCGGTTGTTTGGCATCCATCAGCCGATTCATCAGTCGGCTGGGCGAGAAGGCTCTCCCCTTGTATCAGCTCATGAAGAAGACGACCTTCTTTGAGTGGACTCCCAAGGCGGACGAGGCTTTTCTCCAACTAAAGAAGATGTTGACTACTCCCCCTGTGCTGGTGGCTCCGACTGCCAAAGAGCCCATGCTCCTATACATTGCAGCCACCAGCCGAGTAGTCAGCACAGTCATTGTAAGCAAGCACAAGGAGGAAGGCAAGGCGCTACCTATCCAGAGACCGGTATATTACGTGAGCGAGGTACTGTCGACCTCCAAGCAGAACTACCCCCATTACCAGAAGATGTGCTACGACGTGCATTTTGCCGCCAAGAAATTGAAGCCTTACTTCCAGGAGCATCCAATCACTGTGGTTTGCACAGCTCCACTGGCCGAGATCATCGGAAGCCGAGATGCTTCTGGCCGAGTGGCCAAATGGGCCATCGACCTGGCCCCCTACACCATCTACTACGAGCCCCGCACCGCCATCAAGTCACAAGCACTGGCAGACTTCCTCGTCGACTGGGCCGAGACCCAGTATCTGCCGCCAGCGCCCGACTCCACCCATTGGCGGATGCACTTCGACGGCTCCAAGATGCGCACCGGCTTGGGAGCCGGTGTCGTCCTCACTTCCCCCAAGGGCGACAAGCTCAGATATGCGCTGCAGATCCACTTCGCCGCCTCCAACAACGTGGCCGAGTACGAGGCGCTCATCAACGGGCTCCGGCTTGTCAAAGAACTCGGCATTCGCCGGATCCTGTGTTATGGCGACTCTGACTTAGTGGTCCAGCAATCATCTGGCGATTGGGACGCCAAGGACGCAAATATGGCGAGCTACCGTTTCCTCGTCCAGCAACTCATCGGACACTTCGAGGGGTGCGAGTTCCTCCACGTGCCAAGGAACGACAACGACCAAGAAGACGCCTTGGCACGAATCGGCTCCACCCGCCAGGCAATACCATCTGGTGTCGCCCTCCGGCGCCTCCTCAAGCCTTCTATCAAGCCGTCACCAGAATCAGATTCAATCTTTGTGCCGGCTCCGCCTGAGGAAGATGGATCCGACTCCAAGAAACACACAGTCGAAGCCGGCCCGGGGTCTTCAGAACCCGGCCCGGGGACTGCAATGGCAAGATCGAAGACTCCAGAGCTCGGCCCGAGGACTGCTCCAGTCGGCCCCGGGACTTTGTCAAATCAGCAAGCGGCTGCGGACTCCAACCTGCCGCCTCCCAGCCCAGCCTCCCTTGTCCAAGTCGCACTAGTGGCAATTGAAGAAATAGCAGCACATTCACGGGCCCAGCCCATCCTCAGGTTCTTAGTAAACAGAGAGCTGCCAACTGATGAAACCTTGGATCGACAAGTGCAACACCGAGCAGCAGCCTACACCATAGTTAATAGAGAGCTGGTCAGGCGCAGCGTTACCGTCGTCTTCCAACGCTGTGTCGAGGCAGACCAAGGCCAAGCAATCCTCAGAGACATCCATGAAGGCGAGTGCGGTCACCACGCGGCCTCCAGGGCACTCGTCGCCAAAGCCTTCCGGAACGGTTTCTTCTGGCCAACCGCCCTGGAAGAGGCCAAAGAGTTAGTCCAAAAGTGCAAGGGGTGCCAGATTTTCCGTTCCAAGCCACTTCAGCCAGCTTCTGCACTCAAGACTATCCCCATCGCCTGGCCCTTTGCAGTCTGGGGCCTGGACATGGTGGGACCATTCAAGACGGCACGAGGTGGCTTGACTCACCTACTTGTCGCAGTGGACAAGTTCACCAAGTGGGTGGAGGTGAAACCCATCAAGAAGTTGAATGGTCCGACTGCAATGACCTTCATCCCTGACATCACAACTCGGTACGGCATCCCACACAGCATCATCACCGACAATGGCACGAATTTTGCCAAAGGCGCCTTGGCCCGTTTCTGCGTGACACAGGGCATCCGATTGGACTTAGCGTCCATTGCCCATCCGCAGTCAAACGGCCAGGTGGAGCGAGTGAACGGCCTCATCTTATCCGGCATCAAGCCTCGACTCGTCGTACCACTAGAGCGATCTGTCGGCTGTTGGCTTGAGGAGCTGCCAGCCATCCTCTGGAGTCTGCGCACGACTCCAAACAAGTCAACCGGCTTCACACCCTTCTTCCTCGTCTATGGTGCCGAAGCTGTCATCCCAACGGACATAGAGTTCGACTCCCCGCGAGTCACCATGTACACCGAGGAAGAAGCAGAAGAAGCACGTCAAGACAACGTTGATCTGCTAGAAGAGGGCCGGCTGTTGGCACTCAGTCGGTACAGCATCTACCAGCAGAGTCTGCGTCGATACTACAATAGGAAGGTCAGGCCAAGATATTTCCAAGAAGGCGACCTTGTGCTCCGGCTGATCTAGCGAACAGCCGGCCAGCACAAGCTGTCGGCACCTTGGGAAGGCCCCTTTATCATCAGCAAGGTTCTAGGGAACGACGCCTACTATCTGATCGATGCTCAGAATCCCCTAGCGCGCAAGAGGGACAACTCCGGCAAAGAGACAGAGCGCCCGTGGAATGCAAATCTTCTGCGAAGATTTTACACTTGATGCAGTATGTATCACATTACCCCTTTGTATTAAAGTACTAAGACTTTGGGCCCCCCGAGACGAGCTCGGGGACTGCCCTTTTTGTTATCTGTATGATAAGAATTATGCCTTCGAGAAGATTACTTTCATCACAAGCCGCTTGGCACCAGGCCAGACTAGTCGGCCCGGGGACTCGCCGCCTTGCGCTATGAGGAGCTTCCCGCAGTTAGACAAGTAGTGCGTGGTACCCAATCCGCCTCCTGGCAAAGCCGCAGCTCGCAGAGCGACTGTGAGGCGTACAGGAGTGAGGAAGAACGGGCGCCCACACGAAAAATGGCTAAGGACCTAAAGCACGAACATAGCGTAAGACGGCCTCCAGCATTTCTGAAGCAAAAAGCCGACTCATGAGTAGCCAGCTCGCCGTCTTTATTAGCCTCTATCAAGGACGGCCGACTCTTGGGTAGTCGGCCTGTCGCTTTCTGTCCGACTTGCTAAAGAAACTCTAAACGTCCAAGTACTTGCCTTCCCGAAGTAGCCAAGCACTTGACCCAGCGACAGTCCGCAGAGCGGCTGTCCGACTGGCAAGGCAGCGACTAAAGGAAGGCGGCAAAGGGAAAAGCCTAAAGAGCAGTAAGCAAGGAAAGACGGAAATCGGATAAATATTTACATAGGCCCTTGGCCGAATCTTCGAATAGAAGTTCAAGATACACCCTGCGGGTGGAATTGTTCGAATCTAACAAAGTTTTCAAAAGATTACTAAGACAGACAAGCAGAGGTGAAAAAGGCAGCCTAGGAGGCGGCATCGGGGATCGGAGGATCGGAGGAGATGGCGGTGTCAGGCGCCGGGGCAGTCGGCTGGGCGGTCTCGGTTTGATCGCCTCCGCCGTCAGTCGCCTTCTCTCGACGCGGCTCATTGCTGGAGGTGTGGTCGAGCTGAGGCTGGCCGCCTGCTCCGTCTTCTGGAACCTCCGCCTCGCCTTCGTCCTCCGCCTCGTCCTCCTCCTCAGTGCTGGAGTCGATCACCTCCGCCGAATCCTCGCCATACTCCAGGTTCATCCCGAACCACTCTGGCGGCACTTCCTCGCCGCCTTCAGCCCGCTCGAGGACGAAGACACTGGTGTCCGTGTACTCGGCAATGGCCGCCGCATGCTCGATAAGGGCGCCCTCCACGGCCTCCAGCTTGGCCTGGCCTTCTGACCGAAACACGGCCAGACAGTCCAGGTCCAGCCCTGGATACCACGCCTTGACGAACTCCAAGGCCCGGCGCGCTCCGGCCCGGGCCGAGGAGCCCTTCTAGGCCTCAAGACGGCCGGCAGCGACCTCTAGCCAGTCGGCAGTTCAGCTGGCGGTGCACAGAGCCGGCGTGCCTGGCCACAGGGCGGCAACCGCCTGGGCGCCGGCATGCTGAAGCTGGCGCATCAGCCGGTGAGCCGTACGAAGACGGGCTTCAATGCTCAGAAGCTTCTCATCGACGGTTCGGGGGGCATTAGCGGCGATCTCCTCACCGTTTTCCCTTCGCGCCTCACGAGCAGCCTCGATGGCTAGAGGGACTGCCTGCGAGTGACCAGGGAAGAAGTCTGCCAAGACAAAAAAGAAGTAAGTCGAAAAATCAGAAGTCGGCCTGACACATAGTCGGAAGCCCGAAGAAACGAAAGAAACTTACCATCAACTATATCCTCGATCTCGTGGAAGCTGGAGGTCAGCATCGCCTCCCTGTCAGTCCAGGAGGAGTGCTCGCTCTCGAACTCGGCCAGGAGAGCAGCCTCCTTCTTCTCGGCCTCGTCCTGCGCCTTCTTGAGGAGCTCCTTCTGCTCGGCCAGCTGTGCCGTCAGTAGGTCGCGCTCCGCGGTAAGCTTGCTGCACTCCTCCTCCTTGGCAAGACGGGCGGTATTGGCCTCGCCCAGCTGCTCATGAAGAGCGGCGTTGGCTCCTGAAGAACGAAAGAAGAGACAAATAAGTCGTCAGCAAAGAAGACCGCCGGGAAGATCCGGCCCGACTACTCAGCAGTCGGCCCGAATCTCGGGGACTACAGCCCGCGGGTGCGCCAGCGCGCCCCCGCGAAGAAGAAGAACTTACTCCGGCTTTTCGACAAGTCGGCAGCCCGCTTGCTCAACTCCTCAACATTACGGTTGAAGGCAGTGGCCCGAAGGTTGTGATACTCCTGCAATAAGTCATTGAAGACAAAGTTAGTATTTGGAACTCGCCAGAGGGAGTACCGAACCTCCTGCTCAGCAGCCGGCCCGGAACTGGAGGACTACACCCAGTGGGTGCGCTGGCGCGCCCCCACAAAGAAAAAACAAGAATCAAAAAGGAAAAGAAACTTACTCGGACGGCCGTTCGTGTGGCCAGATGCGCTCTGGTGCAGGCTTGAATGGTGTCGCCTTCGGCCCGCAGCTTCGCCTGGACTTCCAGGAGCAATTGATTTAGCGGCCCGGTGCCGCCTCCGCACAACCACCCGGTGGGCGCAGCGCTTGTGGCCTCAGCGTCTAGGGTTGCCGAGCTGGCAGCGCCGGTCTCCCGAGGTCGCGGCGCCGAGGTCGCCCTCTCAAGACGGCGGTGCACCGGCGAGGCGACTTGGAGAAGCAGCCGCGCCTCGGCCTCGTCCATGACCGGCGGCTCCGACGGACCCACCGGCTGTTTGTCGTGCGGTCTCCCAGACGGCGGTGGAGGCGGCGGTGGTGGCATGAGAGTGTTCGACATAGAAGCCTCGCCGCTCCCCTTCTCCACGACGGGGTTCTCGGTGCCGGCCTCTCCGGTCTGCCCCGTGAACTCCGGAGGCGGCAGTGCAGACGACAGTGGGGGGACGAGCATCGCCGATCGGCGACGCGCGACCTCCTCGGGACGCCGTCTCGCCGCAAGGGCGGCTTCGTCATCCTCCAGCTTCTTCTGGGCAGAGGCGGCCGTCCTGTCAGCCTCCGCCTTCTCCAGACGTTCGGCCTCCTCCTCCTCGCGCTTCTCCCGCGCATTTCTCTCCGTCGCCTCCCGGAGGTCGGCGGTGGGGTCGGCCCACCGAGTATTGGCGGACGTCTCTGCCGACCCCATGACGGAGGGGACGGCGACTCTCTCAAGGGAAAGAGGGGCCCTGAAGAAGAATGGAGGGAGTATAAAAGAAAACTCGGACAAGATTCAACGAAGGAAAATAAAAAACCGTAAAGACTTACGCGAAGACTAGCGACGACCTTCTCACTTCCCTTTGGAAGCGGTTGGCCTTCACGGCCTCCTCCTCCCATCTGGTCGCGGCGGCCGCCCCCTTTATCTTCTTCAACTTGCCGCCAAATGCACTCGGCCCGGCGTGACGCCTCTTCAAACCGCCTTGGCCGGCGGAGGAACCGACCTTCGGCTGATGGCGCGGGGCGACCTCCCCTTCGGCGTCGTCATCAGGCCAGTCGGCGAAGGTGGCCGAGGGCCTAAAGTCGCCTTCCGCTCCTTCTGCCCCGCCTTCGGCGTCGGCTTCCATCACCGCCGCCCCTAAGTCGGGGTTGTCGACGTCGCTGTCCGCATGATCGGGAACATACTCGCGGGGCTGTCTCGTGGCGCCGGCTGCGGGCTGCATAAGGGGATTCTAGCTCAGAAGAAACCGACAAGAGTCAGAAGCCAGAGTCGGCCGCAAAGAATACAAAACAATAGGGGGACGCGACTTACCACTGGTGGGGGGTTGTCGCATGAGTACGGCTCCTTGCCGAACTGCCAGTCCTCCTCAAACTCGCAGTGCGCGATATGGTTCACCAAGTTCGCCACCTCCTTTCAGGGCATCTCCTTGGTGCTCATCCGACTTGGGTCTCGAAGGCCGCTCATCTGACAGATCAGGTTAGGCCGGCCTTGGAGCGGGAGAACTCGTTGTGCCACGAAGGCGGCCAGCAAGTCGGCCCCGACGAGACCCTCCGACTGCGTCAGGACTCGGAGTCGCGCTACGGCGGCGGCTCCGGCGAGAGTCAGCGTCTTGACTCGTTGAGACCAGCTGGGGAGCCTCCCAGTTAGGGGAGCGGCGTTCTAAGGCGGCAGGTTGACCCAGTCGCCGTCGGAGGCGAGGTTCTTCACGTAGAAGTATGAGCGCTGCCACATCTTCACCGACTTGATCAGCATGATGGGAGGAAAGGGGTTGTCGGCCATCGAGCGCCGCACCACAATGTAGGCGCCGCACTGAGCCGGCGCGCCGGCGACGTGAGTGCCGAGCTTAGAAGAGAAGAATTCTCCCCACAGCTCGATGGTGGGGAGAACACCGAGGAAACCTTCGCATAGAGTGGCGAAGGCGGAGAGCAACACCACCGTATTCGGAGTGAGGTGGTGCGGTTGAAGGCTGTGAAACTCCAAGAACGAGCGGAAGAAGCCGCTCGCCGGCAGCCCCAGGCCGCGCATGAGGTACGAGCGGAAGATGACCCGCTCGCCCTCCTCCGGCGTCGGCCGGATCTCCCCCTCCGGCGTGGCGTGGGTGCGCACGAGATCCGCGCTGGGGAGACGGCGTGTCCGGCGGAGGAACTCGACGTGTGCCTCTTCTACCTCCGAGCCGTCCCACACGCCGGAGCGCACGGCGGGGGCCGCGGCGGAGGAAGAGCTCATCGCCGTGGTGTGGAGTGCTCTTGCTCAACGGCGGAGGCAGGAG
>NC_041381.1:535207325-535302594 GCF_002162155.2 Triticum dicoccoides | reverse complement strand
CCGGCGTGCATGTGGGAAAACCAACCGTCCACGGCCGCAACGGATCCGTTCGTATGCCGAGGCATGGTAGTGGCGGGCCCCGCCTGACGGCCCGTACCGTCGTGCGCGTGGGCAGGCAGACTGTCCTCTCCATGTGGCGCCACGTGATAGGACCGCCCTGTTGGCTGCGGGGAAGCATATCAGGCACGCCGCCTGGTTTCCCGCCGCGACTTCCGAGCTGCGGCTCTTCGCTAAAACATCCGACTCTCGATAGTCGGCCCAAGGGAAGATGGCAGCCGAGTTCCAGAGACCGCTCCTGGAAGGTTGAAACTGTTGAAGCCCCACAATGCAGCGTCCGTAGGGCTTCACCAGCTTCGGGGACTACTATCGGAGTAATGGGCCACGGGGAGGCTAACCCGAGTCCCAGGACCTTTCAAGACATGAGGGCAGGCCGCGCCCCTCAGGCCGAGTCCCAGGAGCGACTCCAAGACAAGCCGAGTCCCAGACGGCGACTCCAAGATAAGCCAACTCTAAGCTGGCGACCTCCAGAGAGGCCGACTCTGGAGAGTCGGCCCATGACTCCTCCCTCATCTCGAAGTACGACGCGGGGTATGGTCACGGCGTGGCCGTTCCCCCCTGCTTACGAAGGGCCGGCATGGCTACAGTGAGCCGTATCGCTGGAAGATCTCCGGCAAGGCGCGGCACTGTTGCCATGCCTGCCCTGACCTCAGCCACAGTGTGCAGCACACTATGCCCATGACGCCGGCCATGTACGACCCGAAGGCGGCGGGGCCGCCTGTCAGTGGGTGGGCCGAAGGCGGCCTGGGCGCCCCGAAGACGGACCTGTGGGAGTCGGCCTCCCTGGAGTCGGCCGGCTCCTCCCTAGGGCCCCACGAGCCATTAACTAGATAGGTGGGGAATGGCGACAGTGATCGCCTGATAGACGGCGGCACTGTTGCCACGACCCAATGACCGAGCCTGCGTCATCAGGAGTGCCGCTACAGTATCAAGCCTGTCCGCGGGACCCACCAATCGGCGGGCCCAGAAGCCGGCGGGGAGGACGGCGGCCTGAGAGACAGATGGCTGGGACCCGAGCCCAGCCGGATTACTATTGTACCCCCGGCGGGTAGGCCTATATAAACCCCCCGGGGCACCCATGCAAAGGGTTCGGACCTAGATAGAGATAGACCAGATAGCATAGGGAGGAGAGAGCTAGCCTTGCCCTCTCCTGCCTCCCAAAACAGCTCCAGGAGCACCATTGTAGTCACTTTGCCTTAGTGATCATGCAGAGACCCCGTAGATCAGAAGTAGGGGTGTTATCTCCTACGAGAGCCCTGAAGCTGGGTAAGTTCCGCCGGCGTGCATGTCTTCGCCTCATCCCACTTCCAGGCACCGACGACGTTCTACTCGCTCCCACCATGATAAGCCATCCTTTGGCAAATGTCGTATCCAACCCCCGACAATAATAAAAATCCTTATGCACGCAAGCATGTTATTTATGAATTTGCAATAACATAGTAATATTAAAATTATGAAATAAATAACAAGCATGCCACAGTCGGGCGTCTTAGCGACACCACATAAAGGGCTTTAAAAGAAATGCCGCAGTCGGGCGTCTTAGCGACACCGCATAAAGGGCTTTAAAAGAAATGCCACAGTCGGGCATCTTAGCAACACCACATAAAGGGCTTTAAAAGAAATGCCACAGTCGTGCGTCTTAGCGACACCACATAAAGGGCTTTAAAAGAAATGCCACAGTCGGGCATCTTAGCGACACCACATAAAGGGCTTTAAAAGAAATGCCACAGTCGGGCGTCTTAGCGACACCACATAAAGGGCTTTAAAAGCAACAATCATAGGGAATATCCCGGAGGTAGAACCATCCCAGGGATATTCGATAATACCAATAATATCACGGGTTAGTCCACAACAAAAATAATAATCATAATTATCCCAAGTCACAAGTCGTGATTCTAGTTCTGGTTTAACTGTTTCACCTCCGAAGACCAACACTAAGACCGACACTTGATCCATCCCAGACTGTAGTGCTTAACCATGGACACGGCTATTCGAATAGGTTTAATCTCTGCAGAGGGTGTACTCTTTATCCACGAGTGACGGATTCCTTTAGTCCATCAAGACTAATTCCATCCACGGCCTTTTAGTTGGAAACACACCTAACTTGCACACACCAGCTAAACTTACATGTGTCTAGAATCACCCACGACACCTGTCAAGCAAAACTCTAAGTGGGGAGGCTACAACCTCGACGTAACATGGGATCACAAAATTTATACCGCGCGCAAACTAGGGAGCTACCCCCTTCGGCTACAACCGAAATACCCATGCTCCCGGACCCGGTGGCATGACTACCGGATGCCTCCGGTATCTTCCACCATGGCCTCTCTGTACGGTGTGTGCTAGGAAAGGGGTTGGCAACTTACTGAACCGTACCCTACTTGTTGTAGAGACGAGTGGTAGTACGAAGCAAGTATGGGGGTTACTAGCACAAGACTCGATCTATGGTCGACTCAGGAGGTTGTAATATTCTCTGCAAGATTAGCATAACAATGCATATACTTCAACCAACAGATAGAAACACCACGCGACATACCCCTTCATGCCATACCGGACACGACCGTATCGACGGAGGACTAGGAACAAGACCGTGTCTACCCAAGATAGAGGCCTTCTCGGCTTTCCTCCCGGTATGCATGAAAGGCATATGACGATGATTTCTATCACAACCATATCAACTCCATTTGCATGAAATTCATTAACATGCACTCATGAGCAGGAACACATCCTCACATAAAATGACGTATGCTCGTGTCGGGGTGGTGTTGTCACCGTGTCAAGCAACACACACAAAAATTACACCAGGGTTCAGAATGCTTGCCTTCAGGTCATGGGAAAGCAGGGTGCATTCCAAAACATCTTGAAATCTTCAAAAATCCTATTTAAGAAAATATATATTTGAATTAACACACGACATCAAAACAGCACAAAACATTGTTTTGAAATTTTTTCAAATAAACCTTAAAATAAACTAGACAATATTTGAGAGAGGTAGGAAAAAGAATTAATTTATTTGGAGCTGTAGTTAATAAGATATAGCCAGTCAAAGTTTGTTCAAAATCTGTTATTTTAAAAAAATAAAACAGAAAAGAAAACGTTTCGAATACGTACACGTCGAAGGCGTACTTTGGAAATGCGCTTCCACTTAACCCACGTGGACTGGGGCGGGGTCACCGACAGTGGGTCCAGGGGGCCCACTAGTCAGGTTTGAGAAGTCCATCCCTCCCTCTTCTTCCTTCGCCCGAACGGAGGTGAGGCGACGGTGATCAACGCCAGCAAATGGCTGCTCCCCGCGGGCTCCAGAGAGTCGAGATGGATCCACAAGACCGGGGCGGTCCTCCCGGTGGTCGTTGGGTCGGTGGGGTTGGAGGGAGTCGCCGACGGTGAGCTTCACGGCGGAGGAGGCCTCGGGAGCAAAGTGCTATTGGGGCTGCGGTGGTTCCAGATCGAAATCGAGTAGGGGAAAGGGTTCATGGGAGGAAGAGAAGGCTCCTAGTGGAGAGAGTGGAGAGGGGGAGGTACTAGTGGTGCCGGAATGGCCGGGGCGGTGGCGGCGGCAGGAGTTGCCGGAGACGGGGAAGAAAACCTCCCCGGGTCGATTGTGAGCTAGGGAAGCGCCATAGAGGTGGCCTGAGGTTGCCTGTGTGCGGGAACGGGCTCGGGGCTTCCTTAAATAGGCGAGTCGAGGCGGTTCAGTGGCGGCCGCGGATAAGGTCACCGGCGACCGTCTTCTGTAGCTGCAGGGCATCGTGGCAAGGCTGGGGATGGCGGCAGGAGCTAGCGGACGAGCGGCTACTGCTCCAAGGGCGAGCTGGCGAGCAGGGGTGGCCTGGGCAGCGCTGGCCAGCGCAGGAGCTGTCGGGCGGCAGTGGCGGCTAGCTGCTGGCCTGCCGGAGACGTGGCAAGAGCTGCGGGGCTCGTGGGGTGCAGAAGGGGACACGGCGTGCTGGCTGCGGTCGGTCACAGATCGGAGTGAGTGCGGGGCGGGACGCGGCGGCTCGGGCGCACGTGCGTGCCAAACGCACGCTCTGGGCGCGCCCAGAGCACGCCCGGGACGTGCTCGACGAAATGCCAGGGTAGCTTAGAGGTCGCAGTTGAGGCTGGCAAGAAACATGGCTAGTTTAGGGTTAGAAGGGAATCAAGGGACATGGTGGATAGGTCAGGGGCTCAAGTTCACAATGTAAACTTTAAATCATGCCAAATCTGGCTATGCACTTAGGGTGTTTGACAAAATGCCAAAGGCACCTAGGCAGTTCTTGGGGTGGCAAAATCTCCCAGAGTGGGGTCTCTTTAGATGAAAGAGGGGGTGGTGAGGTTAATTTGCCAAAAGGAGAAACTTGCAAGTGCACGTTTTGCAAAACTACAATTCTGGACAGGGAGTAAATGGCATCATTACATGAACAAAAGTGTTCTAAAGAGTGCATGCTCCTGGACTTAGGGGTTTTGCAGGGTTGACTATAAGCAGGAGAAAGCACAAGGTCATTAGAGCAAGAATGAATGGGGTTGCAGTAGAAAACACAAGGCTGGTCCAGAATGAAAAAGAGGTTGGTGCACTTAATTTCTCCATAGAACCTCACTAGGTTTTTGCATAAAGTTGGATGGCATGCTACCACTGACATCCCATAATTTTGGTGGAGGCTCTAAAGAAGTGTTTAAATAGGCTATAGTGCAAAAATGTCCACTGGACCAGATTTGAAAAACAGGTGTAAAACTCAAATTATGCAATGAAATAAATATATTAATGCACAAAAGTGATTTAGATACATCACATGACATCTCCAAATTTTGGTTGGATTTTTAGTTAAATTTATCAACTGGTTGCAGTTCAAAAAGAGCTCCAAAACTTAAAACAAGTCATTTTAATGAATAAAGCTCAGGGTGAAATAATTTAATAAATAATTCTACTAATTAAGAAATGTTTTAGTGAGAGAGCATAGAAGTTCAATATGTTTTGGAAAGATCCACTTGGGAAAGACTCCTTAATATTAAAAGAAAGGTTCTAAAATCAACAGAAATATTCTTGCAGGCAAAAATTTTAAAATCTTGGCAAAATTTTAATAACTAAAACCTGGTTAAATTTTTGGGGTGTTACATGAGGTACCCTGCCTTGATCTCTCTGCCTCCTCGCGAGCCAGACTGACGAGGCTGCGCCTGAGGAAGCTTCCTGTCGTCCGCCCCGCGAGGCTTGACCCCTCGCGAGGGTCTTGAGCATGTGTTGACGAAGATGGGTCGTGCTGGGCCACTCCTTGAGCCACGCTGCAGGCCGCAGGCAGCCAAGTCTGGGTACCCCCGTTTCTAGAACACCGACATAGTTGCCTCCAGAAAACTGTGCCATTACTTTCAAGGCCACCCCATCAAGGTCGTTTCAGCATACCCACTGGAAAGGGTGCTCCCGAGGACGAACGCGGCTGGGCGAATCGCCGAATGGAACATCGAGCTCCAAGCGTTCAACTTTGAGCTCAGCACCACCAGAGTCATCAAGGGCGCGGCTCTCGCAGAGTTCGTGGCCGAATGGACTGACGCTCCTGACCACGGAGTTGCCGAGGACTGCTCCCTCTTGCTAGGAGACGAGGAGCCGGATGGATGGACCATGTACTTCGATGAGACGTTTGTGCAGCAAGACGTAGGAGCGGGCGCCATCCTCATCTCACCCAACAAGGACAAGCTCTGCTATGCGGTACATCTCTGTTTCCAGCAGGGCGAAAAGGTCTCCAACAACATCGCAGAATACGAAGGCCTTCTCTCCGGGCTTAGGGTTGCAGCCGCACTGGGAGTAAACCGCCTCAACATCAAGGGCGACTCTCAGCTTCTGGTCAACTTCTCCAACAAGAAATACACGCCCAAGGATGAGCACATGGAGGCATACCTGGAAGAGGTGCGCAGGATGGAGAAGCGATTCATGGGCGTGGAGCTACAGCATGTCCCACGCGGGACGAACAAAGATGCGGACGACATCGCCAAAAGAGCCTCTCGCAGACTCCCTCAGGAGACGGGGGTGTTTGAGGAGCGGCTCTTCAAGCCATCTGCGACCCCTCACCTCACGGCTCCAGCACCATCTCCGGAGGACTTGCCATGGGCACCAAAGACAGGCGCTCCAGCCTGCAGTCACCCCTCAGGAGCCTGCCTGCTGCTCGCACTAGAGCCTCAGGAGGGGTGCTGGACTGAAGAGCTCAAGGTGTACTAGCTTCAAGAGACCCTGCCAAAGAAGGAGGAGGACGCCGAGCGCGTGGCCCGTCAAGCCACCACGTAGTGCATCAAGGATGGTGAGTTATATCGCAGAAGGCCCAATGACGTTTCGTTGTGATGTATCTCCAGGGAACAGGGGATCGAGCTGCTATCATACATACACGATGGGGACTCCGGGCATCACTCCTCGTCGCGCACATTGGTGGGCAAGGCATTCTGCAGTGGTTTCTACTGGCCCATCGCGCTTAACGATGCTACACAGCTTGTGCGCTCTTGTGAAGCATGCCAGTTCCACGCCAAGCAGATCCACCAGCCCGCGCAGGGCCTATCGGTGTCAAAACCGGCGGATCTCGGGTAGGGGGTCCCGAACTGTGCGTCTAGGCGGATGGTAACAGGAGACAAGGGACACGATGTTTTACCCAGGTTCGGGCCCTCTTTATGGAGGTAAAACCCTACGTCCTGCTTGATTAATATTGACGATGTGTGTTACAAGAGTAGATCTACCACGAGATCAAAGAGGCTAAACCCTAGAAGCTAGCCTATGGTATGATTGTTGTTCGTCCTACGGACTAAAGCCATCCGGTTTATATAGACACCGGAGAGGGCTAGGGTTACACAGAGTCGGTTACAATGGTAGGAGATCTGCATATCCATATCGCCAAGCTTGCCTTCCACGCCAAGGGAAGTCCCATCCGGACACGGGACGAAGTCTTTAATCTTGTATCTTCATAGTCTTGGAGTCCGGCCGATGATGATAGTTTGGTTATCCAGACACCCGCTAGTCTAGGACTCCCTCAGTAGCCCCTGAACCAGGCTTCAATGACGACGAGTCCAGCGCGCATATTGTCTTCGGCATTGCTAGGCGGGTTCCTCCTCCGAATAATTTATAGAAGATTGTGAACACCAGGATAGTGTCCGGCTCTGCAAAATAAATTCCACGTACCACCATAGAGAGAATAATACTACACAAGTTCAATCTGCTGACATATTTTGTGGCGTGACGCCACACCACTACCAAGTCTTTACTAGAATTGTTTTTATTGTACCACCTCAGCGCGTTTAGCGAAGTGGTTTCCTTGGCACATCTTGTCAAAGCAGAGATCGTGTTCCCCTTATTTCGGCATTCCCATTAATACGGACGTGGGTAACCCGACCGCGCCCGTTGCCGCGCCTCCTCCATCTAAGGCGGGTTCCAAACGGTCACGGGGACGGCTCTTGGTATTCTCCCTCTTTATAATGAGACCAAGGCCCGTTCTTTTTCTTCAATCCTCAATCGAATCCTCCTCTCACCCCAAGTTCCAACACCCAGGGCTCCAGATTCAGGTACTTTCGACCTTCGACAATGTCCGGCTCCGACCTACGAGGCCGGTGGATGCCCTCTTCCGTCACGGAAGAGGACGTGCTAAAGCTGAGAGACGCCAGGTACTTGACCTACGAGATTTCGCATAGGTTGCCTGCCCGAGGGCAAGTTATTCCTACTCCCGAGCCCGGCGAGAGCGTCGTGTTCGTGTCTCACCTCCATCGGGGTTTAGGCTTCCTGATGGATCCCTTCGTGAGGGGGCTCATGTTTTACTATGGGCTGGAATTCCATCACTTGGCTCCGGAGTCCATCCTCCACATCTCATCATTCATTGTCGTCTGCGAAGCCTTCCTCCGCACTACCCCTCACTTCGGCTTGTGTCTCAAAACCTTCAACGTGGAGCCGAAGATGATTGAGGGGTGTCAGGTAGAGTGCGGCGGGGCGGTTATAAGCACGAGGGCCGATGCTCCATGGCCCGAGGGCTCTTTTCAGGAGGAGCTCGGCTTGTGGCAACAGGAGTGGTTCTACATCACCGCTCCCAGGGGCAGCATGCAGAGGCCGCCGCCCGTCTTCCGCTCGGGCCCTCCACAACGGCTGACGTCATGGGTCAACAAGGGGCTTAACTGGGGGCCGTCCAAAGATGTACCCCTGTTGCAGGACCGGATTCGAGGCCTCCAAGAAAGGGAGATTAATCAGGTTGTAGTGGCACAGGTTATGCTGATTCGGCACCTTCTACCCTGCAAACGTGGCCCCCTCCGCCTGTGGGAATTTAATCCGGAAGGGCCACGAGCTCTCTAACACTTCATGGGTTTGACACCCGCGGAGATGTACAAACTGTTCTTCGGATCGCAAGAGATGCGTCCGGACTTGTCCGAGGACGCTGGCCGAAGCTGCAATCGCCCGGATACTCAAGTAAGTAGCCCTGTGTCCGGACATATTGTCCATTTATTTATCATGGGTTTGCCGTTTAACCAGCTATCCCTTGGACAGGAGTGGATAGCGCAAGCAAAACTAAGACCACGTCGGATCCCCTCCCTGAGACCACGCCGGATCCCGTGTTAGTCAAAATGTTGGAGGTTGTGCCTTTAGAGGAGGGCAAAGGGGGGCACAGGGAAACTACCACCTCTGCCAAGGAGGCTTTTAGTAAGGGGGGAATCGAGAGTCCGTCCTTCCAGGGGGAGAAGAGGACCGCTTCCGAAGACCCGGAGGCCAAGGCCTCAAAGCGGGGAAAGAAATCGGCACCGGAAGGTCCTTTGCCGGGAAGAGCCCCGGCCGCACTGTCTCCTCAGAGGAATCAGCCCTCCAGCGAGCCGTAAGTAAAAAGGGGGGATTTTGTAATAGGGGACACCCCTACTTTATTTCTAAGGGTAACCAAAGTTTTCACCTTGTAGTTCGGATCTCAGCCCATCTCAGTAGAGCTCATCTTCGGGGGACCTTCGTCCGGAGATGATGGAGAGCGAAACGCCTCCATCTGCCACCCCGTCGGGCGGGGCGGACAACCCTGAGGTGTCGTCACAGAGGGTCTCCCCGAGTCCGGCGAGGCCGGGGAGTTCGGCACCCATTGGAGTACGGCCGGTGGAGCTGCAGGATTTGCTCAACAGGGCGTCTATCTCAGAAGATCACCGCACATTAATGAGTATGGTGATTGAAAGGATCTCATCTACCGAGAGCGGGTTGTATGAGGCCGTCGGAAGTTTGCTGACGGGGTTTGAGGTACGCAAAAAATGACATACCTTTGGACAGTTTTGCACATGGAGTGCGCCCTGTATAGATAGTAGCCCCTGAGACTTGGTATGCTGTCGAAAGCGACAGCTTGCCGAGGATCATAATCTCAGTTATAGAATGTCGCCTTCCCTATGCAGTTGGCGGAATGTTCGGTGGCCAGCCGGACTGATGGAGTTGCCGAGCTGAAGAGGCAACTCGATGTTGCGGATGCGGACATCGCGCTGGTCAATAAATGACTTAATGAGTCACATGGTAGGTGGTTGCTCCGCGGTTGCCTAGTAAGGGAGCTAATGCCCGTTCCTTCCAATTTGTATGCTTGATGCAGATGGTGCCACTGCTGTGGAAGACCTTCGAGCAGAGCTTGCTCGAGCCAAGGAGCAAGCCAGGAAAAGTGATGCGGCTGCCTCGAAGGCAGCAGAAGAGCTAAAAGCCAAAAAGGCTGCTCACTGCCGAAGCAGAGAGGAGATGGCCGGAATGGCCGTGAAATTAAAAGATGCTGCCGACCGCTATGAGGTTCTTGAAAGAGAATGCCGAGCGGAGCAAGAGGACCTAAAGAAGGCCGCCGCCGAAGCGAAGGATGCCCGTAGTGCGATGCAGGCTATGAAGGAGGAACTGCGTCAGGCCGGAGACATTGCGGCTGGAAAGCCCTTTATGCTGCGTAGGAAGTTCACGGATCCGAAGTATGCTCAGCTGGACTGATTGTGCGGTGCGGAGGATCCTTATCTGGATTTGGCGGCGAGTGCGGCGGACACAGTCGTGCACTTCCGAAGCCAGAAGGATCACGAAATGGAAGAGCTTTTCTGGTCTCAATTCCATAGTCCGGAGCGTCCACTTCCGTTGAGTGATCGGCTGGTTGAGTGGGCTGAGCTGAGTAGATTGTCCGGACATGCCATGACGGATGTGGTCGCTCATCTGTGGCCGGAAAGGACCAAGCCTGAGAGTTATTTTGGCTTATTGCAGCAATTCCTTGGGGCGGTGCCGCATATCAAGGCGATGAAGCGGTCGGCATGCATAGAAGGTGCGCGGATGGCTCTCGCCCGTGTGAAGACATACTGGGTGGAGATGAATGCCACCGCTGTTGCATCCCGGGGTTAGGACAAAAGCCGATTACTCGCCGAGCACTATTTTGAGGAAGTCCTACAGGGCGCTCGTTTAATAGAGTCACAGTGCTCGAAAGATGTTATGTTTAAATGACATGTATGATTTCTGAGATCATGTTTATAATGGAACGGCTTTTTATACTTGTGCGTTCAAGTATTGAACTATCTCCTGTGCGGCCGTATATGTATAAATAACCTGAAAGATGGCAGTCTTTGGCTTCAGCGCCCACGCACATGGTGCGGGGGTGTTTGCCAAAAAAGCGCTTTTTTCACACTTAATCCAATGTCTTGGTCCTTTGAAGGAGGTGATAGCATAGCAAACTAGGCAACCAGGCTATCATGCTATATCACTTTCACTTAGCCATAGGAGCTCGATGGTGGGGCTACTATATAGCCCCTAGAGGCACCGCGCTCTCCGAACTCGGGGCACGTATGTGCCTGACCGGGAAGCGGTCCTTCGTCAAAGCGGAGGAATTCTAAACATTCCAATAGTCGATCGAGTGGTTGACCAGTCTCTCGCTATATCATGACAGTCAGTTTTCGGCTTTCTCTACTGAGGTCCTCGCCTGGCCGAACCGGGGCACAATCGCAGTAGTTTTCCTGGTGCCGCGTTAGCCGATGGAGCGGAACGTAAGGCAGCAAAACACTGGAGCCGGGCAAACCCAACATTTGACCAAAGACATGATCCGGAGCTGATGCATATAAGGCCTAACTCGAGAAGCCAAACACTCCCTGAGGTGTTCGGTCTTTATGATACCGGGCAGAACAATGCCCTAAGCCCCTAGTGTCCAGGTACAGGCGGGAACTTCTGACGCGGCCGATGCCAAAACGCCAACCTCCTCCTCGGTTATGGTAGGAAGCCAGGGGATGTGTATCAACAAGAGACAGTAAGAATGGTTTACGCAGGGTCTTAATCTAAAAAGAATCCTTGCAACGGGTCCCTACTGCACGTCTGCGCCTGTGTCTCCGTTGTGGTGTATCCTAGACGAGTGTAGCACGTGCTTCATCTGTAAAAGAGAAGGACTTAGTTTGGAAGAAATATCATGCAAAAGATGTATTTAAAATAAAGTATAATTTGGAAGATGAATAAAGTTGAACTTTATTGGCTCTCATCGTTTATACGCGCGGCCCCTTGTAAAGGGGTATGCGGCTGGGAAGCCCCTTGTTTATTTACACCGGACTCGCCTAACCGTGTCCGAGGTCTGAATGACCTGTTTTTAGGGGCTTTGACCTGCAAGGTCGGATTAGTGTGTGGCTGTCAAGGCAGTCTCACGTTCTCCGTGGTCGAGGAACACTCGGAGTTACTCTTTAACGAGATTATGCCGCGTGGACCGGGCATTTTAAGCGTAAGAGACGCGTAATGTGGTATTGCGTTAAAGCGGGCGAAAGCTTCGCGTCCTAGTAGTGCTTGAGGGCCACTGTTAAATGGGGTGACATGGAGAGTGAGCTTTTCGCGATGGAGGTTGTCGGTTACCGAACACAACCTCTAGTGGTACAGAGCCTGTACAATTGGCTTAAAGGCCTGGCGTGGCTCCTTTGAAGGAAGTGCTGCTACAGTGAATTTTGGTATGGTCTATCCCCATTCTGCGGACGGTGTCCTGGTATGGCAGGTGCCGTACTGTGTTTTCATGTTATCACATGAAGTGAGTTCACTTTTTGACTTCTAGTGGGAAAGTCTTCTGTTTTCCAGCGTGCTGCTTGTGGGGTTCGTCGTCGTCGCTTGGTGTGTCGAGCCCCTTGCATTCGGCGTTAAGTCGGCCGGACTGCTTGAAGACCCAACAATCCCTGTGGGTATGGTTTGCAGGCTTCCCGGGGGTACTATGTATTTGACATAGTCTATCCAGAATTTTGTTTAGGTTGGATAGCTCGTCACTGTTGTCCTTGAGGGCAGTGTTTTATTGTTCGGCCGAGAGCTTTTGCATCCGGTGTTGACCGCCGTGCTATTTGGGCCATTTTCCTTATTCCGGCGGTGATCTTTTCTGCGTCGTGATTTCCCATTTCCATCCCTGACTTCGGATGTACTCGGGTCGCTGGTGCTGCATCTAGCCAGCCAGCTGTCTTCCCCCGCGCAAAAGCGGGTCATGAGGCTTGTTAGTGCGGCCATTGTTCTTGGTTTTTCCTGGCCGAGGTGTCTGGGAAGCCATTCATCTCGGACGTTGTGCTTAAAGGCTGCTAAGGCTTCGGCGTCCGGACAATCGACTATTTGGTTCTTTTTGGTGAGGAATCTGTTCCAGAATTTGCGTGCTGACTCTCCGGGCTGTTGAGTTATGTGACTTAAATCGTCTGCATCCGGAGGGCGGACATAAGTCCCCTGAAAATTTGCTCGAAACGCATCCTCGAGCTCTTCCCAACTTCCAATGGTATTTTCTGGGAGGCTTTTGAGCCAATGCCGAGCTGGCCCTTTGAGCTTGAGGGGTAGGTATTTTATGGCACGGAGATCGTCTCCTCTGGCCATATGTATGTGCAGGATATAATCCTCAATCCAGACTCCGGGGTCTGTTGTTCCGTCATATGCCTCTATGTTTACGGGTTTGAATCTCGCTGGAAATTCATGATCCAGTACCTCGTCGGTGAAACATAGTGGGTGTGCGGCGCCCCTGTATTTGGGTGTGCCGTTGTCTTCAAACGCTCGGCGGGTTGTGTTGCTTCCTGGAGTCTTCTTTTTTGGCCCATAGATAGACCTGACCGGGTCATCCTTTTTCCGAGGATCTTTATGCTGATCGTGTGCCGGCTTGTGTGCGGTGCCCCTTGCTGCTCTTAGCCTATCATCTGGTCGTCTATCCGGCCAGGCGGCCATTTTATTTTTTGACTGCGGGAGCTCTAAGGCCTCCTCGTCAAATTCGGGCAACAACTTGCGATTCGGGTAGCTCTTTGCCTGGTGACTAGCGCCATATTTATCTGCGGTATTGAGTACTTTGCTCCATCTCATTCTGAGTGCGTCCTCCGCTGTTTTGAGCTTCCGCTTTTGCTTCTTCAAACTTCTTGCAGTGGCGACGAGCCTTTTATGAAGGTTCTTATGCCCTGGTGATGTGTCCGGCGTGAGATCGTCTAGGCTCTTGTTTTTGCCGGGGATGGGTTGCTTGTCCAGTTTATCATGTTCGGATGGTTGCTTGGTGGCATGTTCGCCGTCCACTGCTTCGCCATGCTCTAGGGCCGGGTCCGTATGGGTGCCGTTTTTATCGAGGCGGGACTTCGGGCAGCGCTTGCATCGCCGTTTTGGTTGTTTGTTGGGGGAGTTGTCCTTCGCCACGTCCCATTGTTCCTCATTATCGCTTCCTTTTGGTGTATCCACCATGTATACGTCGTGAGTTGGGGTGGCTTTCCAGTGCCCGATAGGCGCTGGTTCTTGGTCGTCTCCGGCATCGTCGTCCATACCGTCGATGTCTTCGGAGTCGAAGTCTAGCATGTCGGTTAGATCGTCGACAGTGGCTACTAAGTGGGTGGTGGGTGGGCGTTGAATTTCTTCGTTGTCCGCATCCCAACCATCCTGACCGCAGTCCGGCCAGGGCTCTCCTGATAACGAGAGATACTTTAGCGAACTCAAGATGTCGCCGAAATGTGAGTGTTGAAAGATGTCCGCAGCGGTGAACTCCATGATCAGCGCCCAACCAGATTCGATTGGAGGGGGCGCGGGAGGCTCGGAGTCCGGCGAGGAGTCAGGCACCTCGGAGTCACGGGCTTCATGAGGGACAAGATCAATGTTCGGCTCTATCGCCGTAGAGGTTGCAGCCCCCGAGGCGGTGTCTAGCCATCCGTCCTCGATCTGCGCAGCCGGCTCCGAATTGAAGATCGGAGCGGACTCAAGTGCGGCCTCCAGGATACTGTCCGGCTGCAGAGCTAAATCATGCTCGTCGTGACAGTGCGGCACGCTCGGCTGTGGCTCGAATCCATCGAGGATCAAATTCCCACGGATGTCAGCCGTGAAGTTCAAACTTCCAAATCTGACCTGACGGCCAGGGGCGTAGCTTTCGATCTGCTCCAGATGGCCAAGCGAATTGGCCCGCAGTGCAAAGCCGTCGAATACGAAGATCTGTCCGGAGAGGTAGGTCTCACCCTGGACTGCGTCGTTGTTGATGATCGAAGAAGCCATTGAGCCTATCGGTGACGACACAGAGGAACTCTCAATGAAAGCACCAATGTCGGTGTCAAAACCGGCGGATCTCGGGTAGGGGGTCCCGAACTGTGCATCTAGGCGGATGGTAACAGGAGACAAGAGACACGATGTTTTACCCAGGTTCGGGCCCTCTTGATGGAGGTAAAACCCTGCGTCCTGCTTGATTAATATTGATGATGTTTGTTACAAGAGTAGATCTACCGCGAGATCAAAGAGGCTAAACCCTAGAAGCTAGCCTATGGTATGATTGTTGTTCGTCCTACGGACTAAAGCCATCTTATTTATATGGACACCGGAGAGGGCTAGGGTTACACAGAGTCGGTTACAATGGTAGGAGATCTGCATATCCGTATCGCCAAGCTTGCCTTCCACGCCAAGGAAAGTCCCATCCGGACATGGGACAAAGTCTTCAATCTTGTATCTTCATAGCCTTGGAGTCCGGCCGATGATGATAGTTCGGTTATCCGGACACCCCCTAGTCCAGGACTCCCTCAGGGCCTCTAGACGATTCCGCTCACGTGGCCATTCGCAGTCTGGGGGATCGACATCTTGGGACCGTTCCCTCGGGCGCAGGGGGCTACCGGTACCTCTACGTGGCCATCGACAAGTTCACCAAGTGGGCGGAGGTAGAATATGTGTGCACCATCCCAGCTGGCTCGGCCGTCAAGTTCATCAAGGGAATCGTGAGCCGGTTTGGGTCCCCAATCGCATCATCACCAACAACGGCTCGTAGTTCACCAGTAACCTTTTCAAAAAAATATTGTGCTAACCTTGGAATGCAGATCTGCTACGCCTCGGTAGCGCACCCACAGAGCAACGGGCAGGCTCAGAGGGCCGATGCGGAAGTCCTGAGAGGCCTCAAAACCTAGACATTCAAGAAAAAACTCAAGGCCTACAGCAGGGGCTGGCTCGACAGATTCAGTCCACGCTGTGGTCCATCCGCACCACCGCAACCAAGCCAACAGGAGAAACACCTTTCTTCCTCGTCTACGGAGCTGAAGCGGTTCTCCCTCATGAGGTCAAGCATCACTCCACACGGGTCCTGGCGTTCGATGAGATGCAGCAGGACACCACGCGGAGGATGGATCTCGTGCTAGGGGAGGAACGCCGCCGTCAAGCCTCGCTCCAAGCAGCGAGGTACTAGCAGGCGCTGCGGCGGTACCACAGCCGCAACATCCGCTCCAGGATGTTAGAGGTGGGCGACCTCGTCCTGAGGCAGGTGCTCTCTAGGGAGGGGCTGCATAAGCTCTTTCCCATGTGGGAGGGCCCGTTTAGGATTGCCCGTGTCTCTACGCCTGGCTCCACGTGCCTGGAGACACAGGACGGGGTCCCCATCCAGAACGCCTGGAACATCCAGCACCTCCAAAAGTTCTACCCCTGAAGAATGGCTCCAGCCTGTGAAGCATGGCTCTGGCCTATGAAGGTCTCCGCTCGTGACACTCTCACGTAATAATGAGTGGGGTTGTACACGCCCCGGAGTCTCTTGAGAGCTGCCATGGGGCCTCACGGGGGATCCCTGCCATGTCCTAGTGGCAGCACTTAGCTCCGCGCTGGTGAGAAGACTAGATTAGGTGCCGGACGCGGAAATTCATTTGCTTTCTGGAGTTGCTTGCAGTTTTATAGTAAACCCTTCAATGGATTAGGAATTCTCGAACGCTGGTTCCTCGGAGTTGTCTCCCTCTCTTAAGTTGTTTTTGGGTCTAAGGACGTGAGAGAGGTGGCAGTTGCCCGCCACTTCTCCTCGCGCTCCTCGCGTGCGGGGCTAGGTAGGTGTGGGCGCCCAGGGTTTGCCCTTACGTGCATGCTCCACGCTGAACCCTGGTATTTCGGCTTCATCTCCTCGCGAGGAGCCTCGATCAGATTTGCGGACATGAGCACCCCTCATATCTGTGCCCCCCGGGCAGCGCGACGCAGTGCATCAGGTCCAGGCTAATCTATGGCAGGGGGCTCACATGAGGAGGGTGTGAGTTCCTTTTTCCTTTTTTTTCAAGAGCAGCCCTGCAATGACTCACGTCTCTATGGCAGGGGGCTTCTTCGAGCACCTAAGGCCAAGCCTCACGAGGTGGCTAACTATTGCGTGCATAGAAAGCTAAGTCATCTTACCCCTGCTTACCCAGGACACAAACATTACAACATAGCATTAAAACCACAAGCACAAGCATAAGGGCATAACTGCCACGGTTCATTACACACCCCAGCAGGGTACACCATCTTCTTTTTTCCAATTATAGGAGAAAGGAAAGGTTAAACAAAGAAGGACCCTAAGGCGCACGAGCTTGGCAACAGCGCCGCATCCTGAAGCAGCGCCCCAAGGGAGCCCAGCGCTCCACAGGTTCTCCCGAAGATGATCTGGGGCCACCGGCCTTGAGTCCAAGTTCGCCGGGCCCCAGCATCACGTCGGGCTCCTCTCCGACTTCACTGGAGCGCTGCGGCGGGACGAGCCACCGGCATCCTCTCAACACGACCACGATGACGTGGAGGCCGGTTGTAGCCACCGCTGCTCGAGCTCTCGTCCGAGGAAGAGCCGCCGTCGCGGGAGGAGGAGCGTGTGCCGCCAAGGCCAAGCTCGCCGTTGCCACCATCGTCGTCGCTGATGTCCTCCAGGAAACACCCCACGCGGCGGCTATCTCCCCTGAACACCCTCACGAAGAGGGTCGCCAGGCCGTCGTACTTGAAGTGGAGGGTGCATCTTCCGCCCAGTCCACGTGTGATGTCTACTACACAACCTTCTTCTTGTAGATGTTGTTGGGCCTGCAAGTGCACAGGTTTGTAGAACAGTAGAAAATTTCCCTCAAGTGGATGACCTAAGGTTCATCAATCCGTAGGAGGCGTAGGATTAAGATTGTCTCTCTCAAACAACCCTGCAACCAAATAACAAAGAGTCTCTTGTGTCCCCAACACACCCAATACAATGGTAAATTGTATAGGTGCACTAGTTCGGCGAAGAGATGGTGATAAAAGTGCAATATGGATGGTAGATAAAGGTATTTGTAATCTGAAATTATAAAAACAGCAAGGTAACAAGTGGTAAAAGTGAGCGTAAATGGTATTGCAATGGTAGGAAACAAGGCCTAGGGTTCATACTTTCACTAGTGCAAGTTCTCTCAACAATAATAACATAGATAGATCATATAACAATCCCTCAACATGCAACAAAGAGTCACTCCAAAGCCACTAATAGCGGAGAACAAACGAAGAGATTATGGTAGGGTACAAAACCACCTCAAAGTTATCCTTTATGTTGTATCTATTCAAGAGTTCGTAGTAAAATAACGTGAAGCTATTCTTTCCGCTCAATCCATCATAGAGTTCATACTAGAATAACACCTTAAGACACAAATCAACCAAAAACCTAATGTCACCTAGATACTCCATTGTCACCTCAAATATCCGTTGGCATGATTATACGATATGCATCACACAATCTCAGATTCATCTATTCAACCAACACAAAGTACTTCAAAGAGTGCCCCAAAGTTTCTACCGGGGAGTCAAGACGAAAACGTGTGCCAACCCCTATGCATAGGTTCATGGGCGGAACCCGCAAGTTGGTCACCAGAACATACATCAAGTGGCACATGATATCCCATTGTCACCATAGATAAGCATGGCAAGACATACATCAAGTGTTCTCAAATCATTAAAGACTCAATTTGATAAGATAACTTCAAGAGGAAAACTCAATTCATCACAACAGAGTAGAGGTGGGAGAAACATCATAAGATCCAACTATAATAGCAAAACTCGGGATACATCAAGATCGTGCCATAGAGGGAACAAGAGAGAGAACACGAGAGAGAGAGAGAGAGAGAGAGAGAGAAAGAGAGAGATCAAACACATAGCTATTGGTACATACCCTCAGCCTCGAGGGTGAACTACTCCCTCCTCGTCATGGATAGCGCCAGGATGATGAAGATGGCCACCGGTGAAGGATCCCCCCTCCGACAGGGTGCCGGGAAGGGCTCCCAAGAGGTTTCTGATGGCTACAGGGGCTTGCGGCGGTGAAACTCCTGATCTATTTTGATATTCAATGTTTTTAGGGTACGTAGACTTGTATAGGCGAAAGAAGTCGATCGGGGGAGCCTCGAGGGGCCCATGAGAGGGTAGGGCGTGCCCAGGGGGGTGGGCGCGCCCCCCTGTCTTGTGGCTTCCTCGATGCCCCCCCCGGCTTGCACTCCAAGTCTCCTGGATCAGAATCTTTCCGAAAATCACGCTGCCGAAGGTTTCATTCCGTTTGGACTCCGTTTGATATTCCTTTACTTCGAAAAACTGAAACAGGCAATAAAACAGCAATATGGGATGGGCCTCCAGTTAGTAGGTTAGTCCCAAAAGTAATATAAAAGTGTATAATAAAGCCCGTAATCATTCAAAACAGATAATAAAATAGCATGAATGATTCATAGATTATAGATACGTTGGAGACATATCAGCATCCCCAAGCGTAATTCCTGCTCGTCCTCGAGTAGGTAAATGATAAAAGAAAGAATTTATGAAGTGTGAATGCTAGAGGTGCACAAGTTTGATCAATGATAATTTCAATCACCTTTACTAGCATCAATATAAGTCATAATAGTAGTTCATCTCATACTAAAACTATTCATAATCAAGTAACAAGCTATTCACTTGTTAAAGCATAGACCATAAACTTTCTTGAAAACTAGAAAACTTGATTCTTAGTCATCAAACAATTGCAATTCATCCTATTTTCAGGAAGGGTCTATGTTAGAGCTTTAATTTAGCAAACTTCACATACTCAACTATCATATAGTCTTCTACAATTGCTAACACTCACGCAATACTTGTGGTTATGGAGTTTTAATCAGACACGGAGAAGATAGGGGCTTATAATGTTGCCTCCAAACGTATTCACCTTTGGGTGATGTCAACAATAATAGTTCATGCTAACGTACATCCAATTGGATATATATATCAGGATCACCCCAACACAAAGTGCTTGCCAAAGGATAAAATGAAAAAGGGAAAGGTGAAGATCACTGTCGGTGTCAAAACCGGCGGATCTCGGGTAGGGGGTCCCGAACTGTGCATCTAGGCGGATGGTAACAGGAGACAAGGGACACGATGTTTTTACCCAGGTTCGGGCCCTCTCGATGGAGGTGAAACCCTACTCCTGCTTGATTAATATTGATGATATGGGTAGTACAAGAGTAGATCTACCACGAGATCGGAGTGGCTAAACCCTAGAATCTAGCCTATGGTATGATTGTTGTTCGTCCTACGGACTAAAACTCTCTGGTTTATATAGACACCGGAGAGGGCTAGGGTTACACATTGTCGGTTACAATGGGAGGAGATCTTCATATCATATCGCCAAGCTTGCCTTCCACACCAAGGAAAGTCCCATCCGGACACGGGACGGAGTCTTCAATCTTGTATATTCATAGTCCGGGAGTCCGGCCAAAGGTCTTAGTCCGGCCATCCGGACACCCCCTAATCCAGGGCTCCCTCAGTAGCCCCTGAACCAGGCTTCAATGACGACGAGTCCGGCGTGCAAGTTGTCTTCGGCATTGCAAGGCGGGTTCCTCCTCCGAATATTTCATAGAAGATGTTGAACACCAGGGTAGTGTCCGGCTCTGCAAAATAAGTTCCACATTCCTTCGTAGAGAGAGTAATATTTGTATCAATCGGATCTGCTGACGTATTCCGTGGCGTGACATCATGCCACAGCCAGGCTCTTTATTCATTTTAGGGTTCTACCTCAGCGCATTTAGCGAGGCGGTTTCCTTGGCACATCTTGTCAAAGCAAAGATCGTGTCCCCTTATTTCGGGATTCTCATCAATACGGGTGTGGGTAACCCAACCGTGCCATTAACCGCGGCGCTTGGGGGATAAGCGAGTTTTATTAGGCCGATGGGGGGCTCATAGTTTTGGCCGCCCATATAAGGGGATAAGAATCCGCCCTTTCCATTCACGCCCTCTTCCTCCTCTGCTTATCCGTCCCTGCGCGCTCGAGCTCCAGCGCCCAATCCCGCACTTCCCACCTCAACCTTCTCCAACTATGTCAGGAGCGGGAGGTAGATGGATGGCCTCCTCCGTCACGGAGGGACATATCAAAAACCCGAGGAAGGCCGGATACTTGTCTAACAACATCGCGCACCGGCTCCCAAATGCGGGGCAACTCATCCCCACCCCCAGGCCCCATGAGAGGGTTGTTTTTCTTCCCCATTTCCTCCGCGGACTGGGTTTTCTTCTTCACCCATTCGTCCGGGGGCTCATGTTCTACTACGGCCTGGATTTCCACGATCTGGCCCCGAACTTCATCCTCAATATCTCGGGGTTTATCGTCGTGTGCGAGGCCTTCTTTCGCATCCAGCCCCACTTTGGCCTATGGCTGAAGATCTTCAGCGTCAAGCTGAAGGTCGTGCAAGGCCGACACGCGGAATGCGGAGGTGCCATGGTGGGCAAGATAGCCAACGTCACCTGGCTCGAGGGTGCCTTCATGGAAACCATCAAAGGGTGGCAATCTGGGTGGTTTTATATCACCGAGCCGCGTGACCCCAAATGGGTTGCGGCCCCTGAAATTCGATCTGGCATCCCCACCCGGCTCACATCTTGGAAAGAGACGGGCCTGTCGTGGGGCAATCCGGAAGAGGTGACCGGACTCCAAACCTGCGTCCGAGACCTGGTGACCAAGAAGGTCAAACTTGTCAACGTGTTCCACGTCATGCTCTTCCGCCGGATCCTCCCGTGTGAACGACGGGACTTCAATTTGTGGGAGTTCGACCCGGCCCGGCACCAGACTCTATCCCGGCTCTTCGAAACAAAGCACGAGGATGCCTGGAAGGTGCTTTTCAAAAGCTCCGAGGTCTCCCCTCCCGTCACCGAGGATCGCGGGTTCTGCGCCAAACTTCAAGCCTCTGAAGTAATCTTAGCTTTAGTCCCTTATGGGATATCCGAATTTCACAGTGTGACTTTATGCGGGATCTAAACTCCCGTTCCTTTGACAGGACTGGAAGAGGACATCCAAACAGTTCGACTGTCCGGCCCCTCTGCCCGAAGGCCCAGTAGATGCACACTTGGCAAAGCTACTGGTTCCGGCACCTCATGTGGTGCCGGAGAAGAAGGCCAAGGAGAAGGCCACGGGGACCCGAAAGAGTTCCCGGCGCCCGATGTCGTCGAATTTGCCCGACGGCTCCAACGCACCCTCCGCCTCGGAAGATGAGGAGGAGGAGGAAGAAGAAGATGCCTCTCCCCCTCCAACAGGGGGAGGAAATAAGAGAAAGGCCACCCCAACTGGGGAAGCCGGAGGGTCCAAGAAGGGGAAGCCGCTTCTGCCAAACTACGCCCCCGACGCCGAAGACGGCGAGGAGGACTGGCCCTCCAGGGTCAAGCCCCTGGCAAAATCGTAAGTGTCCGACTACCCGAATGACTTATTGCACTCCTTTATTATTTGATAGCTTCTAACACCGCAGCTAATCATATAGTCCGCCCAGAGCTTAGCTTGGCGATTCGTCGAGCGGATCTCTGAATTCGTCAGATGTGAATAGCTCTTCACTTCCGACGGCCTCCTCCCCTCTCCCTACAGATGGCGCAGAGGTGGAGTCCCGGAGGGGACAAAACCAGGAGGAGGTGGTCCTGGAAGCGCCACAAGGCGACCTTCCGGACTCCCAACCCAAAGGGGGTAAAGCCCCGAGGGATCTAAGTCCGGCCCTAGGCCGGACACTGCTCCGGAACCATCAGTTGTTCCAGAGCTCGACAAGCGGCACCTTCACAAGAAGGGCAAGTCCACGACGCCGGCGACTTCCGTCCACCCGGAGGCACTGGACAATTTGCTGGAGGCGCTCAACGGTGCCTCTATCGACCAAGAACACCGCACTGTTATGAGTGCAGTGATTCAGAAGGTTCAGTCCGCCAAGAGCGGGCTGACGGAGGCCTGCACAAGCCTGTTAACGGGCTTTGAGGTATGTGTTCAAAAACATATATAAAAGTGTTATCGCATAGACAGTAGCCTCTGAGGCTTAGTTCGGTGTTCGGAAAGAAAAGCAGAACTGAGGATCTTAAAAGTACGTAGGAGTCTAATAGAAATATGTCAATATGGGAATGCAGGCTGCGCTGCTGACCTCTGCCGCACTGACTGCGGAGGTCAATGCCTTGAATGAAAGCCTCGATCGGTCCGTGAGCGAGCTCGGCCGTGCCAAGAAGCAGCTCGAGGATAAAGAGGGCACGTAGTACCTCCTGTAAATGTATATAGAAATACTTATTTGCATAATAATAACAGGACCAACGTTAATGTTGCAGGAGCCATGACCGAGGTGGCGACCCTGAAAGAGGCGGTTTCGAAGGCTGAAAAGAGTGCGGCCTTGGAGCGCACCGAGCGAGAGAAGCAGGAGGCGCGGGTGATGGAGGTGCGGCAAGAGCTCCAGGCTCTCGTGGAAAAACATGAGAGTTTGGAGCGTGACTCGAAGACTCGAGAGTCCGAGCTTGCCTTGGCTCTTGAGAGTGCCAAGACCGCTAAGGCCGAAGCCCAGAAGGCCCTTCAGGAGATCGAGGCGATGAAGAAGATAGCGGCGGGTAAGGCATTCTTTATGCAAAGCAAAACTATAAAAGTTAGTTATCTGCTACTTACCTGAATTCGGAGTTCTCCAGGAGCGTTCGTCGATCTACCCCGTAGTGTGTCTGATGCCGCTGCATACTACCGAGCCGAAGAGGGGAGCTCGACGGAAAAAGTGTTCTGGGCTCAGTATGCTGAGGCCGAACATCCGGTGCCCCTGAGCGACCAGCTGAAGCAGCTGGTTGAGCTCCACAAGGTGGACGAACAGGCCATGAAGGGCCTCATAGCTCGGCTGTGGCCTGGAGAAGTCACGCCTAGGAGCTACTTCGGTCTGGTGCGGCGGCTGGTGGACGCGTGTCCGTGGATAGAGGTCTTCAAGCGCTCCGCTTGTATTGAAGGTGCCCGTCGGGCCCTTGCCCGTGCTAAGGTGCACTGGGGCAAGCTAGACTGGGAGAAGCTGTTGACGGACGCGCCACCGCCGGGCAAGGAGTATCGTACGCCCGAGATGTATTATAATGGCGTTCTGAAGGGTGCCCGCCGCATAGCGGATGAGTGCTCCAAAGATGTAATTTTTTAGTAAACTCGCATTTGTTATCCTGTACGCTGAATCTTTGTTCATATGCGTTAAGCAACGCTTGTTAATTTAAAATATTACCTTCTGTGCGGCCGTTTATCAAATCTGAGAGATGCAAGTCGTCGGCTTCGACCCCCATGCCACGAGTGCTGGGGTGTTCGGGATAAACCTGAGCGCTCTTGTTCCCATTCTTGGGTCCATCTAGGGAGGCGTTCAGCACAGCGAACCAGGCCATCGGACTTATAATGCTTTATCACTCTCACTTAGCCATAGAATTCTATAATTTTAAATTTTGGTGAAGCCCCTAGTATTCGGAAGACCGAGTTCGGGGCGCTATCCACGCCTAGGCCGGATAAGTCCGGTTCCTCGCTTGAAACGGCATAAGTCTTTAAGGACTTGAAAAAAACCTCGCGAACAGCGACCGGTCTCTCGCACTATCATGACAGTCAGTTTTAGCTTTCTCTACTGAGGTGTTAACCCAGCTCAACTGGGGCACAATCGCAGTAGTTCTCCCAGCGCTACCTTAGCCAACAATGCGGAACGTAAGGTACCAAAACATGGGAGTCAGGCAAACCCAACTATTGACCAAAGACATGATTCGGAGCCGATGCATATAGTGCTATAAGTTCGGGGTGCCGCACTAGTTAGAGTGTTCGGTCTTCTCACACCACGTTATGGGGTGTTATAAGCCCCTGGTGTATTATCCGTACCAACGTGTAAGGTTGCATAGTGTCATGACTGAACATATTTGCATATAAAAATAGATAAGTACAATAATAGGTAAGAGCTATGTATTGTTCATTAAAAAAGGGCTGCTGCGAAAGCAGAACGATACAAAAAGTGTGGTAAGCAAGAGATGGGAGTATTTGACATATTCCCCTTCAGGGGCAAGCTGCAGGATTGTAAGAGAAACAGGTATTAAACTCGTTATAGAGACCACCTGGACTTTTGACGTGGCTTGCTTCCTCCCTGGCTATTGCATCGTTGGTTCGGCGAGAGTATTGTCGGACAGGCCTTCCGAATAGTTGGGTCCTGAAAGTGTGTGAAAAGGAAAACGGCGAAATAGGGAGCCCCTTAGTGCGGTTGAGCCGCATTCTGGGCATGCCGTTGTTGTGCCCCTCCCCTTATGCCCATGGTATATCTAAGGCGTAATTATGTACGCGTGGTAAAAGTATCGCCGTTTGACGGGGGCCGGGGTTGGGGCTGCACTGCTATGCTTGCTCGGAACGTGCCAGCCGGATTTGTTGTAGGTTACTTCGGGCTCGCTTGACGTTATCCGGACGTTTGGCACCTGGATTGGAGAACTTCCTTGAGAGGCTACTCTGTACTTCCGCTGCCAGGGCCGCCGTGTGCTCCTCTATTCGAAGAGAGCGTTCGGTGTTTCCGTTTACTGTGATGACTCTGCTAAGTCCTGGCATCTTGAGCTTGAGATATGCGTAGTGAGGCACCGCATTGAATTTGGCAAATGCGGTTCGCCCGAGCAGGGCGTGATAGCCGTTGCGGAATGGGACTATGTCGAAGATTAACTCCTCACTCCGGAAGTTATCCGGGGATCCAAACACCACCTCGAGTGTGACCGAGCCTGTACAGCTGGCTTCTACCCCTGGTATGACACCTTTGAAGGTTGTCTTTGTGGGTTTAATCCTTGAAGGATCGATGCCCATTTTTCGCACTGTGTCCTGGTAAAGCAGGTTCAGGCTACTGCCGCCGTCCATTACGACTCTGGTAAGGTGGAATCCGTCGATAATTGGGTCTAGGACCAGTGCGACGAATCCGCCGTGACAGATGCTAGTGGGATGGTCCCGTCGATCGAAGGTGATCGGGCAGGGGGACCATGGGTTGAACTTTGGGGCGACTGGCTCCAGCGCGTAGATGTCCTTCAGAGCATGCTTCCGCTCCCTTTTGGGATGTGGGTTGCGTATATCATATTCACCGTCCGAACTTGCGGGGGGAATCCCTGCTGCCCTTTGTTGTTCGGCGGCCGAGGCCCCTCCTCGTCATCGCTATGTAGCCCCTTGTCTCTGGTCTCGGCACTTAACTTGCCTGCCTGCTTGAACACCCAACAATCCCTGTTGGTGTGATTGGCCGGTTGTTCGGGTGTGCCGTGTATCTGGCACGAGCGATCGAGTATCCGGTCTAAGCTGGATGGGCCCTGAGGGTTTCTTTTGAATGCCTTTTTCCGCTGACCCGGTTTAGAGCCTCTGAATCCGGCATTGACTGCCATATCTTCAGTATTGTCACCGTTAATGCGGCGATTATGCTTGTTGTGACGTGAGCTGCTGTTGTTATCCTTGTTATCCGAATTGCCGGGCTCTTGGTTATGTTGTTGCTACGAGCTAGCCAGCTGTCTTCTCCCGCGCAGAAGCGGGTCATGATTGTCGTGAGGGCTTCCATAGACTTCGGCTTTTCCTGTCCTAGGTGCCGGGCAAGCCATTCGTCTCGGATGTTGTGCCTGAAGGCTGCGAGGGCCTCGGCGTCTGGACAATCGACTATTTGGTTTTTCTTGGTCAGGAACCGTGTCCAGAATTGTCTGGCCGATTCCTCTGGCTGCTGGATTATGTGGCTTAGGTCATTGGCGTCTGGTGGTCGCACATAGGTGCCCTGGAAGTTGTCAAGGAATGCGGATTCCAGGTCCTCCCAACAACTAATTGACTCTGCTGGCAGGCTATTAAGCCAATGTCGAGCTGGTCCTTTAAGCTTGAGCGGGAGGTATTTGATGGCGTGTAGATCATCACCACGGGCCATGTGGATGTGAAGAAGATAATCTTCGATCCATACCGCAGGATCTGTTGTGCCATCGTATGATTCGATGTTTACGGGCTTGAAGCCCTCGGGGATTTGATGATCCATTACTTCGTCTGTGAAGTATAGTGGGTGTGCGGAGCCCCTATACTGGGCTATATCACGACGCAGCTCGGACGAGCTTGGTCTATTGTATTCGGCCGGGCCATACTTATTGTGTCCGACGTGGCGGCTAGCGTCACGTGAAGCGGGGCGCCCATGCGATCCGTAGATCGATCTTGTTTGCCTTGCCTTATTCTCCAAGATGTATCGGAGGTCTGTTGCGTCTCCCCGTACTCTGGTATGTTTTGAGCGGTGTCGGGGTGCGGCTTGGCTTGAGGGCCTGAAGGCCTCTCTATCACGGCCACGGCGTGGCCGATCGGGTGCATCATACGCTAGTGATGTAGGTTTAGTTGCTTCCTCCTCAAGTTGGGGAAGCAGCCTGCGCTTCGGGTAGCTCTTGGATGGGCGTTCTAGTTTATACTCTTCGGCCGCCAGGACTTCGGTCCATCTGTTGGCTAGCAAGTCTTGGTCAGCTCTAAGTTGCTGCTGTTTCTTCTTGAGTCTGCTTGCCGTGGCTACGAGTCTGCGTTTGAAACGCTCTTGCTCGACGGGATCCTCTGGCACGACGAATTCATCATCGTCGAGGCTTGCCTCATCTTCGGAGGGAGGAATGTAATTGTCGTCCTCATTCTCTTTGTCGGCCGCTCTCTCATGAGGGCTGGCTCCTTCGTCCTCCTGCACTGAATCCTGCAGGAGGGGGTTGTCTTCGGCACTGTCCGTTTATTGTTATCTCCGGTGCCGGAATCGCCATTTTTGCTTTGGCGGGACTTAGAGCGGCGCCGCTGACGTCGACGCTTGGGTTGCTTCTTGGAGGGGTCATCCTCTGTTTTCTCCTCGCCATCCCCCGCTTTAGGGGTGTCCACCATGTATATGTCATATGACGAGGTGGCTTTCCAGTTCCCTATAGGCACTGGTTCTTGATCGTCTCCTACATCGGCGTCCATGTCGTCGATGTCTTCGGAGTCGAAGTCGAGCATGTCGGTTAAATCGTCGACAGTGGCTACGAAGTGGGTGGTGGGTGGGCTACAAATTTCTTCGTCGTCCGCATCCCAACCGTGTTGGCCGTAGTCCGGCCAGGGCTCTCCTGACAAAGAGAGAGACTTTAACAAATTCAGGATGTTGCCAAAAGGTGAGTGCTAAAAGACATCCGCGGCGGTGAACTCCATGACCGGAGCCCAATCGGGCTTAACCGGGAGAGGTGCGGGATTTACGGAGTCTGGATCGGAGTCCGGCACCTTGGAGTCACGGGCCTTGCAAGGGACTAGGCTGGTATCTGGCTCTATCGCCATAGAGATTGCAGTTTCCGGGGTGGCGTCTAACCGTCCGTCCCCGACTGGCGTAGTGGGCTCCGGGCTAATGGTCGGAGCGGACACCTGAGCGACGCTCTAGGCGTTGTCCGATGACGGAGCTAAATCGTGCCCATCATGATAGTGCAGCGCGTCCAGTTGTGGCTCGAATCCGTCGAAGATCAAGTCCCTGCGGATGTCGGACGTGTAGTTTAAGCTTCCAAACCTGACCTGATGGCCAGGGGCGTAGCTTTCGATCTGCTCCAGATGGCCAAATGAGTCGGCCCGTAGTGTGAAGCCGCCGAATACGAATATCTGTCCAGGGAGAAAAGTCTCATCCCGGACCGCATCGCGATTGACGAGCGAAGAAGCCATCGGGCCTAAAAGGCGACGACACAGAGGATCTCAATGAAAGCACCAATATCGGTGTCAAAACCGGCGGATCTTGGGTAGGGGGTCCCGAATTGTGCGTCTAGGTGGATGGTAACAGGAGACAAGGGACACGATGTTTTTACCCAGGTTCGGGCCCTCTCAATGGAGGTAAAACCCTACTCCTGCTTGATTAATATATGATATGGGTAGTACAAGAGTAGATCTACCACGAGATCGGAGTGGCTAAACCCTAGAATCTAGCCTATGGTATGATTGTTGTTCGTCCTACAGACTAAAACTCTCCGGTTTATATAGACACCGGAGAGGGCTAGGGTTACACAGAGTCGGTTACAATGGGAGGAGATCTTCATATCGTATCGCCAAGCTTGCCTTCCACGCCAAGGAAAGTCCCATCCGGACACGGGACGGAGTCTTCAATCTTGTATCTGCATAGTCCGGGAGTCCGGCCAAAGGTCTTAGTCCGTCCATCCGGACACCCCCTAATCCAGGACTCCCTTAATCACCTTGACTCTTGCATAAAGTAAAAGACATAAAGTAAAAGATAGGCCCTTCGCAGAGGGAAGCAGAGGTTGTCATGCGCTTTTAGGGTTGGATACACAAAATCTTAATGCGAAAGAACGTCACTTTATATTGCCCCTTGTATATGGACCTTTATTATGCAGTCCGTCGCTTTTATTGCTTCCATAACAAGATCGTACAAAGCTTATTTTCTCCGCACTAATAAGTCATGCATATTTAGAGAGCAATTTTTATTGCTTGCACGGATGACAACTTACTTGAAGGATCTTACTCAATCCATAGGTAGATATGGTGGACTCTCATGGCAAAACTGGGTTTAAGGATATTTGAAAGCACAAGTAGTATCTCTACTTGGTGCTAGGAATTTTGGCTAGCATGAGGGGGAAAGGCAAGCTCAACATGTTTGATTGATCCATGACAATATACTTTAACTGAGATGCGAGAAAACATAACCCATTATGTTGTCTTCCTTGTCCAACATCAACTCTTTAGCATGTCATACTTAATGAGTGCTCACAGTTATAAAAGATGTCCATGATAATATATTTATATGTGAAATCTCTCTTCCTTCAATATTCTTTCATGAATTGTTCAAATGACCAATACAATGCTTCCTAACCGTCAATAAATTTACAAGCTCTACTTCTTAGATGTGAAGTCATTACTCCCCATGGGATAAGCAAATGAAACATATATAATTTCAGATTTATGACATTCAACTCATTCAACCATTTACTCATAGGATATATGTGAAGCACAAGAGTAAATGAAAAACTACTCCAACAAGATATAAGTGAAGATCAATGAGTAGTTAAATAATCATGTAACTATGTGAAGACTCTCTCTCAATAAAGAATTTTAGATCTTGGTATTGTATTCAAACAGCAAGCAAAGCAAAATAAAATGACATTGCAAGGATAGCACGACTCAAGTGAAGAAGCAAAAACTTAGGTTCAACTGATACTAACCGATAGTTGTTGAAGAAGAAAGGTGGGATGCCTACCGGGGCATCCCCAAGCTTAGATGCTTGAGACTTCTTGAAATATTATCTTGGGGTGCCTTGGGCATCCCCAAGATTTAACTTTTGTGTCTCCTTAATTCCTCTCATATCATGGTTTCTCTTCTTTTTATCAAAGGCTTCATCCACAACAAACTCAACAAGAACTCGTGAGATAGGTTAGTATAAATCAATGCAAAAACTTATCATTTTCTACTGTAACAAATCACTAAGATTATTATTTAACATTGAATACTAAATGTCTCTGCATATTTAATACTCCTATCCTCAAATAGAATCATCAAACAAGCAAACATATGCAAACAATGCAAACATAACAGCAATCTGCCAAAACAGTATAGTATGTAAAGAATGCAAGATTCATCATACTTCCCTAACTCCAAAAATTATAAGAAAAATACTAAGCTGTAGAAGATTTATCAGAGCTCATTATTCAAAAAGGTTCAACATTATACCACTCTCTGAATTTTCTAGGGAATTTTTGCAACAGTGGTAAACTTTCTGTTTTCAAACAGCAACATGTATACTAGCAAAATAAGCATGGTAAAGGCTATCCTTGACATTTTTATTGAAAATAAAGATGCAAAACATTATTCTACATAACAGAAAGCAAATACTAACAAAAGAAAATGACGCTCCAAGCAAAACACATATCATGTGGTGAATAAAAATATAGCCTCAAGTAAATTTACCGATGAACAAAGACGAAAGAAGGGATGCCTTCCGGGGCATCCCCAAGCTTAGGCTCTTGGTTGTCCTTGGATATTACCTTGGGGTGCCTTGGGCATCCCCAATCTTAGGCTCTTGCCACTCCTTATTCCATAGTCCATCGAATCTTTACCCAAAACTTGAAAACTTCAACCACACAAAACTCAAGACAAAACTCGTAAGCTCCGTTAGTACAAGAAGACAAGCCACCACTTTAAGGTACTGTAATGAACTCATTCTTTATTTATATTTGTGTTCAACCTAATGTATTACAACTTTTCTATGGTTCATACCCTTACATACTAGCCATAGATTCATCAAAATAAGCAAACTACACAAAGAAAACAGAATCTGTCAAAAACAGAATAGTCTGTAGTAATCTGTATCAAACGTATACTTATGGAACCCGAAAAATTATGAAATAAATTGGTGGACCTGAGGAATTTGTCTATTAATCATTTGCAAAAATAATAAACGTAAAATCACTCTCTGGTAAAAAATGGTAGCTAATACCGTGAGCGCTAAATTTTCTGTTTTTTACAGCAAGATCACAAAGACTTCACCCAAGTCTTCCCAAAGGCTCTACTTGGCACTTTATTGAAACAAAAGCTATAAAACATGATTACTACAGTAGCATAATCCTGTGGACACACAAAAACAGTAAGGGTAAATACTGGGTTGTCTCTCAACAAGCTCTTTTCTTTAATGCCTTACTTGAAACCATTTAGTTTCTAAATGCTTATGCTTCTTGCAATATATATCTTTTCTCTATTCGGTGTGTTCATGCAAACATGCACTCCACAAAAGTTGACATGCTCATAAAAGATATTTTCATCATGACTAGTGCAATCATCATTAGTACTATGGATATTCAAAGAGTTCATACTAACAACATTGCAATCATGCTCATCATTGAAAGATTTAGTGACAAACATTTTATAGATTTCTTCTTCTAGCACTTGAGCACAATTTTCCTTTCCATCATACTCACGAAAGATATCAAAAAGATGAAGCGTATGAGACAAACTTAATTCCATTTTTTTGTAGTTTTCTTTTATAGACTAAACTAGTGATAAAACAAGAAACAAAAAGATTCGATTTCAAGATCTAAAGATATACCTTCAAGCACTCACCTCCCCAGCAACGGCGCTAGAAAAGAGCTTGATGTCTACTACACAACCTTCTTCTTGTAGACGTTGTTGGGCCTGCAAGTGCACAGGTTTGTAGAATAGTAGCAAATTTCCCTCAAGTGGATGACCTAAGGTTTATCAATCCGTAGGAGGCATAGGATGAAGATGGTCTCTGTCAAACAACCCTGCAACCAAATAACAAAGAGTCTCTTGTGTCCCCAACACACCCAATACAATGGTAAATTGTATACATGCACTAGTTCGGCAAAGAGATGGTGATACAAGTGCAATATGGATGGTAGATAAAGGTATTTGTAATCTGAAATTATAAAAACAGCAAGGTAACAAGTGGTAAAACTGAGCATAAATGGTATTGCAATGGTAGGAAACAAGGCCTAGGGTTCATACTTTCACTAGTGCAAGTTCTCTCAACAATAATAACATAGATAGATCATATAACAATCCCTCAACATGCAACAAAGAGTCACTCCAAAGCCACTAATAGCGGAGAACAAACGAACAGATTATGGTAGGGTACGAAACCACCTCAAAGTTATCCTTTCTGTTCTATCTATTCAAGAGTTCGTAGTAAAATAACGTGAAGCTATACTTTCCGCTCAATCCATCATAGAGTTCATACTAGAATAACACCTTAAGACACAAATCAACCAAAACCCTAATGTCACCTAGATACTCCATTGTCACCTCAAGTATCCGTGGGCATGATTATACGATATGCATCACACAATCTCAGATTCATCTATTCAACCAACACAAAGTACTTCAAAGAGTGCCCCAAAGTTTCTACCGGAGAGTCAAGACGAAAATGTGTGCCAACCCCTATGCATAGGTTCATGGGCGGAACCCGCAAGTTGGTCACCAAAACATACATCAAGCGGCACATGATATCCCATTGTCACCACAGATAAGCACGGCAAGACATACATCAAGTGTTCTCAAATCATTAAAGACTCAATCCGATAAGATAACTTCAAGAGGAAAACTCAATTCATCACAAGAGAGTAGAGGGGGGAGAAACATCATAAGATCCAACTATAATAGCAAAGCTCAGGATACATCAAGATCGTGCCATAGAGGGAACACGAGAGAGAACACGAGAGAGAGAGAGAGAGAGAGATCAAACACATAGCTACTGGTACATACCCTTAGCCTCGAGGGTGAACTACTCCCTCCTCATCATGGATAGCGCCGGGATGATGAAGATGGCCATCGGTGAAGGATCCCCCCTCCGGCAGGGTGCCGGGAAGGGCTCTCGAGAGGTTTCTGGTGGCTACAGAGGCTTGCGACGACAGAACTCCTGATGTATCTTGATATTCGATGTTTTTAGGGTACATAGGCTTATATAGGCGAAAAAAGTCGGTCGGGGGAGCATCGAGGGGCGCACGAGAGGGTAGGGCATGCCCCCCTATCTCGTGGCTTCCTCGATGACCCCCGGCTTGCACTCCAAGTCTCCTGGATCATAATCTTTCCAAAAATCATGTTGTTGAAGGTTTCATTCCATTTGGACTCCGTTTGATATTTCTTTTCTTCGAAAAACTGAAACAGGCAATAAAACAACGATATGGGCTGGGCCTCCGGTTAGTAGGTTAGTCCCAAAAGTAATACAAAAGTGTATAATAAAGCCCGTAATCATTCAAAACAGATAATAAAATAGCATGAATGCTTCATAAATTATAGATACGTTGGAGACGTATCAACGCGCGCGGGCAAAGGTGTGCTAGTCGCGGGTCAGCACCACGCTGCCTGAGGCGGAGACCTCGGTGCTAACCCACGAAGCCCTGCTGCAACACCCATCAGCCTGCAGCCAGAGACCAGCAAGCCCTGAAGAAGTAAGCTCGCCAGAGAAGAAGCGTGGGAGCTGAAGCGAGGTGTCTGCCGGGCTCACCGACCAGACAACAAACTCAGGGAGCACATCCAGCAAGGAGAAGCGCGTCCGGGGTGGGTGCACGATCACGGCGCGCCTCCCTTCGTCATGGGGGCTGCTCCGGAGCCGGTGGCCCTCGCCGCAGGAAGAGGTGCCATGGCGGGCACCTAGAGCAACGTCGCTTCTGGGGGGCGCGCGCCCGTGCCCTCTGGGTGCTGCTGGAGGGACCGCAGCATGCTTGCGGGGACGCCCACGACCCCTCTTGGGAGGAGGAGAAGTTGGCCCCTCCTTGGAGGCCTTCCCCTTCTCGGTCGCTGAAAATCTCTTCGGCGATGCCATGGGAGCAAGATGAAGAAGAGAAAAGCAGGCCGGAGCAAGACGAAGGAAAGACAGATGGGGGGCTCTACCCCTCCCACACAATTATAGCCACGTGAGGCCAACCGCTGGCCTCCGTGACCTCGCGCCATCATGACCTTCTGAATGCCGCATCGACCAGTCAAATCGAGCAGTTGCCGAGGCAGCATGGGAAAGCGGAGTCGCCCATGTCCCATCAATCGCCACGCGTCATCAAGGCTTCAGGCGGTTGGGCCTCGCGGCGCTCCGCACTTGCCCTTTGGCTTTGCCTGGAAGCCAAGTCCGAGTGTGCCTTGGGCCCACAGGCTACTGTCAGCGTCCTGGACTTGGGGGTATCCAGTCCTGCCTGCCTACGGCCCACCACGTGTCTTCAACGACAGCCTAGTATGGCCCAACTTTGGCACCAACATTGCAAGACCCTCGCGAGGGGCCAAGCCTCATGGGGCGGACGACGTCAAGACCCCTGAAGGAAGCAGCCTCCTCAGGAGGGCTCCTGAGGGGCAGAGAGTTCTATGCAGCTACCTCATGAGGCTCAGCTAACGTGAGCCACGAAGACCAAGGCCAGACGGGTACCAGGCAGGCGCCAGGCGGGCGCAATGCGCAGGTTTCCTCTTTGGTGCAAGCGAGGCAAGCCGCAGGCGCGAAGTCCCAAGGAATCAGCGAAAGGTTTCCATTCTGGTGCAACGAGACCAAGACCACCAGGACGGCAGGATGGAGGTCATCACCGAGCCCACCGCAGCGTCACGACTAGAGGCTTTTCGCAGGCGAAGACTACTTTTGTCAGGATAGATTGTGCTACTTGTCCCCTTTCAAATCCCGCCGTTGTGGGATCCCTTCCTGCTCATATTTGGGAAGAGGACCAAGGCACTATAAATAGGACCTAGCCACCCCCATAGAGGAGGGGGGTCGATCAGCACAAGTAGAGCACACGCCAGCTCAAGAACACCTCACCTCCTGAGGCTAGTTCATCCTCTGTACTTGTTCATTCATAGCCCCTCGAGGCAATCCACCACACCACACTGGAGTAGGGCATTACACCACAATGGTGGCCTGAACCAATATAAATCTTTGTGTCTCTGTACCTCTTTGTTATCAATGTGTTAGGCCTAGTGAGATCACGAGTAGTTAGGCTGGGGAGGTTGAGATCTCCGCACGCACCCCAAAGTTCAAACCTTTCACGGGTTGCCGGATCTCGAAATCCGACAATCTCGTATAGGGCCCTATGACTCGCGTCGTTCCGGTTCCTCTCCGCCTCGAACATATTATCCGTCCTCTCCTCCATGTGCCTCACCTTCTCGTCTGCCTGCCTGGTTGCCTCCGCCACGAGCTCCTAGGCCCTAGCCTCGATAGCGAGATCCACTGGTCATGGTTGAGGCCCCATCTTGGGAAGATACTTCATCTGCTGCTAATTGATCTCCGAGAGACTTCTAGGACAATGTATGAGCCCATCCCCAATTGCTACGTGGCCATGTTTACTCCCATCACCAGATAGCATCACGAGCTCAGGATCAAAAGGACTCTGGCTTGGGTTGAAGTCCTCGCCTTTCATCTCCTCCCCCCCACTCTCTGTACCTCACAAGCTTGTTGTGGGGGGAGATGTTTATGAAGCTCTCTGGATGATTGAGATCAACCTTCGAGAATGCGTTGGCCTTCTTGAACGGGGCACTATGGGCCATGGCATAGAGGTCGTATAGTGGAGGCACCTCCTTCCTGTTGTGTTTTGCCTAAAAGAGAGGAACAGGGGTAAATTAGTAATTAAAGCTAGCATGAAGAATGAAATTGCATGAATCGAACCACATACCCAGTGATCCCCATACTCAAACAGGTTGGAGCTCCCTTGATGGTGTGGCAGACCTCTCATCTGGGCACGCTTGTCCCTGGCCTTGTTGTGGGTGCCTAGCCATTGGGGAGAGCACCACTCATCCACCAACCTCTCCCAACAGTCCATCTTATCTGCACACCATCTCGAGGGCACCTAAGTTAGAGAAAGATAAATTTCAGTGCGACGCCTATGAATCAAATCAAGGAAACCAGTACTAGGCCTTAAGAATAGGTAATTACCGTCATGTACTTCTCCTTACTCAGATACTTGAGGCGGCACTTCTTCTTCCGCCTCCTGATGTTAGTCGAGGCGTAGTAGTCTCGGACATCCTAGACCCGAGCCTCGTGACATGTGTTCTGAAGTAGGCGCTTGCACTCGGCTTCGAGGACCATAGCCGCCTCTGCTTCATGTTCCTCAAGACACCTGTAGAAGGTCTGTAATCAAACAAGACAACACCGATCACTAGTACAATCACTAGGAACTGTTGATTTTCAATTCTGTAAAGGAGAACTTACCCAAAACCACTGTATCACAATGTCGGCCGCTCTCTCGCACACAACACTGTCGACCATCTCCCCCGGCGGGGCCGGGGAAGCCTGGTACAGCTCCCAGGTGAGTGCTAGCTGTCGAATCTCACCCTCACCAGGCAACGTGACCCACCCCGGGAAGTGGTCCCAGACTAGAGTACCAAGGACCTGGTTGGGCCTGCGGACCTTATCTGTGTGTACTCAACCCCTGCAGTATGACAAGGCCAACACATTAGATATTAATTTGAACAAACATGAAGGCAAAAGGTTGAAAAAGAGTAAATTAATGCACTTACTTGTCCCCGTTAGGCTGAATCAACCACCTCTGGTCGCGGTTCACTGGCCCAGACGGTAGCTTAGTACTACCATGCTGGTAGACCCTCTTGCGCTCCTCAACCCGCTCGCTCTCGCTGTAGCTATCCTTAGATAAGGTCTCGTCGAGATCATCATCATGGTCGCTAGTCTTCGGAGTCACATGAGACGAAGACTCTGGGTCCCTAGTCTCCTGGGAGGAAGACTATGGGACCCGAGTCTCATGGGAGGAAGTCACTGGGACCGAGGCTCAGCGCCCAGAGCCTCGTCGACCCGTGGCTCGACGACCAGAGGATTTTTGTCCCGAGGGTCATGGACTAGAGTCCGACGCGGGTCCAGGTCAGACGGGTCCACCTGAGACGGAGCACTCCGATGGTCCGGAGACTCAGCGGGTGGTGGCGGAGAGGAAGGCAGAACAACCTTCCTACCACTGCCAGCGCCCCGTCCACCTCTACCCCTCTTCTTCCCCTGACCTCTCCCGGCCGAAAAAGAAGCGCCCGCCGAAGGTGCTGGGGGTGTGTGCATGTTGTCTACCAGCGCCCTCCGAAGTTTGTGGGGGTAGAATAACAACACCCCTCCCACGCGCCGAGGTAGGAGGATCGGAGCGCTCTCAACCCAAGCCCACCATATGTCAACACCTGCAATGAGAAACAGTAAACGAAATTAGTACAACATAAACATAATAAAAAAATTAGTATGTATCATCATCATGAACATAATAAAAATTTTGGGGTGTCGTGTCGGGGGTCGAGGGGTCGGGGTGTCAGGGTGTTGTATCAAGGGTCGAGGGGTCGGGGTGTCGTGGTCGAGGGTCGATGGGTTGGGGTGTCGGGGTCAGCTGGTCGGGGTGTCATGGTCGGGGTGGCAAATCCTCGACCCCTTGACCCCTTGACCCTCGACAGGACACCTCAACCCCTTGACACTCGACACAATACCCCGACCCCTCTACCCTCGACCACGACACCCCGACCTTAGGTTATTAACTAAAACTAACACTAATCTAATATAATATAATCTAGCTAACTATATATCTAATATATCTATTATCTAAAACAGAAATAAAACAGGAAAAAATAGAACTCCTCCTCCTCCTCTTCTTCTTCAGTGTGGTGTAATACCCTACTCCAGTGTGGTGGTGGTGGATTGCCTCTTGGGCTGATGATGAACCGTACAAGGGGAAGAACAGCCACCTAAGACAAGGTGTTCTTGTGTTAGGTCGGTGGTTCTGGTCCGAATGGATCCATGGGTTCGTTTCTGCATGTCCCCTTCTATGGTGGTGTCTAGTCCTATTTATAGAGGCCATGGTCCTCTTCCCAAATATTGAGCGGGAAGGGATCCAACAACGGCCATTTTGAAATGGGACAGCTAGTACAAGCTATCCTGACTAAAGGTGGTATTCGCCTGTCAAAGACTCTGGTGATGACGCCATCTTGGGCTCCACAATGACCTCCGTCTTGCCGTCCTGCTAGTCTTGGTCTTGTTGCACCAATATGGAAACCTTTGCCAGATGCATTGGTACTCCGCACCTACGCTTGTCCCCTTAGCACCAAAGGGGAAACGAGTACACTACGCGCGCTGGCGCCCGCCTGGTCTTGGTCGTCATGGCTTGCATCACGGGAACCTCATCAGGTACCCCTTGCCTTGATCTCTCCTCCTCCCTCGCGACCCTGCCTGATGAGGCCGCTCCTGAGGAGGTCTCGTGTCGTCCGCCCCGCGAGGCTTGGCCCCTCGCGAAGGTCTTGGATGTTTGGTTGATGAAGACGGGCCGAACTGGGCCACTGGTGGAGCCATGCCACGGGCCGTAGGCAGGCAAGTCTGGAGACCCCCGTTCCCAGAACGCCGACTGTAGCCCCCTGGCCCAAGGTGCGCTCGGACTTGGCTTAGCAGCGAAGCCAAGGGGTAAGTGCGAAGTGTCGCGGGCCCCCGAAGCCTGCGGCCTTGGTCGATGTGTGGTGACTGATTGGACGTGGGCATTGATACGTCTCCGTCGTATCTACTTTTCCAAACACTTTTGCCCTTATTTTGGACTCTAACTTGTATGATTTGAATGAAACTAACCCGGATTGACGCTGTTTTCAGCAGAATTGCATGATGTTGTTTTACGTGCAGAAAACAAAAGTTCTCGGAATGACTTGAAACTCCACGGAATATCTTATAATAAATAATAAAAAATCCTCGCCAAAGATGAAGACCAGGGGGCCCACACCCTGTCCACGAGGGTGGGGGGCGCGCCCCTCCCCCCTGGGCGCGCCCCCCTACCTCGTGGGCCCCCTGGATGCCCTCCAACGCCAACTCCAACTCCATATATTGGCTTTCGGGGAGAGAAAAATTAGAGAGAAAAAATCATCGCGTTTTACGATACGGAGCCGCCGCCAAGCCCTAATGTCTCTCAGGAGGGCTGATCTGGAGTCCGTTCGGGGCTCCGGAGAGGGGGATTCATGGCCGTCGTCATCATCAACCATCCTCCATCACCAATTTCATGATGCTCACCGCCGTGCGCGAGTAATTCCGTTGTAGGCTTGCTGGACGGTGATGGGTTGGATGAGATTTATCATGTAATCGAGTTAGTTTTGTTAGGGTTTGATCCCTAGTATCCACTATGTTCTGAGATTGATGTTGCTATGACTTTGCTATGCTTAATGCTTGTCACTAGGGACCGAGTGCCATGATTTCAGATCTGAACCTATTATGTTTTCATGAATATATGTGTGTTCTTGATCCTATCTTGCAAGTCTATAGTCACCTACTATGTGTTATGATCCGGCAACCCCGAAGTGACAATAATCGGGACCACTCCCGGTGATGACCATAGTTTGAGGAGTTCATGTATTCACTATGTGCTAATGCTTTGTTCCAGTTCTCTATTAAAAGGAGGCCTTAATATCCCTTAGTTTCCAATAGGACCCCGCTGCCACGGGCAGGTAGGACAAAAGATGTCATGCAAGTTCTTTTCCATAAGCACGTATGACTATGTTCGGAATACATGCCTACATTACATTGATGAACTGGAGCTAGTTCTGTGTCACCCTATGTTATGACTGTTACATGGTGAACCACATCCGGCATAATTATCCATCATTTATTCGGTGCCTACGAGTTTTCCATATACTGGTTTACGCTTATTTACTTTTCCGTTACTACTGTTACAATCACTACAAAATACCAAAAACATTACTTTTGCTGTCTTTACTTTTGTTACCGTTACCACCACTATCATATTACTTTGCTACTAAACACCTTGCTGCAGATACTAAGTTTCCAGGTGTGGTTGAATTTGACAACTCAGCAACTAATACTTGAGAATATTCTTTGGCTCCCCTTGTGTCGAATCAACAAATTTGGGTTGAATACTCTACCCTCGAAAACTGATGCGATCCCCTATACTTGTGGGTTATCAAGACCCTTTTCTGGCGCCGTTGCCGGGGAGCATAGCTCTATTATTTGAGTCACTTGGTATTTATATCAGCTGGACACTATGAAGAACTTAAAAGACGCTAAGACAACTATTTATCCCTCAACTATTAGGGGAGGTAAGGAACTACCATCTAGCTCTGCACTTGATTCACCTTCTGTTATAAACAAGCTAGCGACACCTAAACCTGCTTCTGCTATTCGTTCCAATATGTCGCATGTTATTTATGATGCCACTTTTGCTATGCATGATACTTATGATGAAACTATTTCTATGCTTGATACTACTGTGCCTCTTGGTGAATTTCTAGATGAACAAATTTCTAAGTCTAGAGAAAGAGAAATTATTGAAACTGAACACGATGATGTTAGTGATGATGAAAATAGGCCTGCTATTCCTGAGGGTTACCTTTTTAATGCTGAATCTACTGAAGCTATTCTTGCTTGCCAAGATAGTCTTAAACGTAATAGGTTGCTAGTTAAATGGAATAAAGAATCTTTTAGAGGTAGGATGAGACCCGACCCTGCTTTTGCTACTTCACGTATCTGTGCTCCTGATCAGGATTATTCTGATTTTTCTGTTAATCTAGATATAATTACTTTGGTTGAATCTGATCCTTTTTATGGCTATGAATCTGAAACTGTTGTGGCACATCTTCGTAAGTTAGATGATATAGCTGCCCTGTTTACTAATAATGAAAGATCGCGCTAACTTTATTTACTCAAAATATTTTCATTCTCATTAAAGGGTGATGCTAAGATATGGTTTAATTCTCTTGATCCTGGTTATGTGCAAAGTCCCCAGGATATGGTTTATTACTTCTCTGCTAAATATTTCCCTGCTCATAAGAAACAAGCTGCTTTGAAGGATATATATAATTTTGTGCAAATTGAAGAAGAGAGTCTCCCACAAGCTTGGGGGAGGCTTCTCAAGTTACATAATGCTTTGCCTGATCATCCTCTTAAGAAACCTGAAATACTTGATATCTTTTATAATGGACTAACTGATGCTTCCAGAGATTACCTGGATAGTTGTGCTGGTTCTCTTTTCAGGGAAAGAACACCGGATGAAGCTAAAATTCTATTGAATAATATGTTGATAAATGAAAATAATTGGGCACCTCCTGAGCCAACTCCCGAGCCAGCTCCTGAGCCAATTACTGAGCCTATTCCTAAACCAACTCCGAAGAAGAGAGGTGTTCTATTTCTCAGTCCTGAAGATATGCAAGAGGCAAAGAAATCTATGAAAGAAAAAGGTATTAAAGCAAAAGATGTTAGGAATTTACCACCTATTAAAGAAATACATGGTCTTAATTCACCGCCTGTTGAAGAATTATATGATCTCAATTACTAATTTACTGAAGAACCTCCCGAGATCCCGACACTGGTAGTAAAGGTAAATTCTCTCTATAGATATGATAAAACTGAAGTCCCTCCTACTAAAATTGCTAGTTAGTTCTTGGATGAGTTTGATGACTTTATGTTTAAGCAAGATGACTTTAATGCTTATTTTGGTAGACAATTAAAATAGAATACCTTTATGATTAAACATTTGAGTGATTATATGGCTAATATTAGAGGTGAACTTAAACTTGTTAGCAAACATGCTTCTATGGTTACCACTCAAGTAGAACAAGTACTTAAAGCTCAGAAAGAAGTGCTTAATGAAATGAATAGTAAGAAAGATGATTATGTTGTTAGAGTGGCTACTAGAACTGGTAGAATGACTCAAGAACCTTTGTATCCTGAAGGCCACCCTAAGAGAATCGAGCAAGATTCTCAGAGAAATAATATTGATATGCCTAGTTCTTCTAAGAGGAAGAAGAAGAAAAATGATAGAACTGTGCAAACTTCTAGTGAACCTATTGCTGAACCACCTGAGAATCCAAATGATATTTCCATGTCTGATGCTGAAACACAATCTGGTAATGAACATGAACCTAGTTATAATGTTAATGATGATGTTCATGATGATGCTCAACCTAGTAGTGATAATGATGTAGAAGTTGAACCTGCTATTGATCTTGATAACCCACAATCAAAGAACTAACATTATGATAAAAGAAATTCGTTGCTAGGAAACATGCTAAAGAAAGAGAACCATGGGTTCAGAAACCCATGCCTTTTCCTCCCAAACCATCCAAGAAAAAGCATGATGAGGATTTTGAGCGCTTTGCTGAAATGATTAGACCTATCTTTTTGCGTCTGCGATTAACTGATGTGCTCAAAACAAATCCTTATGCTAAATATATGAAAGATATTGTTACAAATAAAAGAAAGATACCAGAAGCTGAAATTTCCACCATGCTTGCTAATTATACTTTTAAGGGTGGAACATCAAAGAAACTTGGAGATCCAGGAGTACCTACTACACCATGCTCCATTAAAAGAAATTATGTTAAAACTGCTTTATGTGATCTTGGAGCCGGTGTTAGTGTTATGCCTCTCTCTTTATATCGTAGACTTGACTTGAATAAGTTGACACCTACTAAAATATCTTTGCAAATGGCTGATAAATCAACTGCTATACCTGTCGGTATTTGTGAGGATGTGCCTGTTGTGGTTGCAAACGTTACTATTCTAACGGACTTTGTTATTCTTGATATTCCCGAGGATGATAGTATGTCTATTATTCTTGGAAGACCTTTCCTTAATACTACAGGGGCTGTTATTGATTGCAACAAAGGAAATGTCACTTTTCATATTGATGGTAATGAGCATACGGTACACTTTCCGAGGAAACAACCTCAAGTTTATAGTATCAACTCTATTGGAAGAATTCCATCGATTATATTTGGAGGTTTTGAATTTCCCCTCCCTACTGTCAAGAAGAAATATGATATACTTATTATTGGGGATGTCCATATCCCCGTTGAGGTAACATAGTGTTATTCGAAATTTCTCTGGTTCCATGATTATCGGAATGAGTTTGTTAACAGGACTTGATCAACCTTGTTAGTGGATTCTTTTTGATGAGCATGAGATGGATGAAACTAGAAGCACAACCTTCTGTACCCTCTTTATATTTTCTGTTACTTAGTAGAAATAAAGTAAAATAGTATTTTTTCTGTCTGTTTCTTGATTTATCCGTGCAATATAAAAATATCCCGAAAATAAAAGTCCTCAGAATGCCATGCCAATTTAATATGATTTTTCGGGAATATTTGAGAATTTACTGTGCAAAAATCACCGCGGGGGGAGCTGCCACCTGGCCATGAGGGTGGAGGGCGCGCCCTACCCCCCTGGGCGCGCCCCCTACCTCGTGGGCCCATGGTGGCCCTCCTCCACTTATTCCTGCACCCATCTTCTTCCTCTGTCTCACACAAACCCGAAAAACCAACTCAAGCACGAGTTCCAGCCCCCGTTGATGTGATTTTCGATCTCCTTGCTTAAAGCACCTCTCGCAAAACTGCTTGGGGAGATTGTTCCTTGGTATGTGACTCCTCCATTGGTACAATTAGTTTTTGTTCTAGTGCTTTATTCATTGCAAATTTGTGCTGCATAGGTGACCATGTTCTTGAGCTTGCATGTCAAATTTATTTGGTTCCAGGTAGTTCTAATGCTTTATATAGGCTCTAGGCACTCGCAGGAGTTGTTGCTATCAATTTTATTGAAGTTGGTTCACTTTTATTTGAAGTTACTAAAAAATTTAGAATTATTTTTTCAGAGAAAACAATATGTTTAGGAAGATGTTCCAAGGTGGTTCTTCATGGAAGCAAGGTCCCAGACTTGCAATACGTGATGCTGACGAGGAACCACCAAGAGACGCTCTTGTGAGGCCCTGTGAATGGCCTTCGGAAAATTTTATGAATCAAGTGGGAATCAAAGAAGAATTTAGTCCATATTTGAGTAACGCCGGTCTTGAGGACTTTGAAGCTGACAAATGCCCCCAGTATCATGATCTCACAAGTTCATTTGTGAGGAGGTTTGAGCTTTCATCTTCGCGTAATTCTCCTTCAGTCATGTTTGACCTTTATGATAAATCTTATACCATGGAATTAGAGGATTTTACTTCTGCTTGCAAACTTCCATCTTGGGGTAATGTTAGGGATCCCCCTAAATCCGAATATAGAGACTTTCTTGCTAGAATAACTGTGAGGGAATCTAGAGATATAACACAAGCCACTATAGGGAGCATTCACTTTCCTGCTATACATTATTTTGCTCTCTTCATTGGTAGATGCATAAATGCTAAGGATGAAGCATGTCACATGTGTGCCCCTGATCTCAGCATTCTCAGAAGCGCTGTGTTAGGGGACCAAGCTTATCATATGGGAGCCATTGTAGCTCGTAGGTTGCATCTTAATAGACGTAATGGATATTTCTTTGGTGGAATTTATGCAACCCGCTTAGCTAATTTTCTTGATGTAGACATTCGTGGGGGTGATATGGAGTTACCCCCTTCTTGTTTAGATCTTGATTCTATGTTTTCTCACCAGTTCATTGAGAGGACTGGACCACCTTTTTAGTATCGACTAATCTTTAACGAACGACATGTAGTCCATATTTCTCTTCCTGCTCCTGCCTTCTTTGATTTTCAGACAAAAGGGAGATATATTATTACCAGAGAGGAGGCAGATGAGTACGAGAGGAGAGAGGAGGCTGCTCGACGCCACGCTGCAGCTCAGGAGGCGATAGCCGCTGCATCACAGTATGACCCCAGCTACACATACGGATATCCACCAGGCCATCTCTGGCAATAGACCAACTTAGGACAAAAGCCTAAGCTTGGGGGAGTACGTATTTCCCACCGACATTACATTTATGTTCACACACTCTCATTGCTAGATGTCGGTGCTCATACTCTTTCACTGTAATGTCCATGCTAGTTTATTTTCTTTCTTCTTGTGTGTTGGATAAACCTTAAGAAAAAACAAAAAATTAGTTAGTCTACTTTCCTTGCTTGTAGTAGAATTAAAAAGAAAACGCAAAAATATTTCCCGTTCTTCTTTTGCTTGTTGGGAGTTTCCCGTGTAAATAGTTTTTTATTTCTTTTCCTTTCTTTGGGGGTCGAGAAGACTATATTGAAAATGCTTAGTGGCTCTTATATGCATTATTGTTTATCTAACTTAGAGCCCATATTACTTGTCTTCTCTCTTGAATTGAATGCTTGCAGATTCCAGCTTAGTCCAATGCACGTGCACTCTTATTATTATACACACCGTTCGGTCGTGCGAGTGAAAGGCAATAATGATGATATATGATGGACTTATTGGGATGAGAAAAGCTGGTATGAACTCGACCTCTCTTGTTTTTGTAAATATGATGATTCATCGTTCCTGATTCAGCTATTATGAAGTAAACATATTTGCACTGACATTTAGAGATTATAGTTGCTTGTGCCATGCTTGATTAGCTATGAGTTATAATGGTTTACCTTGCATGTCGACATGCTATTAGAATGATTATGATATGGTATGATGGGATGGTATCCTCCTTTGAATGAATTGAGTGACTCGACTTGGCACATGTTCACGCATGTAGTTGAATCAAATCAACATAGCCTTCATGATATTTATGTTCATGGTGGATTATATCCTACTCATGCTTGTATTCGGTGTAAATTAATTTTAATGCATGTTTACGACTGTTGTCGCTCTCTCAGTTGGTCGCTTCCCAATCTTTTGCTAGCCTTCACCTGCACTAAGCGGGAATACTGCTTGTGCATCCAAACTCCTTAAACCCCAAAGTTGTTCCATAATAGTCCAGTATACCTTCCTATATGCGGTATCTAACTGTCGTTCCAAGTAAATTTGTATGTGCCAAACTCCAAACCTTCAAATAAAAATTATGTTTTGTATGCTCGAGCAGCTCATGTGCAACTAGGGCTGCCTTTATCTTCCATGCTAGGTGGGTTATTCTCAAGAGGAGTGGACTCCGCTCCTCATTCACGAGAAAGGGCCGGTAACCGGGATGCCCAGTCCCATGATCCAAAAAGATCAAAGCAAATCAAAATAATTAAACAAAACTCCCCCTGGGACCCGTTGAATGTTGGAGGCACTCGTTGTTTCGAGCAAGCCATAGATTGATGCTTGTGGAGGAGGGGGAGTATAAACCTTTACCATTCTGTTTGGGAACTGCCTATAATGCATGTAGTATGGAAGATACAGCCATCTCATAGTTGTTGCGTTGACAGTGAAAGTATGCCGCTCAAAATATAATTTATCTCTATTTCAAAATCGAACTCTGGCACCTCTATAAATCCCTACTTCCCTCTACGAAGGGCCTATCTATTTACTTTTATGTTGAGTCATCACCCTTCTTATTAAAAAGCACCCGCTGGAGAGCACGTTGTCGTTTGCATTCATTATAATTGGTTTATTTTGGGTATGACTTGACTGTATCTCTTTTACCATGAATTACAATGTTTAGTCAGTCCTTGATCTTTAAAGGTGCTCTGCATTTATGTTTTGCGGTCTCAGAAAGGGCTAGCGAGATACCATTTTGTTATATCATGTTATGATTATTTTGAGAAAGTGTTGTCATCCGAGTTTTGTTATTATGGCTCGCTAGCTGATTATGCTATTGATATGAGTAATTGTGAGACCTACGTGTTATTGTGAGTATGGTTAGTTCATAATAATTGCTGAAACTTGAATGCTGGCTTTTCATGTTTACAACAAAAAGAGCAAACAGAGTTTGTACAAGTTTTTCTTTTTCTCTTTTAGTTTGTCAACTGAATTGCTTGAGGACAAGCAAGGGTTTAAGCTTGGGGGAGTTGATACGTCTCCGTCGTATCTACTTTTCCAAACACTTTTGCCCTTGTTTTCGACTCTAACTTGTATGATTTGAATGGAACTAACCCGGACTGACGCTGTTTTCAGTAGAATTGCAATGATGTTGTTTTATGTGCAGAAAACAAAAGTTCTCGGAATGACCTGAAACTCCACGGAATATCTTATAATAAATAATAAAAAATCCTTGCCAAAGATGAAGACCAGGGGGCCCACACCCTGTCCACGAGGGTGGGGGCGCGCCCCTCCCCCCTGGGCGCGCCCCCCTACCTCGTGGGCCCCCTGGATGCCCTCCACGCCAACTCCAACTCCATATATTGGCTTTCAGGGAGAAAAAAATCAGAGAGAAAAAATCATCACGTTTTACGATATGGAGCCGCCGCCAAGCCCTAATGTCTCTTGGGAGGGCTGATCTGGAGTCCGTTTGGGGCTCCGGAGTGGGGGATTCGTCGCCGTCGTAATCATCAACCATCCTCCATCACCAATTTCATGATGCTCACCGCCGTGCGTGAGTAATTCCATCGTAGGCTTGCTGGACGGTGATGGGTTGGATGAGATTTATCATGTAATCGAGTTAGTTTTGTTAGGGTTTGATCCCTAGTATCCACTATGTTCTGAGATTGATGTTGCTATGACTTTCCTATGCTTAATGCTTGTCACTAGGGCCCGAGTGCCATGATTTCAGATCTAAACCTATTATGTTTTCATGAATATATGTGTGTTCTTGATCCTATCTTGCAAGTCTACTACTATAATCGGGACCACTCCCGGTGATGATCATAGTTTGAGGAGTTCATGTATTCACTATGTGCTAATGCTTTGTTCCGGTTCTCTATTAAAAGGAGGCCTTAATATCCCTTAGTTTCCAATAGGACCCCACTGCCACGGGAGGGTAGGACAAAAGATGTCATGCAAGTTCTTTTCCATAAGCACGTATCACTATGTTCGGAATACATGCCTACATTACATTGATGAACTGGATCTGGTTCTGTGTCACCCTATGTTATGACTGTTACATGATGAACCACATCTGGCATAATTATCCATCAATTATCCGGTGCCTACGAGTTTTCCATATACTGGTTTACGCTTATTTACTTTTCTGTTACTACTGCTACAATCACTACAAAATACCAAAAACATTACTTTCACTGTCTTTACTTTTGTTACCGTTACCACCACTATCATATTACTTTGCTACTAAACACCTTGCGGCAGATACTAAGTTTCCAAGTGTGGTTGAATTGACAACTCAGCTGCTAATACTTGAGAATATTCTTTGGCTCCCCTTGTGTCGAATCAACAAATTTGGGTTGAATACTCTACCCTCGAAAACTATTGCGATCCCCTATACTTGTGGGTTATCAGGCGTCTCCGTTTCCCCAGCTGCCTCGGTAACTGCCGACTGACAAAAAGGCTGGTGCGGGTAAGGCTTGCCTTCATTGCTTTCCTTCGTCTTGCTTCAGATCCCCTTCCTTGCCCTTTGCCTCTGAAATCTCCAGATCCGCTTCGACCTTCTCCCCTCCGACAAGCGATGGCGCTCTGCAAGGCCAAGATTGACGCGCCGCCGGCCTAGTACGCGCCGACTCTGGATGCGCCCACTGAGTCAGAGAAGAGTCTCACTGCCACACGCCTGCTGATGGTGGATGAGAACAATTAAAGGAGGGATGCCGTACTACGGGCTGGCTCCGCCATGCCGGAGGCTCGGGGGAGCTCTTTCTACCCCTTCTTCGTGAACACCCTTGTCGCTGGCCTGGTACCTCCCTTCTCCGACTTCTTCTACGCCATCCTCCGCCATTACAGGTTGCCGGCCCTTCATATCCATCCCAACTCCGTCCTTCTCTTGTCGATTTTTGCCTATTAATGTGAGGCGCATGTCGGGTTGATGCCATTCATGGCTCTGCTGCGCCACTTCTTCCTCCTTCGGACCAACGGCGAGCACGCCTCGGCATGTGCCAATTTCGTCGCGTATGGCAAGGCCAACACAATCTCAAAGGATGGGAAGAGAGCCGACAACTTCCGGATCAAGTGGGTCATGATGGACGCCAAGTGTGTCCACCCACGGTTGGTGCTGCCAACGGTGATGCCCCAGCTTAACGAAGGGTGGGCTCACACCAATCTCACCGATGATCGGGTGAAGTTGGTGCTGGAGAAGATGGCCGCCGATTTGAAGCCGGGGAACGCAAAGGCGGCGAAGCTGACGGGGGCCACTGTAACGCCCCGGATTCGATGCGCCAGGTGTCTGCCAGTTATTCGCCGTAGTTGCCTTGTCATTTGCTTGTGTGTTGCATCTTGCCATGTCATCATCTGCATTTCATCTGCATGTTTTTCAAAACTTGCATCCGTTCAGGTTCTCCCGGTTCTCTCCGTTGTCCATTCGGAGTCCGGACCTCTCGCGCGCGCCCATCGCCCCTCTCAGACCTTGTTTTCATGTGCGGGTGATAAACATTCTCGGAATGGCCCGAGTCTTTCCAGCGTCCTTGGTATACCACCGGTAGACCGCCTGTCAAGTTCCGTGTCATTTGGAGGTCGTTTGATACTCCAACGGTTAACCGCGTAGCCCGAAACCCCCCTTTCTCTTTGCAGCCCAACAACCTTCTAAAGTGGCCCAAAACCCATCTAACTCCCCTCCATGCTCTTGGTCGCTCAATCACGATCGCGTGGCCGAAAACCGCTCCTCATTTGGACTCTCCTAGCTCCCTCTACCTATATATTAGCCCCTCTCCTCGAAATTTCGCGGATGAAACCCTAGTCTTCTTCCTCCTTGCACCGCCGGACATGTCCATACGCCCCGGACATGTCCAGCCTCCACGTCGTCCGGCCAATCCGAAGCCGCCACCTCAGCACCGCCGCCTCCTGCGCCCAACCAGGAGGCGACACGTCGCCCCAGCCCCTCCTCCACCGCGGCCCTCCGCAGCCCACGGCCGGCCCGCAGCCGGGCCAAACCGGGCCCCGGGTGCCCCAGCAGCCCGATCCGCCGCGCGCCTCCCTGCAGCTCCCCCGATCCAGCAGGATCGAGAGGAGCCCGAGCTCCTGGACCCCGCCGCCGACCGCCCGTCGCCGGTGCCCCGCCGTCGCTAAGCCTCGCCGCCGCCCCGCCAGGTCGCGCCACCCCCGTCCGGCATCCTCCTCCCTTTGCCCGGTTCTTCCTCTCACCCACGAGCTCTCTCTCTCCCTCGTATCTCGCAGGAGAACCATGGCTGCCCCGATCTCCGCGCTCGTGCCGCCCCAAGCCTCCTCTCTGCCAAAAATGGATCCGCGGTGGCCAACTCCGTCGGAATCTGGCCGGGCCCCGCCGGATTGGGCTGTCCCCTCGCCCCCATGTCGCCAGAACTGTCGCTGCCATGGCCTGCTTCTTCCTCCGGTGACATGGATCTCGTTTTCGCGCTGGGTAAATTCCACTAAGTCCTTTTCTCTGTAACATTTTCATGCCCTGTTTGACCTGCCATATCTCCTAGCATATTGCTCCGTTTTGTGCGTGTAATATGTCAAATTGGTCGTCTCAACGAGTACATCATTTCATTCCATTGCATCATGTTCATTTTAGGTCATCTTGATGCCTGAATCATCGTTGCAAGAGTGCTTCATAATGTTGTCTGCTGTCTGTTAACAGAACAAGCTCTTTTGTTATTTTTGCCATGATTGATGTGTGCATCCTATGAGGTTGATGTCTACATGTGTTTTGATCTATGCCATGCCATCTTTACAGTGGTGTTTGCCATGTATTTTTGTGATCAATGTGGTAGCTAGCACAAGCATGCAAACTAGGCTTCGTAATGTTGCTGATTTTAGTCCATGTTTTGCTGTTATTTTGATGCCATGTAAGCATGATGCTACAGAGAGATCCATGCTTATTTTGAGATACTTCAGTAAGGATGTTTTGAACATATAGTTGTTCTCTATCCATTCATGCCCCTGTTTGCAATTATGGAGTAGTCTAGCGTGTCATTTTCGTGCTCTACTTTTGCTTCAAAATGTTTCCTGGCAGATTGTTTACATGATATTCAATTTTGCCAAGGTTGTTGTAGTTGATCGTTAATTGATATGAACTTGTTCTTGCCTTGGTTTGTTTCATAAACATGTCTTCTTGATGATGCTATGCTTATCTTGTCATGCAATGACTTGTGGTGAGTGAATCGAGCTTGTTAAGTAGTGTACTTGTTGTTGCTGTTTTGCTATGCTGAATCTGTTATTTCGTGATGCTATGTAAACCTGCTGCTACAAGTGATTCTATGCATAATCTGGAGATGTTCACTAAGGGTGTTTTGTTATACATGTCATCCTCTATCCATCCATGCCCCTAGTTGCATTTATAGCTTTCTGTAACTTGTTGTAATCTTGCTCCAAATTTGCTAAATAATGTTGTTGTCAGCCTGTTAATATTAAGTTCAGTTGTTGCCTTGATTGTTGTTAGTGATCCATGCACCCTATGAACTTGCTATTGCCATTCTTAGCTTCACAAACATGCCTTCTTACTGTTGGTTCCCTTGCCATGCCATGTATTGCTTTGTGGTGAGTGTTTCAAGCTCGCAAACATACCTACTTATCGTTGTTCCTGCCATGTATGAATCTGTAATATAACTTGCCATGTTTACATGGGTGCCATCTTATTTTCTGATCCTTTTTGGCTTATGGTCAGTAAGGGACTTTTGTTCTATGCATTTAGTAGTATCATTCCATGCCTTTGTTTGCCATGATAAGTTCCTATAACATGTTGTTTGATAGCTCTAAACATTGCAACCTGATGTTATTTTCTGCAAAGTCTGAACTGTTATTGTTTGCAATCTTGCCATGTCTGTTTGAGCATGTTCTAGTGATTTCTGGAGATAGCTCAGTGTTCATGTTTTGTTATGCTTTACCTGTACATCATGCCCATGCCTTTTGTTTTCTTGTTGAGGTCCTGTAGCATGTTGTTTTGATGCTTGCAATATGCCTAGTTGCTGTTTTGGACAGATTGTTGCTATAACTTGTATAGTGTGTGTGTGTGTGTTGAACCGTTGCTCCGTTTTGAGTGTGCTCTATATGAAACTTGCTTAGATTTGCATGTAGCTTCATATTATCATGTTGCATCCTTGTTTTGGTGGGTTTGCTTGATGTTTGGGTGCATTTCGCATCAATGCCATGTTTAACTTGTTTTGCTCATATCTTCTAGGCCGTAGCCCCGAACTAAATGAACTTTATATGTAACTTGACTAGAATCTCGTGTAGATCATCTTGGTGCATCTTAACTTGCTGTTTAACAACTTGAACATAAGGTTTATTCAGATCTGGACCAATTTCGAAATTTGCATATGAGGACTTACCGGAATTGTTATATGTTGTTCCCGGCCTCATTTAAACTTGCTTTATGTGTTGTTCTTGTTTTCATCATCCCTTGCCATGAGTAGCCTCATCTAGATTTGTCATGCATCATGCTTGTTGTGCATCATGTCATGTTCATGTGTGGTGTGTTTACCTTGTTGTGTGCTTCTTCTCGATAGTTCCTGTTTCGTTGCGATCGTGAGGATTCGTTTGTCTACGCTCGGTTCGTCTTCGTGGCTTCATCTTCTTCATGGACTCGTTCTTCTTCCTTGCGGGATTTCAGGCAAGATGACCGCTACCCTGGATCTCACTACTATCATTGCTATGCTAGTTGCTTCATTTTATCGCTATGCTGCGTTACCTATCTTTTGCTCATCAAGCCTCCCAATTGCCATGAACCTCTAACCTTTGACACCCTTCCTGTGCAAACCGTTGTTTGGCTATGTTACCGCTTTTGCTCAGCCCTCTTATAGCGTTGCTAGTTGCAGGTGAAGTTGAAGATTTCTCCATGGTGGACAGGATTTTGGTTGGGATATCACAATATCTCTTATATTATTAATGCATCTATATACTTGGTAAAGGGTGGAAGACTTGGCCTTTTGCCTAGTGTTTTGTTCCACTCTTGCCGCCCTAGTTTCCGTCATACCGGTGTTATGTTCCCGGATTTTGCGTTCCTTACGCGGTTGGGTGATTTATGGGACCCCCTTGATAGTTTGCTTTGAATAAAACTCCTCCAGCAAGGCCCAACATTGGTTTTATCATTTGCCTCACCACCACCTACATTTTCCCTTGGGAGTCGCCCTCTCGAGGGTCATCTTTATTTTAGCCCCCCCCGGGCCAATGCTTGTCTAAGTGTTGGTCCAAACCGAGCGATGTCCGGCGCCCCCTAGGCAACCATGGTCTATGCCAACGCGTCGTCTTGCTCATCCAGTGTGCCCTGAGAACGAGATATGTGCAACTCCTATTGGGATTTGTCGGCACAGCGGGCGGTCTTGCTGGTCTTGTTTTACCATTGTCGAAATGTCTTGTAAACCAGGATTCCGAGTCTGATAGGGTCTTCCTGGGAGAAGGTATATCCTTTGTTGATCGCGAGAGCTTATCATGGGCTAAGTTGGGACACCCCTGCAGGGTATAAACTTTAGAAAGCCGTGCCTGTGGTTATAGGCAGATGGGAATTTGTTAATGTCCGGTTGTAGATAACTTGACACCAGATACGAATTAAAATGCATCAACCGAGTGTGTAGCCGTGATGGTCTCTTTTCGGCGGAGTCCGGGAAGTGAACACGGTTTTGGGTTATGATTGACGTAAGTAGGAGTTCAGGATCACTTCTTGATCATTGCTAGCTTCATGACCATTCCGCTTGCTCTCTTCTCGCTCTTATTTGCGTATGTTAGCCACCATATATGCTTAGCCGCTGCTGCAGCCTCACCACTTTACCCCTTCCTTTCCCATTAAGCTTTGCTAGTCTTGATACCCATGGTAATGGGATTGCTGAGTCCTCGTGGCTCACAGATTACTACAACAACAGTTGCAGGTACAGGTTGTGCGATGATCATGACATGAGAGCGATGCTTGCTTGCATTGAGTTCTTCTTCTGCTTCTTCGATCAGGGGATAAGTTCCAGGTCAGCAGCCTGGGCTAGCAGGGTGGATGTCGTTGAGTTTCTGTTTGTGTTTCATCCGTAGTCGGATGATGCTCTTATGTATGATGATGTTGTATTCGTGTGGCATTGTATGCCTATTGTATGTACCCCCATCTATTATGTAATGTTGATGTAATGATATCCACCTTGCAAAAGCGTTTCAATATGCGGTTCTATCCTTGGTGGGACCTTCGAGTCTCTTTAGGATAGTATCGCATATTGGGCGTGACAGCCACGCTCCTGAGGGAGTTCTTGGCGCAGCGGGTGGCTCCGCTGCAGGCACACTCGCGCCCCCTGTGGATGCTAGGCGGCGCAAACGACAAGCTTCACTTGAGCCCGGCAGCTCTGGTTGATGAGGATCTGGTCGCAGCTCTCCGCCTCGAACGTGGTGCCACCCGTGGTCCAGGGGGAGGCGGCGCTGGTGAACGTGTCCTCGGGTGACTACCACGGGGGAGGAGGAGAGGAAGAGGACGAGGAGCGCGACTCTCAAGGGGATGGGGGAGACCTCCCCCCCCCCCACGCGTGGCCGACATCCTCCGCACCTTGCCAAACGACGACATGGATGACACCACCCAAGAGGATTAGGGCCCGCTCCTGATCCCGAGGAAGGGCAGGTCAGGGATGATCTCCCGAGAGGCTGCCTCTGCCCAGGCGCCACTTGGAGCCACTCCTAGGCCTTCTGCTGCACCTTCCCCTGCTGTCGGAGCTCTAGTGACTACGCCCCGAGCCTCGAGGCTCTCGGGCTTCAAGCTCGGCAAGAGGATGGTGAACTACGCCGCGGTATACCAGTAAGTGTCCATGCTTCGCCTTGTTCTTGATTAAGTGGCCGGTACTTGACGTTTTCCATCAATTGGTTAGGCCACTGCCTGCGGCGAAGAAGAGGAAGGAGAACACCGTGACATTGTATGGGGCCGACTCATCTGTCGTGGCCGATCCTTCGTCCGTGGGGAGGGGAGGTGACGACGCTCGTACCTCCCCTGCCTGGTCATCCTCGCGAGGCCTGGACGAGCGCCCTGGTGGGGCGTCAGCCCCCACGGCCCCGCTGGCTCTGGAGGTGCTGACACTTGATGATGTTGCCGGGGTAGCTAAGGCTCAGGAGCCCCCAGTCTCTCGAGCGGTGGTTACGCCGCTGCCTCCTCCTTCTACTGCGTTGTTGGTTCCAGGTCCTTCTGCTTCCTCTGATGTCTTGGATCGCGCCCTTTCCGAGATAATCCAGTTGCGCGAAGACCTCCAGGGTGCCGACTCCCATCTGGCAACCGGGCGTCTGGAACTGGTTTCCGGCTGGCTTCACTCTGACGCTTCTGTCTAAGCGACGCTGAGGCAGGCCGCGACAGCCTCTGAGAAGGAGAAACAGGCTGCTGCCCAAGCCACAACTGCTCATGAGGTGGCGCTGAAGGATGCCATGGCCGCCCAAGACCGCTGCAATGTGCTGGAGGCTAAGCTGCAGGATCTGTGCGACAAGCGCGCTGAAGAAGCTCGTGCCCGCCAGGCGGAGGAGGACTAGATGAAGGCTCGGGAAGACACCGTCAAGGACCGAGACGCCAAGCTGACGCGGCTGGCAGAGGTGTAGGCTGCCGAGCGCGGCCGACTGGAGATGCTGGAGCAGACGGTGAGGGCGGAGAAGGCCGAGCTGGACGCCAAGGCGAAGGTCCTAGCAGAGGACCGCGTGGCCTTTACACTCCTTGAGGAGAGGTCTCGTGCGGCGCTGAGGACACTCTATGATCATGGCCTGGAGAAGCCGCTAGCTACCAAGGAGGATGGCCTCGCCCAGCTGCTTCCTTACTTGGTTGAAGCGCTTGAAGAAGTCGTGAACACCGTCGGCCCCATGGCAGAGGTAGAATCTTGCATCCTTTCTTCCGCGGCGCTGACGCGCGTCTTCAGCCACCTCTACCTCCGTGACCCCAACGCCAATCTTGACGAGCTATTGGAGCATGTGGACAGTGGGCGCTTCGCTTCTGCTGCAGAAGCCGTGAAGAGCTAGGTGGAGGCCTTGGTGGGGAGGTTCCACGCCTTTGCTTCTGCGCCCACGGCAGGCGGTAGTGTTGGTCCTGCAACCCCGAGTGGTGGCACGGGCGGTGCTACCACGGGGGTGGAGTCCTTGGCGGGCTACGGCAATATCCAAGGGTGAGGGCTTCTTTCCTGCTTAATTCCTGCAATGTGCACCATGCCTTCTTGAGGCGTTTAAACTTGCGTCTGGTATTGTGAAGACAATTATGGTTTGTAATATTTGCTCTAGAATTTTCTTTGGGATTTCGCGGTTTCCTTCCTATTTGCTTTACGTTTTACATCGAGAGAGCCCGGCCCCGCGCATACCTTAACCGCAGTTGGCCCCGACCGGATCACTAGGACGGAACCAAGGAGTGAGGGGCTACGTGACAAGTTAGGCTCCTAAGCCGCGATGCTCAGAAATCCCCCTTGACGCGCAAACAACAAATAGGGAGGGAACGTAGGGGTAGGTCTAGTGTTCTACGTCGGCAGAGCCCGGCCCCGTGCATACCTCAACCGCTGTTAGCCCCGACCGGATCACCAGGACAGGACCAAGGAGTGAGGGGCTACGTGACCAGTTAGCCTCCTGAGTCGCGATGCTCAAGAGTCCCCCTTGACATTCAAACGACCTTCATACCTTGGCTCCGCTCGGGGAGGGGCGCGCGATGACCAGGTCTGGAGGACCTGGCTAGATGGCGTACGCTCGGGCATGACTCGGGCGCAGCCCTTGTGCCCAGCCCCCTTGCGCGACGCTCCCGATGGGAGGTGTTGCAATGAGGCCATACACTGAACTCTGGGCTCCCTGAGGTTGAAACGGTTGTGGGGCCGCCCTCAGTTGTTTATCACCAGCGTAGAGCATAGTGCTTCTACATGTGTACGGGCATAGCCGCTCCTCGGCAGTGTCGACGGCCAGCGCGGAGCATGGTGCTTCCACTAGTGCGTGGGAGGGGGCCCCTCTGAGAAGAGCCCCGGGGGCGTGTACAGCCCCGCCCTGACACGTGGCTTGCACGGCATGGCTAGAGGAGGTCTATCTGGGCACTCGTGAGCCAGCATGGGACTCACGAGGCCCTACCTCAAGGCGGGTTGCGCCTGGTCTTGGATCTTGGACAACCATGTGTTCCTGCGAGATGGTTAGGTACAAATGCTCTGCGTCCTCAGGTCCCGGCCCTCAAGCGAGCTCAGCCACCACTGGTATGCCAGGTCATGATGTCATGGTCAAGGCCAGGGGGTGAGGGCTGGAGAGCCAGTAAGAGATCCTGAGTCGCGATGCTCAGGAGCCCCCTTTTAACGCGCAAGCGATTTGCACGAGAGAGAGAGAGAGAGAGAGAGAGAGAGAGAGAGAGAGAGAGGCTCGTGGTAGGTAGCAATCGAGCAGGTGATGATCGCAAGTAGATTAGGCATGAAAGGCAAACCAGCTTAGGTAAAAGCAGAACGGATAGATGCCACTGGGACAGACCCAAGTGGCTTGGGGATCATGAAGTCCGAGGGGCGCCCCTAGCAAGGTAAGCTAAAAACATAATAAAAAGGGATACATTCCATAGGGATGGACCCACACGGCCTGGGAATGATGCATCCCTAAGGGCGCTCCCAGCTGAAATGAACATGGGGGATGTCACCTGGTTCTGTTGTAGATGGGGAAGGTGTTGGAGTAGCTGAAGATGCACGGTGAGGAGGCCGCTCCTCATGATCCACCAGGGCCCTGAGACTCGGGAGGCACTAGAAGTCCATGTGGTTCCTTGAGGACTGTCTCCATCTCCGCTAGGACCGCATGGTGCTTGGCCTCCTGAGCCGCCAGAATTCTCCACAGGTATTGCTGGTGGATGGCAGCCATGTTCGGCAGGACGAAAGGCATGGGAACATAGGTGTGCGGCGGACCCTCGCAGCGTCCCACGCGCGAAGGCCAGAGACGCTCCTGAGATGCAGCTCGGTTGAGCCCTGGGATATCGATGTAGACGCATAGCCCAATGTATCTATAATTTATGAAGCATTCATGCTATTTTATTATCTATTTTGAATGATTATGGGCTTTATTATACACTTTTAAATTACTTTTGGGACTAACCTATTAACCGGAGCCCAGCCCATATTGTTGTTTTCTTGCCTATTTCAGTGTTTCGAAGAAAGGGAATATCAAACGGAGTCCAAACAGAATGAAACATTCGGGAGCGTTATTTTTGGAACGAACAGGATCCAGGAGACTTGGAGTTCAAGTCAACGAAGCTTCGAGGTGGCCACGAGGGTGGGGGCGCCCCCCCCCCCCTACTGGACGCGCCCCCTGTCTCGTGGGCCCCTCGAGCGTCCCCTGACCGACTTCTTTCACCTATATAAGTCCATATACCCTAAAAACATCAAAGACAAAGATTGATCGAGAGTTCCGCCGCCGCAAGCCTCTATAGCCACCAAAAGCCAATCGGGACCCTGTTCCGGCACCCTGCCGGAGGGGGGATCCCTCATCGGTGGCCATCTTCATCATCCCGACGCTCTCCATGATGAGGAGGGAGTAGTTCACCCTCGGGGCTGAGGGTATGTACCAGTAGCTATGTGTTTAATCTCTCTCTCTCTCGTGTTCTCTCTATGGCAGGATCTTGATGTATCGCGAGCTTTGCTATTATAGTTGGATCTTATGATGTTTCTCCCCCCTCTACTCTCTTGTGAAGAATTGAGTTTTCCCTTTGAAGTTATCTTGTCAGATTGAGTCTTTAAGGATTTGAGAACACTTGATGTATGTCTTGCCATGCTTATTTGTGGTGACAATGGGATATTCACATGATCCACTTGATGTATGTTTTGGTGATCAACTTGCGGGTTCCGCCCATGAACCTATGCATAGGGGTTGGCACACGTTTTCGTCTTGACTCTCCGGTAGAAACTTTGGGGCACTCTTTGAAGTACTTTGTGTTGGTTGAATAGATGATTATGAGATTGTGTGATGCATATCGTATAATCATGCCCACGGATACTTGAGGTGACAATGGAGTATCTAGGTGACATTAGGGTTTTGGTTGATTTGTGTCTTAAGGTGTTATTCTAGTATGAACTCTATGATAGATTGAACGGAAAGAATAGCTTCATGTTATTTTACTACGGACTCTTGAATAGATCGAGCAGAAAGGATAACTTTGAGGTGGTTTCATACTCTACCATAACCTCTTCGTTTGTTCTCCGCTATTAGTGTCTTTGGAGTGACTCTTTGTTGCATGTTGAGGGATAGTTATATGATCCAATTATGTTATTATTGTTGAGAGAACTTGTACTAGTGAAAGTATGAACCTTAGGTCTTGTTTCCTACCATTGCAATACCATTTACGCTCACTTTCATCACTTGCTACCTTGCTGTTTTTATAATTTCAGATTACAAATACCTTTATCTACCACCGAACTAGTGCACCTATACAATTTACCATTGTATTGGGTGTGTTGGGGACACAAGAGACTCTGTGTTATTTGGTTGCAGGGTTGTTTGAGAGAGACCATCTTCATCCTACGCCTCCCATGGTTTGATAAACCTTAGGTCATCCACTTGAGGGAAATTTGCTACTGTCCTACAAACCTCTGCACTTGGAGGCCCAACAACGTCTACAAGAAGAAGGTTGTGTAGTAGACATCAACCACCCGAGATGCCGACCACCTAAGGCCTCGGGTGCAGCGGTAGCTTCTTCTTCTTGGGGATGGCCTCCGGAGGGTTCTCATCCTTGCTGCTTGGATCCTCGATTGATGCATCTTGGAAGGCACGCTCGAGGGAGCACACCACATCTCTCTCGCTGCTTCTTGGCATCTTGAGGACGTTTTAGCCGTGGTGGGTCACAACCATGAACTTGGCCAGGGATGGATACCCTAGGATGGCATTGTATGGTAGGTGGATGAGGGCGACGTCAAAGTCGATGAGCTCGGTGCGATAGTTGCTGCACTGTCCAAAGGTTACAGGGAGGCGGACCTGCCCTATCGAGGTGGTGGAGCCGTCAGTAACTCCGAAAAAAAGGCTTGGTAGGCTGGAACTGATCATATGGCACTTGAAGGTTGTCGAACATCTCGATGGATAGGAAGTTAAGGCCTGCGCCGCCATCAATGAGGGTCCCGGTGACCTGCACGTTGCTGATGACTGGGGAACAGAGCATCAGGAGGACGCCGACAGTAGCCGCGCACTTGAGTTGGTCTGCCGAACTGAAGGTGATGGCACACTTGGACCACCTGAGCGGGCGCGTGACCTCGAGCTTGGGGAGGACTTCGCTCACCTCGCGAGCGAATTGCTTGAAGATGCGCTGAGAGGCTGGGACCTGAGCTCCGCCCAAGATGCATGTGATAGCACATGGATCCTGGAAGCCCCCAGCCCCCTCGTCCTGATGATGATCGTCATTTCTTCTTGGTGGCGGCAGCGGAAGAAGGCCTTCGTTGCCCTGGGGGCGGTCCTAGCGAGTCTGATCCCTCCAGACGCCCTCACGAGGCTAGTCCCTCCAGGCACCCTCGCGAGGCTGGTCCTGCCAGCGATCCTCACGAGGTCGGTCACGCCACTCCTGGCGAGGGCCACGGTCATCCCATCATCCTGCGCCACGTCCTCCTCCTTTGCCATAGCCCCGGTCATTGCGCTCGGGGCGTCGATCGAAGCGTCCTTCTCGAACGGCCCTAAGCTCATGGCAATCGTTGGTGTTGTGGGTGTGAAGGTTGTGGTAGGCGCAAAAAGGTCGGCTGTCCTTGGATGACTCCGGCTGGTCTCTGTCGTGCTTCGTGTCTGGTTCCGCGGCAAGCATGGCTGCTCCCTTGCGCTTGACGTTCTTGGCCTTGATCTTCTTTTCTTCTGGGTCTGTAGCTGGGAGCTCGTGGAGAGAGAGGCGTCCCTCCTCAGCCCTTGCGCACTTGGTCGCCAGGTTGAACAGCTCCAGGGATGTGCATAGCTCCTCGTGAATGGCCAGCTCCTCCTTCATCTTGATGTCGCGGACGCCATCAGAGAACTCCGAAATGATGGCCTTGTCCGTGACCTTGGGGATCTTGACACGGACACTGTTGAAGCGTTGGATGTATTTCTGCAGGGTCTCCCCAGGCTGCTACTTGATGCGGCGCAGGTCACCCGCGGCCGGGGGGTGATACGTCCATTTTGCATCATGCTCTTATATCAATATTTATTGCATTATGGGTTGTTATTACGCAATATATCTCAGTACTTATGGCTATTCTCTCTTATTTTACAAGGTTTACCATGAAGAGGGCGAATGCCGGCAGCTGGAATTCTAGCTCGAAAAGGAGCAAACGTTGGAAACCTATTCTGCACAACTCCAAAAGTCCTGAAACTCCACGAAACAACTTTTTGGAATTAATAAGAATTTCTGAGCAAAAGAAATACACCAGGGGGACCACGCCCTTTCCAGGAGACAGGGGGGCGCCCCCCCCCCCCCTATAGGGCGCGCCCCCTACCTCCTGGGCCCCCTAGTGGGCCTCCGGTGTCCATCTTCTGCTATATCATCCCTTTTACCCTGGAAAAAATCGTGGGCAAGCTTACGAGACGAAACTCCGCCGCCACGAGGCGGAACCTTGGCGGAACCATCAAGGGCTCTGGCAGAGTTGTTCTGCCGTGGACACTTCCCTCCGGGAGGGGGAAATCATCACTAACGATCCTGTCATCAGGAGGGGGTCAATCTCCATCAACATCTTCACGAGCACCATCTCCTCTCAAACCCTAGTTCATCTCTTGTATCCAATCTTGTATCCAAAACCACAAATTGGTACCTGTGGGTTGCTAGTAGTGTTGATTACTCCCTGTAGTTGATACTCTTTGGTTTACTTGGTGGAAGATCATATGTTCAGATCCTTAATGCATATTATTACACCTCTGATTATGAACATGAATATGCTTTGTGAGTAGTTACGTTTGTTCCTGAGGACATGGGTGAAGTCTTGCTATTAGTAGTCATGTGAATTTGGTATTCGTTCGATATTTCGATGAGATGTATGTTGTCTTCTCCTCTAGTGCTGTCATGTGAACGTCGACTACATGACACTTCACCATTATTGGGCCTAAAGGAGGGCATAGGTAAGTAATAAGTAGATGATGGGTTGCTAGAGTGACAGAAGCTTAAACCCTAGTTTATGCGTTGCTTCGTTAGGGGCTGATTTGGATCCACATGTTTCATGCTATGGTTAGGTTTACCTTAATACTTTTGTTGTAGTTGCGGATGCTTGCAATAGGGGTTAATCATAAGTGGGATGCTTGTCCAAGTAAGGGCAATACCCAAGAACTAGTCCACCCACATATCAAATTATCAAAGTACCAAACGTGAATCATATGAGCGTGATGAAAACTAACTTGACGATAAATCCCATGTGTCCTCGGGAGCTCCTTTATCATTATTAGAAGTTGTCCGGGCTTATCCTTTGCTACATAAAGTTTTGGGCCACCTTGCTGCACCTTATTTACTTTGTTTACTTGTTACTCGTTACTATTTATCTTATCACAAAACTATCTATTACCTACAATTTCAGTGCTTGTAGAGAAAACCTTACTGAAAACCGCTTATCATTTCCTTCTGCTCCTCGTTGGGTTCGACACTCTTACTTATCGAAAGGACTACGATAGATCCCCTACACTTGTGGGTCATCAAGACTCTTTTCTGGCGCCGTTGCCAGGGAGTGTAGCGCTTTTGGTGAGTGGAACTTGGTAAGGAAACGTTTATATAGTGTGCTGAAATTTTCTATTACTTGTCACTATGGAAACTAATCCTTTGAGGGGCTTGTTTGGGGTATATTCACCCCAACCAGAAGAGCAAAGAGTTGCTCCTCAACCTACTGAACTTTATGAAAATATTTACTTTGAGATTCCTTCGGGTATGATAGAGAAACTGCTAGCTAATCCATTTGCAGGAGATGGAACATTGCATCCCTATTTACACCTTATCTTTGTGGATGAAGTTTGTGGATTATTTAAGCTTGCAGGTATTCTCGATGATGTTGTCAAAAGGAAGGTCTTCCCCTTACCTTTGAAGGGAGATGCATTGACATGGTTTAGGCTGTGTGATGATACGGGATCTTGGAATTATAAGCGATTGAAGTTGGAATTTCACCAGAAGTTCTATCCTATGCATCTTGTTCATCGTGATCGTAATTACATATATAATTTCTGGCCTCGCGAAGGAGAAAGCATCGCTCAAGCTTGGGGGAGGCTTAAGTCAATGTTATATTCATGCCCCAATCATGAGCTCTCTCGGGAAATGATTATTCAAAAATTTTATGCTCGGCTTTCTCTTGATAATCACAACCTACTCGATACTTCCTGTGTTGGTTCTTACATGCTGAAGACTATTGATTTCAAATGGGACTTATTGGAATGAATTAAATGCAACTCTGAAGATTGGGGTTCAGACAATGGTAAGGAGTCAGGTATGACATCTAAGTTCGATTGTGTTAAATCTTTTATGGATACCGATGTTTTTCGTGGATTTAGCGTTAAGTATGGACTTGACTCTGAGATAGTAGCTTCCTTTTGTGAATCTTTTGCTACTCACGTTGATCTCCCTAAAGAGAAGTGGTTTCAATATAATCCTCTTGTTGAAGTTAAAGTAGTTGCACCTATTACAGTCGAAGAAAAGACTATTACCTATAGTGATCCTATTGTTCCTACTGCTTATGTTGAAAAACCTCCTTTTCCTGTTAGGATAAAGGATCATGCTAAAGCTTCGACTGTTGTTCGTAAGAGTAATACTAGGACTTATACACCTTCTGAGAAAATTAATGTTGAACCTAGTATTGCTATGGTTAAAGATCTCTTGGATAAGGACTTAGATGGGCATGTTATTTCTTTCTTAGGCGAGACTGCTAATATTGCTAGACCTGATACTAAGACACGTAGACCTATCGTAGGCATGCCTGTTATTTATGTTAAAATAGGAGATCATTGTTATCATGGCTTATGTGATATGGGTGCTAGTGCTAGTGCGATACCTTATGATCTTTATAAAGAAATTATGCACGACATTGCACCCATTGAATTAGAAGATATTGATGTTACTATTAAGCTTGCTAATAGAGATACTATTTCACCAACTGGGATTGTTAGAGATGTTGAAGTCTTGTGTGGGAAGGTTAAATACCCTGCTGATTTTCTTGTTCTTACTTCCCCTCAAGATTACTTTTGTCCCATTATATTTGGTAGACCCTTCCTGAACACTGTTAAAGCTAGGATTGATTGTGAAAAGTATGTTGTTACGATTGGCTTAGACGATATGACTCATGAATTTAATTTTGCTAAATTTCGTAGATAACCCCGTGATAGAGAATTACCTAGTAAAGATGACATAATTGGTCTTGCTTCTATTGTCGTGCCTCCTACTGATCCATTAGAACAATATTTGTAGACCATGAAAATGATATGTTTATGAAAGAAAGAAGGGAAATAGACGAATTATTTCTTAAACAGGAACCTATCTTGAAACATAACCTTCCCATTGAAATTCTTGGGGATCCTCCTCCACCCAAGGGTGATCCCGTGTTTGAACTCAAACCATTACCTCATAATCTTAAGTACGCTTATCTTGATGAAAAATAAATATATCCTATTATTATTAGTGCTAATCTTTCAGCGAAAGAAGAAGAAAGATTATTGAAAACTCTGAAGAAGCACCAAGCAGCTATTGGATATACTCTAGATGATCTTAAGGGCATTAGTCCCACATTATGTCAACACAAGATTTCAGTGGAGAAAGATGCCAAACCAGTTAGAGATCCTCAAAGATGATTAAATCCCAAGATGAAGGAAGTGGTAAGAAAGGAGATACTAAAGCTCCTTGAGGCAGGTATTATCTATCCCGTTGCTGATAGTGAATGGGTAAGCCCTGTCCATTGTGTCCCTAAAAAGGGAGGTATTACCGTTGTTCCTAATGATAAAGATGAATGTATCCCGCAAAGAATTATTAAAGGTTATAGGATGGTAATTTATTTCCGTAAGTTAAATAAAGCTACCAAGAAAGATCATTACCCTTTACCTTTTATTGATCAAATGCTAGAAAGGCTATCCAAACACACACATTTTTGCTTTCTAGATGGTTATTCTGGTTTCTCTCAGATACTTGTGTCAGCGAAGGATCAATCTAAAACTACTTTTACTTGCCCTTTTGGTACTTTTGCTTATAGACGTATGCCTTTTGGTTTATGTAATGCACCTGATACCTTTCAAAGATGCATGATGGCTATATTCTCTGATTTTTGTGAAAAGATTTGTGAGGTATTCATGGATGACTTCTCCGTCTATGGATCCTCTTTTGATGATTGTTTGAGCAACCTTGATAGAGTTTTGCAGAGATGCGAAGACACTAGTCTCGTCCTGAATTGGGAAAAGTGTCACTTTATGGTTAATGAAGGCATTGTCTTGGGGCACAAGATCTCCAAGAGAGGTATTGAAGTTGATAAAGCCAAAGTTGATGCTATTGAAAAGATGTCATGTCCTAAGGACATAAAAGGTATAAGAAGTTTTCTTGGTCATGCCGGTTTTTATAGGAGGTTCATTAAGGACTTCTCTAAAATCTCTAGGCCTCTAACTAATTTATTTCAAAAAGATATTCCTTTTGTATTTGATGATGATTGCATAGAAGCATTTGAAATACTTAAGAAAGCTTTGATCACTGCACCTATTGTCCAGCCACCTGATTGGAATTAACCTTTTGAAATTATGTGTGATGCTAGTGATTATGCTGTAGGTGCTGTTCTAGGGCAAAGAGTCGATAAGAAATTTAATGTTATCCAGTATGCTAGTAAGACTCTTGATACTGCCCAGTGAAATTATGCTACTACTGAAAAAGAGTTCTTAGCAGTTTTGTTTGCATGTGATAAGTTTAGACCTTATATTGTTGATTCCAAAGTTACTATTCACACTGATCATGCTGCTATTAAATATCTTATGGAAAAGAAAGATGCTAAGCTAGACTCATTAGATGGGTTCTCTTGCTTCAAGAATTTGACTTGCATATTATTGATAGAAAGGGAGATGAGAACCCCGTTGCAGATAACTTGTCTAGGTTAGAGAATGTTCTTAATGACCCACGGCCTATTAATGATAGCTTTCCTGATGAACAATTAGCGGTCGCCAATGCTTCTCGTAGTGCTCCTTGGTATGCTGATTATGCTAATTACATTGTTGCTAAATTTTTACCGCCTAGTTTCACATACCAGCAAAAGAAAAAGTTCTTTTATGATTTAAGACATTACTTCTGGGATGATCCACACCTTTATAAAGAAGGAGTAGATGGTTTTATTAGACGTTGTGTGCCTGAGCATGAACAGGAACAGATTTTACGTAAGTGTCACTCTGAATCTTATGGAGGACACCACGCTGGAGATAGAACTGCACACAAGGTACTACAATCTGGTTTTTATTGACCTACTCTCTTAAAAGATGCCTGTAAGTTTGCCTTATCTTGTGATGAATGCCAAAGAATTGGTAATATTAGTAGACGTCAAGAAATGCCTATGAGTTATTCTCTTGTTATTGAACCGTTTGATGTTTGGGGCTTCGCTTATATGGGACCTTTTCCTGCCTCTAATGGTTATACACATATTTTAGTTGCTGTTGATTATGTTACTAAGTGGGTAGAAGCTATTCCAACTAGTAGTGCTGATCATAACACTTCTATTAAAATTCTTAAAGAAGTTATTTTTCCGAGGTTTGGAGTCCCAAGATATCTTGTGACTGATGGTGGTTCACATTTCATTCATGGTGCTTTCCGTAAGATGCTTGCTAAGTATGATGTTAATCATATAATAGCATCTCCTTATCATCCGCAGTCTAGTGGTCAAGTAGAGTTGAGCAATAGAGAGCTCAAATTAATTTTGCAAAAGACTGTGAACAGATCTAGAAAGAATTGGTCCAAAAAACTTGATGATGCATTATGGGCCTATAGAACTGCATACAAAAATCCTATGGGTATGTCTCCCTATAAGATGGTTTATGGAAAAGCGTGTCATTTGCCTCTTGAACTTGAACATAAAGCATATTGGGCTTTTAAAGAGCTCAATTATGACTTCAAACTTGCCGGTGAGAAGAGGTTGTTTGATATTAGCTCACTTGATGAATGGAGAACCCAAGCTTATGAGAATGCCAAGTGAGGGAGTTCAGGACTAGGGGGTGTCCGGATAGCCGAACTATCATGATCGGCCGGACTCCAAGACTATGAAGATACAAGATTGAAGACTTCGTCCCGTGTCCGGATGGGACTTTCCTTGGCGTGGAAGGCAAGCTTGGCGATACGGATATGTAGATTTCCTACCATTGTAACCGACTCTGTGTAACCCTAACCCTCTCCGGTGTCTATATAAACCGGATGGCTTTAGTCCATAGGACGAACAACAATCATACTATAGGCTAGCTTTTAGGGTTTAGCCTCCTTGATCTCGTGGTACATCCACTCTTGTAACACACATCATCAATATTAATCAAGCAGGACGTAGGGTTTTACCTCCATCAAGAGGGCCCGAACCTGGGTAAAACATCGTGTCCCTTGTCTCATGTTACCATCCTCCTATACGCACAGTTCGGGACCCCCTACCCGAGATCCGCCGGTTTTGACACCGACATTGGTGCTTTCATTGAGAGTTCCTCTATGTCGTCACCAATAGGCTCGATGGCTTCATCGATCATCATCAACGATGCAGTCCAGGGTGAGACCTTCCTCCCCGGACAGATCTTCGTATTCGGTGGCTTTGCACTGTGGGCCAACTCGCTTGGCCATCTGGAGCAGATCGAAAGCTACGCCCCGGGCCGTCAGGTCAGATTTGGAAGTTTAAACTTCACGGCGGACATTCGCGGGGACTTGATCTTCGATGGATTTGAGTCACAGTCGAGCGTGCCGCACTGTCACGGCAAGCATGATTTAGCTCTGCAGCCGGACAGTACCCTCGAGGCCGCACTCAAACCCGCTCCGATCTTCAATTCAGAGCCGGCTGCGCAGGTCAAGGACGGATGGCTAGACACCGCCTCGGGAACTGCAACCTCTACGGCGATAGAGCCGAACAATGACCTTGTCCCTCATGAAGCTTGTGACTCCGAGGTGCTGGACTCCTTGCCGGACTCCGAACCTCCCGCGCCCCCTCCGATCGAATCCGATTAGGCGCCGATCATGGAGTTCACCGCAGCGGACATCTTTCAACACTCACCTTTCGGCGACATCTTGAGTTCTCTAAAGTATCTCTCGTTATCAGGAGAGCCCTGGCCGGACTGCGGTCAGGACGGCTGGGATGCGGACGACAAAGAAATTCAAAGCCCACCCACCACCCACTTGGTAGCCGCTGTCGACGACCTAACCGACATGCTAGACTACGACTCCGAAGACATTGACGGTATGGACAACGATGCCGGAGACAACCAAGAACCAGCGCCGACTGGGCACTGGAAAGTCACCTCATCATATGACATATACATGGTGGATATGCCAAAGGATGGGAATGGCGAAGGAACAGAGGAGGATGACCCCTCAAAGAAACAGCCCAAGCGTCGGCGTCAGCGGCGCCGCTCTAAATCCCGCCACAGCAAGAATGAAGATTCCGGCACCGGAGATAATAATACAACCGGACAGCGCCGAAGACAACCCACTCCAGCAAGACCCAACGCAGGAAGACGGAGACGCCAGCCCTTATGAGAGAGCGGCAGAAGAAGAGGTAGAGGATTATATGCCTCCCTCCGGAGATGAGGCAAGCCTCGACGACGATGAATTTGTCGTGCCTGAGGATCCCGTCGAACAAGAGCGTTTTAAACGCAGGCTTATGGCCACGGCGAACAGCTTCAAGAAAAAGAAGCAACAGGTTAGAGCTGATCAAGATCTGCTAGCCGAAAGATGGACTGAAGTCCTCGCGGCCGAAGATCATGAGCTCGAACGCCCCTCCAAAAGCTACCCTAAACGCAAGTTGCTCCCCCGATTAGAGGAGGAAGCATATGAACCCGCATCACCAGGAGACAATTCAGCTGACCGACCACCCCGTGGTCGCGGCAGAGATGCCTCTAGGCTCTTCACTAGACCCGTACCCCGGCATCGCTCGAAAAGCACAAGGCCACAGGGGAACGCTCCGGACTTGCGAGATATATTGGAGGATAAGGCAAGACAATCAAGATCGATCTATGGATCACGTGGGCGCCCCACGGTACGTGACGACAGCCCTCGCGCCGGACACAGTAAGTCCGGCTGGGTCGAACAAAACAGGCAAAGTTCTTCTGAGCTCCGTCGTGATATTGCCCAGTATAGAGGTGCCGCACACCCACTATGCTTCACAGATGAAGTAATGGATCATCAAATCTCCGAAGGGTTTAAACCCGTGAATATCGAATCTTACGATGGCACAACAGACCCCGCGGTTTGGATCGAAGACTATCTTCTTCACATCCGCATGGCCCGCGGTGACGATCTTCACTCCATCAAATATATCCCCCTCAAGCTTAAAGGACCAGCCCGGCATTGGCTTAACAGCTTGCTAGCAGATCAATTGGGAGTTGGGAAGACTTGGAAGCCGCATTCCTCGATAACTTCCAAGGCACGTATGTGCGACCACCAGACACTGATGACCTAAGCCACATAATTCAGCAGCCATACGAATCGGCCAGACAATTCTGGACACGGTTCTTAACCAAGAAAAACCAAATCGTCGACTGTCCGGATGCGGAGGCCCTCGCGGCCTTCAAGCATAACATCTACGACGAGTGGCTTTCCCGGCACCTGGGACAAGAAAAGCCGAAATCCATGGCAGCCCTCACATCACTGATGACCCACTTCTGCGCGGGTGAGGATAGCTGGCTAGCACGCAGCAACAACCTCAGCAAACATTCTGGCAGTCCGGATTTCAAGGACCGAAATGGCAGGTCGCGTCGTAACAAAAACAAGCGCCGCATCAATGGCGACAATAGTGAGGATACGGCAGTCAATGCCGGATTCAGAGGCTCTAAACCCGGTCAGCGGAAAAAGCCATTCAAAAGAACTGCTCCGGGTCCGTCCAATTTGGACCGAATACTCGACCGCTTGTGCCAGATACACGGCACCCCCAAAAAGCCAGCTAACCACACCAATAGGGACTATTGGGTATTCAAGCAGGCGGGCAAGTTAATTGCCGAAAACAATGACAAGGGGCTGCATAGCGACGACGAGGAAGAGACCCGACCGCCGAACAATAGAGGACAGAAGGGTTTCCCCCCACAGGTGCGGACGGTTAACATGATATACACAACGCACATACCCAAAAGGGAGCGGAAGCGTGCACTCAGGGATGTATACGCGATGGAGCCAGTCGCCCCGAAGTTCAATCCATGGTCCTCCTACCCAATCACTTTTGACCGAAGGGACCACCCCACCAGCATCCGCCACGGCGGATTCGCCGCATTGGTCTTAGACCCAATCGTCGATGGATTTCACCTCACCAGAGTCCTGATGGACGGCGGCAGCAGCCTGAACCTACTCTATCAGGATACAGTGCGCAAACTGGGCATAGACCCCTCAAGGATTAAACCTACCAAGACGACCTTTAAAGGCGTCATACCAGGTGTAGAAGCCAATTGTACAGGCTCAGTTACACTGGAAGTGGTCTTCGGATCCCCGGATAACTTCCGAAGCGAGGAGTTAATCTTCGACATAGTCCCGTTCCGCAGCGGCTATCACGCCTTGCTCGGACGTATCGCGTTTGCAAAGTTCAACGCGGTGCCGCACTACGCATACCTCAAGCTCAAGATGCCAGGCCCTCGAGGAGTCATCACGGTCAACGGAAACACTGAACGTTCTCTCCGAACAGAGGAACATACAGCGGCTCTCGCGGCAGAAGTACAAAGTCGCCTCTTAAGGCAATTCTCGAGTCCGGCTGTTAAGCGGCCGGACATAGCTAAGCGCGCCCGGAGTAAGCTACAACAAGACCACCTGGCATGCTCCGAGCACGCGTAGCAGTGCGGCCCCAACCCCAGCCCCTGCAAAACATCAAAGCAGGTCCTTCGCGTACACCATTACGCTCTGAAGATACCATGGGCATGGGGAGAGGGGCACGACCACGATAAGCCTAGACTGCGGCTCAACCACACCAGGGGCTCTCAAGTGTGTCGTTCTTTTTTCTTTTTACCTTTTATTTTTTACCCACAGGACTCCGTTCGTCAGAGGCCTTGTCCGGCAGCAGACCTGCCAAACTCACGATGCAACAGCCAGGGAAGGATAAAGGCTACAACGAATATACAGGTCGTCTCCATTACGAGCATTTTTATACACCAATCCGTAGCCTACCCCTGGAGGGGGACATGTTTAACAGTCCCATCCCTTGCTTATCGCACTATTTGTATCGTTCTGCATTCATAGCAGCACTTATTGAATAAAACAATGCAACACCTTTTTGCTTATAATTGCATTTTATTTTTATACATATGTTCATTCATGGCATGTCGCATCCGTACACTTTGGTACGGCTAAAATACACCAGGGGCTTATGGTTCCCGCATCATGGTGTGATAAGTCTGAACACTTTCACAAGTGTGGCACCCCGAACTTATAGCACTATATGCATTGGCTCCGAATCATGTCTTGGGTCAATAGTTGGGTTTGCCCGGCTCCCATGTTTTGGTACCTTACGCTCCGTTGTATCGGCTAAGGTAGCACTGGGAGAACCACTGCGATTGCGCCCCAGTTGAGCTGGGTTAACGCCTCAGTGGAGAAAGCTAAAACTGACTGTCATGATGAGGCGAGAGCCGGTCGCTATTCGAAGAGGTTTTTTGTGAGTCCTTAAAGACTTATGCCGCTTAGATCGAAGAGTCGGGTCTTGTCCGGCCCATGCGTGGATAGCGCCCCAAATTCGGCCTTCCGAAGACTAGGGGCTTCGCCGAAATTTAAAATTAAAGAATTCTATGGCTAAGTGAGAGTGTTCAAGCATTATAAGTCCGGTTGCCTTGTCCGCTGTGTTGAGCGCCTCCCTAGATGGACCCAAAAATGGGAACAAGAGTTCTCAAGTTTATCCCGAACACCCCAGCACTCGTGGCATGGGGGCTGAAGCCGACGACTTGCCATCTCTCAGATTTGATAAACAGCCGCACAGAAGGTAATATTTTAAATTAACAAGCGTTGCTTAGCACATATGAACTAAGTTTTCAGCGCACAGGATAACAAAATGCGAGTCTACTCAAAAATTACATATTTGGAGCACTCCCCTGCAATAGTGCGGGCGCCCTTCAGCACACTCTTATAATACATCTCGGGCGTGCGATGCTCCTTGCCCTCTGGTGGCGGGTCCGTCACAAGCTTCTGGGCATCCATCTTGCCCCAGTGCACCTTTGCGCGGGCAAGGGCCCGACGGGCACCCTCAATACAGGCGGAGTGCTTGATGACTTCAACCCACGGGCACGCATCCACCAGCCGCCGCACCAGGCCGAAGTAGCTCCCAGGCATGGCCTCCTTAGGCCACAGCCGAACTATGAGGCCCTTCATTGCCTGTTCAGCCGCCTTGTGGAGCTCGACCAGCTGCTTCAGCTGGTCGCTAAGGGGCACCGGATGTTCGGCCTCAGCATACTGAGACCAGAAGACCTTCTCCGTCGAGCTCCCCTCCTTGGCTCGGTAGAATGCGGCAGCATCGGACATGCTGCGGGGAAGATCTGCGAACACTCCTGGAGAGCTCCGAATTTGGGTAAGCAACAGGTAATTAACACTCACATGCTTACTTTGCATGAAAAATGCCTTACCCGCTACTATTTTCCTCACCGCCTCAATCTCCTGGAGGGCCTTGTAGGCTTCGGCCTTAGCAGCTTTGGCACTCTCAAGAGCCGTTGCAAGCTCAGACTCTCGAGTCTTCGAGTCACGCTCCAAGCTCTCATGTTTTTTCACGAGATCCTAGAGCTCTTGTTGTACCTCCGCCACCCGCGCCTCCTGCTTCTCTCGCTCGGTGTGCTCCGCGGCCGCATTGCGGTCGGCCGCGGCCACCGCCTCTTTTAGGGTCGCCACCTCGTTGGTGGCGCCTGCAATACCCACGTTATCCTTGTCATTCTTTTGCAACCAAAATCCTTTTCTGTAAGGTACAATTTTAATAAGGTATTACTCACCTTCCTTGTCCTCGAGCTGCTTCTTGGCACGGCCGAGCTCGTTCTCGGACCGCTCGAGGTTCTCCTTCAAAGTATTGACCTCCGCAGTCAGTGCGGCAGAGGTCAGTAGTGCAGCCTGCAATCCCGTATTGACATATTTATTATGACTCCCGCGTATATCTTTTTAGATCCTCAGTCTGGCTTTTCTTTCCGAACACCGAACCGAGCATCACGGGCTACTGTCTATGCGGTACCATTTTATACATATTGAAATTCTTACCTCAAAGCCTGTTAGAAGGCTGCTGCAGGCTTCGGTCAGCCTGCTCTTGGCGAGCTGCACCTTCTGAACCACTGCACTCATAACGGTGCGGTGTTCCTCTTCGATGGAGGCGCCATTGAGCGCCTCTAGCAACCTATCCGGCACCTCCGGTTGGACAGAGGCTGCCGGCGTCACGGTCTTGCCCTTCTTGCGAAGGGGTCGCCCGCCGAACTCTGGAGCCATTGTGGGTTCCGGGGCCGAGTTCGGTGCAAAGTCCGGGAGATTGTCCTGAGACACCTCCGGGGCCCTCTCCTCCTGGTGGGTCCCTTCCTGGGATCCCACCTCGGCATCATCCGTGTCACGGGGGTGGAGGCAGTCGGAAGAGAGTCCATATCCGACGCACCTAAGGACCCGCTCGATGAAGCGGGAAGATCATCCTTAGGCGGACTGCAGGGTTGTATGCGGCATTAGAAAGACATTATGTGGCGAAAAATATAAACCTTGAAGTTATTCGGGAGTCCAGATACTTATGATCTCGCCAGGGGCTTGGCCCTTGGAGGCCAGTCCTCATCGTTGTCACTGGCGCTGGCGGAGCAGTCCGGGGGGAGAGTTTTTCCCTTCTTGGACCCTTCGGCCTCCCTTGTTGGGGAGGCCTTCCTTTTATTCCCTCCCCCCACTGGGGGAGAGGCTTTCTTCTTCTCCTCCTCGCCTTGGTGGGAGGAGTCGGCCTCGGATTCATCATCCGATAGCACCTGAAAACAGGAACTTTTCCGAGTCCCCGTGGCCTTCTTCTTGGCCTTCTTCTCCGGCACCACATGGGGTGCCGGAGCCAGCAGCCCCGTTAGGCGGGCGTCCGCTAGGTCCTCTAGCAATGGGGCCGGACAGATAGTCCGTTCGGCCTTCGCCAGCCAGTCCTGTCAAAGGTAAAGGGAGTTTAGATCCCGCATAGAGTCAAACTATGGAAAACAAGTGGCAAAATCACTTACCTCGTCAGCTGGATGTTGCGAGCGAAATCCGCGATCCTCGGAAGCGGATGCGGGAGCCTCGGCGCCCTTGAACAGCACCTTCCAGACATCTTCATACGTAGTGTCGAAGAGCCCGCTCAGAGTCTGGTGCTGCGGGGGATCGAACACCCACATGTTGAAGCCCCGCCGTTGGCACGGGAGAATCCGGCGGATGAGCATGACCTGGACTACGTTGACAAGCTTGAGCTTCTTGTCCACCAGCTTTTGGATACAGGCTTGGAGTCCGGTCAGCTCCTCCTAATCCCCCCAGATCCGGCCACTCTCTTTCCAGGAGGTGAGCCGTGTAGGGATGCCGGATCTAAATTCGGGGGCGCTGCCCAATCAGGGTCACGCGGCTCGGTGATGTAGAACCACCCCGATTGCCACCCCTTAATGGTTTCCACGAAAGTACCCTCCAGCCACGTAACGTGGGACATCCTGCCCACCATGGCGCCTCCGCACTCCGCTTGGCTGCCCTTCACAACCTTCGGCTTGACACTGAAGGTCTTGAGCCACAAGCCGAAGTGGGGCTGGATGCAGAGGAAGGCCTCGCACACGACGATAAACATCGAGATGTTGAGGATAAAATTCAGGGCCAGATCATGGAAATCTAGGCCGTAGTAGAACATGAGCCCCCGAACAAAGGGATGAAGTGGGAAGCCCAGTCCGCGGAGGAAATGGGGAAGGAACACTAACCTCTCATGGGGCCTGGGGGTGGGGATGAGCTCTCCATCGTCGGGGAGCCGGTGCGCGATGTTGCTGGACAAGTATCCGGCACTATGCAGCTTCTGGATATGCCCCTCCGTGACGGAGGAGGCCATCCACTTGCCTCCTGCTCCGGACATATTTGGAGAAGGTTGAGGTGAGATGTGCGGACTTGGGCGCTGGAGCTCGAGTTCACAGAGATGGATAAGCCAAGGAGGAAGAAGGCGCAGGTAAAAGGGTTGGATCTTTATCCCCTTATATGGGCGGACGAAAACATGTGTCCCCACCGGCCTGGTAAAACTCGCTTATCTCCCAAGTGTCACAATCAATGGCGCGGTTGGGTAACCCACGTCCGTATTGATGGGAATCCCGGAATAAGGGGAACACGATCTCTGCTTCGACAAGACGTGCCAAGGAAACCGCCTCGCTAAACGCGCTGAGGTGGAACAATAAAAACAATTTGAAGGCTTGGTAGTGGTGTGATGTCACGCCACAAAATACGTCAGCAGATTGAACTTGTATAATATTATTCTCTCTACAGGGGTACGTGGAATTTATTTTTGCAGAGCCGGACACTATCCTGGTGTTCACAATCTTCTATAAATTATTCGAAGGAAGAACCCGCCTTGCAATGCCGAAGACAACATGCGCGCCGGACTCGTCGTCATTGAAGCCTGGTTCAGGGGCTACTGAGGGAGTTCCGGACTAGGGGGTGTCCGGATAGCCGAACTATCATGATCGGCCAGACTCCAAGACTATGAAGATACAAGATTGAAGACTTCGTCCCGTGTCCGGATGGGAATTTCCTTGGCGTGGAAGGCAAGCTTGGCGATACGGATATGTAGATTTCCTACCATTGTAACCGACTCTGTGTAACCCTAGCCCTCTCCGGTGTCTATATAAACCGGATGGTTTTCATCCATAGGACGAACAACAATCATACCATAGGCTAGCTTTTAGGGTTTAGCCTCCTTGATCTCGTGGTAGATCCACTCTTGTAACACACATCATCAATATTAATCAAGCAGGACGTAGGGTTTTACCTCCATCAAGAGGGCCCGAACCTGGGTAAAACATCGTGTCCCTTGTCTCCTGTTACCATCCGCCTAGACGCACAGTTCGGGACCCCCTACCCGAGATCCGCGGTTTTGACACCGACACCATGCTATTCAAAGAAAAAGTCAAACGCTGGCATGATAAGAGGATACAAAAGCATGAGTTTAACATAGGAGACTATGTATTATTATTCAATTCTCGTCTAAGATTTTTTGCAGGAAAGCTTCTCTCTAAATGGGAAGGCCCCTACGTTATCGAGGAGGTCTATTGTTCTGGTGCCATAAAAATCAACAACTTTGAAGGCACAAGTCCGAGGGTGGTAAACGGTCAAAGAATTAAGCATTATATTTTAGGTAATCCTATTAATGTTGAAACTAATATTGTTGAAACCGTAACCCCGGAGGAATACATAAGGGACACTTTCCAGAACATTCCAAACTCCGAAAAGGAATAGGTATGTGGTACGGTAAGTAAACCAACTCCAAAACAACTCCAATGGCATTTGTTATCAGTTTTGGATTATTTAAGAATTTTAGGAAGGAAGAAGTAGTCCGAAAGGGACACGAGGCTCCCACGAGAGTGGAGGGCGCCCCCCCCCCCTTACTGGGCGCGCCACCCTGTCTCGTGGACACCTCATGTGCCTCCCGGACTCTGTTTTCTTGCATATTACGTATTTTGGTCGGTAAAATTTCATTATATATTCTCCCGAAGGTTTTGACCACCGTATCACGCAAATATCCTATGTTTTCGTTTCGAGCTATTCCTGTTGCAGATTTGGAATACGATGTCGTCCCAAGATTCAGATGGGGAGAGCTGCATGGCTGATTATATCGCAAACCCAAAAGTATATGGGGATGTGGAACACTATGGCTGGACCACAGAGGAAGAAGAAGACTATGATCCAAAGGGGAAGGAGGAGACAAGCTCCGATGAAGAGGACGATCCACTACCTCAACCTGGTGATATGCATGTGGAGTTCAAGAAGTCAAGCCTCCCTAAGGTCCAATCTATCCCACCATGTTTTTTGCAGGACAGCAAGGCAGCACTTTGCAAAAAGATAATGAAACTTGCGCTCGAGAATGAGGATCTGAGGGAGGAAAATTTTAGCCTCAGACGCAAGCTAGAGAAGAAAAATGCAACAACTCCTACTTCACCACCTACGAGGACATAATCACATGGGTATGGGCACTCCCCCTTGGCAACTGCCAAGCTTGGGGGAGGTGCCCAGGTATCGTATCACCATCACACTCCTATATTTACCATTTTATTTAGCTCGATCCTTTTAGTAGTATCTTGATCTAGTAGATTGAAGTTTTGATATCAAGTAGTTTTGAGTTTTGCTTAGTGATCTCTTTCTGTAATCGAGTCCGTGAGTTATCTATAATAAAGATTAGTGTTGAGTCAAGGGCTTTTGCTTTGCTGCTATGATCCTGAGAAAAATAAAAAGAATAAAAGAGTTCATATTGATCTTATGGATAGTAATAACTTCACAGATAGAAAGTATGAGGCATAAAGGTTCTTGAGAGTTGATAAACGTAGTTTTGGTCATCATTGCAATTAATAGGAAGTAATAAGGGAAGAGAGGTTCACATATAAATACACTATCTTGGACATCTTTTATGATTGTGAGCACTCATTAAGTATGACATGCTAAAAGAGTTGACGATGGACAAGGAAGACAACGTAATAGTTTATGTTTTCTGACATGTCAGTTAAAGTATGTTGTCATTGACCTTCCGAACATGTTGAGCTTGCCTTTCCCCCTCATGCTAGCCAAATTCCCAGCACCAGGTAGAGATACTACTTGTGCTTCCAAATACCCTTAAACCCAGTTTTGTCATGAGAGTCCACCATATCTACCTATGGATTGAGTAAGATCCTTCAAGTAAGTTGTCATCAGTGCAAGCAATAAAAATTGCTCCTTAAATATGCATGACTTATTAGTGTGCGGAAAATAAGATTTATACGATCTTGTTATGGAAGCAATAAAAGCGACGGACGGCATAATAAAGGTCCATACACAAGTGACATATAAAGTGACGTTCTTTCGAACTAAGATTTTGTGTATCCAACCCTAAAAGCGCATGACAACCTCGACTTCCCTCTGCTAAGGTCCTATCTTTTACTTCATGTTCTTACTTTATGCTTTTATTTTGTGCTTGAGTCAAGGTGATCTTCACCTTTCCCTTTTTCATTTTATCCTTTGGCAAGCTCCTCGTGTTTTAAAGATAGTGATATGCATATCCAATTGGATGTTTGTTAGCATGGGCTATTATTGTTGACATCACCTAAAGGTGAATATGTTGGGAGGCAACAAAATAAGCCCCTATCTTTCTCAGTGTCCTTTTGAAACTCCATAACCACAAGTATTGCGTGAGTGTTAGCATTTGTAGAAGACTATATGATAGTTGAGTATGTGGACTTGCTGAAAAGCTCTATTGTTGACTCTTTCTGAGGTTATGATAAATTGCAATTGCTTCAATGATTGAGATTATAGTTTGTTAGTTCTTAATGAAGTTTGTGAACCATACTTGATATTGTGAATTGATTGTTACTTGAGCATAAGAAATTATATAATGGAATATTTATATGTTGTTGTTATAAGAATGATCATGACGCCCTCATGTACGAATTTTATTTTTATCGACAACTCTATCTCTAAACATGTGCACATATTTTTCGTTAACGGCTTCCACTTGAGGACAAGCGAGGTCTAAGCTTGGGGGAGTTGATACGTCCATTTTGCATCATGCTTTTATATCAATATTCATTGCATTATGGGCTGTTATTACATAATATATCTCAGTACTTATGGCTATTCTCTCTTATTTTACAAGGTTTACCATGAAGAGGGGGAATGCTGGCAGCTGGAATTCTAGCTGGAAAAGGAGCAAACGTTGGAAATCTATTCTGCACAACTCCAAAAGTCATGAAACTCCACGAAACAACCTTTTGGAATTAATAAGAATTTCTGAGCGAAAGAAATACACCAGGGGGACCACACCCTTTCCAAGATACAGGGGGGCGCCCCCCCCCCCCTATAGGGCGCGCCCCCTATCTCCTGGGCCCCCCGTGGGCCCCCGGTGTCCATCTTCTGCTATATCATCGCTTTTACCCTGGAAGAAATTGTGGGCAAGCTTAAGGGATGAAACTCCGCCGCCACGAGGCAGAACCTTGGCGGAACCATCTAGGGCTCTGGCAGAGCTGTTCTGTCGGGGACACTTCCCTCCGGGAGGGGGAAATCATCACCAACGATCCTCTCATCAGGAGGGGGTCAATCTCCATCAACATCTTCATGAGCACCATCTCCTCTCAAACCCTAGTTCATCTCTTGTATCCAATCTTGTATCCAAAACCACAAATTGGTACCTGTGGGTTGCTAGTAGTGTTGATTACTCCCTGTAGTTGATACTTATTGGTTTACTTGGTGGAAGATCATATGTTCAGATCCTTAATGCATATTATTACACCTCTGATTATGAACATGAATATGCTTTGTGAGTAGTTACGTTTGTTCCTGAGGAGATGGGTGAAGTCTTGCTATTAGTAGTCATGTGAATTTGGTATTCGTTTGATATTTCGATGAGATGTATGTTGTCTTCTCCTCTGGTGGTGTCATGTGAACGTCAACTACATGACACTTCACCATTATTGGGCCTAGAGGAGGTCATAGGGAAGTAATAAGTAGATGATGGGTTGCTAGAGTGACAGAAGCTTAAACCCTAGTTTATGCGTTGCTTCGTTAGGGGCTGATTTCGATCCACATGTTTCATGCTATGGTTAGGTTTACCTTAATACTTTTGTTGTAGTTGCGGATGCTTGCAATAGGGGTTAATCATAAGTGGGATGCTTGTCCAAGTAAGGGCAGTACCCAAGCACCGGTCTACCCACATATCAAATTATCAAAGTACCAAACGCGCATCATATGAGCGTGATGAAAACTAGCTTGACAATAATTCCCATGTGTCCTCGGGAGCTCCTTTATCATTATTAGAAGTTGTCCAGGCTTATCCTTTGCTACATAAAGGATTGGTCCACCTTGATGCACCTTATTTACTTTGTTTACTTGTTACTCGTTACTATTTATCTTATCACAAAACTATCTATTACCTACAGTTTCAGTGCTTGCAGAGAAAACCTTACTGAAAACCGCTTATTATTTCCTTCTCCTCCTTGTTGGGTTCGACACTCTTACTTATCGAAATTACTACGATAGATCCCGTACACTTGTGGGTCATCAGGGGGCAGTCGTGAGTGCCCTGGAAGTTGGCGATGAAGCGACTACATATCTCGTCCCAGGAAGAGATCGAGTCGGGAGGCAGGTTCAGGAGACGGGATCGGGCTCCGTCCTTGAGCTCCATGGGAAACCAATTCGCCATAACTTTCTCATCGCCTTTGGCTGCCTCTATGCTCAGCTCGTAGAGCTGTAAGAACTCTTCGAGGTCGGGGGTGTCATCGTAGCGAGGAGGCAGGTCCGGCTTGAACTTGCCCGGCCAAGCGACGCTGCGTAGCTCGGGGGTGAAGGCGCGGCAGCCTGCTGTGGCCATCGGAGCCCCTTGCTGCCATGGAGCTTGCTCGTGATGATGCCTGCACGCCACTGCCATTGGCAGTACACAGTCTTGCCGTGCCGGTGCATGGAGCATGGGGGCGCCGTCTCGGGGCCGAGGATTTCTTGACAGCTTCTTTCTTCTCGTGCGGGCGCCGGGCACGGTGGGTCACGCCCGAGGGCTGCGCGCCTTTGAGCCAGGGTGTCGTCTTGGGGCTGAGGTGGTGGAGGCGCTCCTTGAGCCACGCCGCCCGTAATCGGCGGCGGGTGAGGCAGCAAGAGGGACGGCACAAGATAGCCCCCTGCGGCGCAAACGAGGTCGGTGATGCGGGTGAGCCAATCCTCGTAGAGGTCGTCGACGGGGCGGTAACGCAGGAGCTCGTGTGCTGTGAGCAGCATGGCCTGCGCGTCCGTGGCAGCGCGTCGACCGTGGGACGATGATCCGGCTGGAGTCAGCGATGGAGTGACGGTGCGGCCGTCCCGCTGCACCGAGGGGTGCAACAAGGACGCTTGTTTCTTGTGCCCCGCCGGGCCGGTGGCGGCGTTGGCGGCAGGCGACGGAGAACGGCAAGGGGGTCCGCCGACAGGGGCCGTCTGGGTGACCTGAGCAGCGAGAGCAGCCCGACGCTCAGCGTGGGCTCGGCGAGCATCGCACATGGATGCGACGAAGCGATGGGACGCGGATCAGTGGAAGGAAGAATTCAGCGTACCCCTACCTGGCGTGCCAAATGTCGGATGTCGGGTTCTGGCAAAACTCTTAAGGTTCGAACACTGCGGTGCGCATGAAGATTTCCCCCTACCGAATCTCGCTCTCAGCGTCGCCGCGATCCCTAAGCTTAACTAAACGAAATCACAGCACAAGAGACACAAGATTTATACTAGTTCAGGCCACCATTGTGGTGTAATACCCTACTGCAGTGTGCTGGTGGTGGATTGCCTCTTGGGCTGATGATGAACCGTACAAGGGGAAGAACAGCCTCCTGAGGCGAGGTGTTCTTGTGTTAGGTGGGTGGTTCTAGTCCGAATGGATCTGTCGGTTCATTTCTGCGCGTTCCCTTCTATGGTGGTGGCTAGTCCTACTTATATAGGCCCTGGTCCTCTTCCCAAATGTTGAGCAGGAAGGGATCCAACAACAGTCATTTTGAAACTGGACAGCTAGTACAAGCTATCCTGACTAAAGGTGGTCTTTGCCTGTCAAAGGCTCTGGTGATGACGCTGTCTTGGGCTCCACAATTACCTCCGTCTTGTCGTCCTGCTAGTCTTGGTCTTCTTACACCGATATGGAAACCTTTGCCTGGTGCCTTGGTACTCTGCGCCTGCGCTTGCCCCCTTAGCACCAAAGGGGAAACGAGTACACTGCGCGCGCTGGCGCCCGCCTGGTCTTGGTCATCATGGCTTGCGTCACGGGAATCTCGCGAGGTACCCCTTGCCTTGATCTCTCCGCCTCCCTCGTGAGCCTGCCTGATGAGGCCGCTCCTAGGGAGGTTTCGTGTCGTCCACCCCGCGAAGCTTGGCCCCTCGCAAGGGTCTTGGATGTTTGGTTGATGAAGACGGGCCGCACTGGGCCGCTGGTGGAGTCACGCCGCGGGCCGCAGGCACAGGCAAGCAAGTCTAGGGACCTCCGTTCCCAGAACACCGACAAATACAAGTTGCATGTCAGTCGTGGAACCGGTCTCTTGTGCAAGGACAAGTAAAGTTGGTCCAAGCAATATGATAAAATATAGACCCGAGGCCATAGATTTCACTAGTGGCTTCTCTCGATAAAATAGCATACGGTGGGTAAAAAAATTACTATTGGGCAATTGATAGAAGATACAATAATTATGACGATATCCAAGGCAATGATCAATATACAGGCATCACATCCAAGATTAGTAGACCGACTCCTCCCTGCATCTACTACTATTACTCCACACATCGACCGCTATCTAGCATGCATCTAGTGTATTGAATTCCTGGAGAAACGGAGTAATGTAATAAGAACAATGATACCATGTAGACAGGTCTATTCATGTACAAATAGACCCCGTCTTGTTATCCTTAATAGCAACGATACATGCATGCCTCGCTGCCCCTTTTGTCACTGGGAGAGGACACCGCAAGATTCAACCCATCACAAAGCACCTCTTCCCATGGCAAGAAAAATCGATCTAGTTGGCCTAACTAAACCAAAGATTCGAAGAAGAAATAGGAGGTTACAAATAATCATGCATATAAGAGATCAAAGAAACTCAAAAAATATTCATGGATATAGATCTGATCATAAACGCAAAGTTCATCGGATCCCAGCAAACACAACGCAAAAAGAGTTACATCAAATAGATCTCCAAGAGACCATTGTAGTGAGAATCAAAAGAGAGAGAGGAAGCCATCTAGTTACTTCCTACGGACCCTTAGGTCTATGGTGGAATACTCACGCATCATCGGAGAGGCACCAGTGAGGATGATGAACCCCTCTGTGATGGTGTTAGATTGGATCTCGTGGTTCTGGAACTTGCAGCAGATGGAATTGTTTTTCATCGACTGCCCTAAGGTTTCTAGAATACTTGGGAATTTATAGGGCGAAGAGGCGGCGCAGGAGACCCCCGTGGGCCCCACAACCCACCAAGGCGGGCCCTGGTGTATTGTGGTCCCCACGGGACTCCTACTAGGTGCTTTCTTGGCCCTCAAGGTGTCTTCCGGTCCAAAAAAATCTCCAAAAAGTTTTGCTGCGTTTGGAGTCCATTTGGTACTGATATTCTGTGAAGTAAAAAAACAAGACAAAGCTAATAAGCTTGCTAAGCTTATTGCCAGCATGGTGGATACCCAGGATAACGTTTCTTGAGCTCTTCTGAAGTTGTTTCAGTTATGGACTTGTTTCGCTGCCTCGTTTATTTGCACTGGTGGCCAATTTTGACGGCCAGTGTATGTAATATGCTCCTTTGTTCCCTATATTTGCACTGTTGGTGAACTTTGATGCCCAGTGGATGTAATATGTGTAATAGCGGTAATAGGCTAGCATTAGTTGCTTGCTTATTTATTTCCTTATTGTCTTGTTTAGTTGTTTGCTTCTAGTCAATGAGTTCTTTTTCCATGTTTTTCTAGTGGCCACAATAACCTATTATTGGTAACTAGGCCACAATAATCATGGCAACACATGGACTATTGAAACCATGGGCCTCCTGCGGGTCGTATGATCCATGGGCCTTCTACGGCCCGTAGGATCCATTGGTCTTCTATATGGGTTGTAAGATCCATGGGCCTTCTACAGGCGGTAGGATCCTTGGGCCTTCTACAGGCCGTACGATCCATGGGCCTTCTACGGGCCATAGGATACATTGGTCTTTTACGGGTCGTAGGATCCATGGGCTTTCTAAGGGGTGTATAATCATTTCGCCGATCATGGGTCGTACTATTCGTGGACCATAATGGGTCGTTAATAGGCCGTATTTGATAACTCTATGAAAACAGCCCAACGGGTTTTTTACATGAAAAATGGCCAAACGTATTAACAGGCCACAAATGGGCCGATTGTAACCACGGGCTGAATTTGGCCCACAAGCAAAAAATGACAGTAACGGGCCATAAGTAACCGAATGCTGGAAATGAGCCCAAGAATAAATGGGCCATGAGAAGGCCGAAAGATAATATGGGCTGGAAATGGCCCGATGGAATAATGGGCCATTAATGGGTATAAAGTGATACACTGTTCATTACAGGCTAGTTTCACCATGGTTTGTTAATGGGCCAAGAGTTACAAAGGGCCTCATATGGGCTAAAAGACGTCATGGGCCATACATGGTCCAGAAGTTAAAATGGGCTGGAATCATATTGGACGGCCCGGATGATGCTACTAGGCCTAATTTGGATAGGTCATAACGGTCCCTGGGTTAGCGGGCTGTAAATGGGCTATATGCGAATAGGCCGTTAACAGGCTTTCCGTGGGCCGGCCCGCCACCTTTTGACCAAGTCAAACAGGTCGGCCTTTTCACAGGAATGGGCCTCTGTTGGGTCGTGCCACGTGTCGACATATCATAGGCGTCTTGGGTCCAATGAGTGGATGACATATGTCCCAATGGTGAGCCAACACGTGTTTTCTCCAGCCAATGATGATTCTACACATCGAAAATCCCCATTGGTCGGGGCTGTTAATGGGTTATCGGATCCAAAACCGGACATGATAGCTTAACAGCATTGCGTTACGGTGGATGCCACATGTCGGTCACCCTTGATGGAAGCACTTCTGTGGCGTGTGATTTATTGTCATGGAAGTGGACACTTCCGTGATGATAATTTTGGTAATGTCATGGAACACTTCTACGACAACACATGTATGACTATCTTGATTCTGTCATAAAATCATCATGGATGTACATGCATGACAGAAAACGTGACCTACTGTGACAAACACGTATCATCACGGAAGTGTATTTTCTTGTAGTGTAGCCATGTCTAGGAGCTTTCCCTTGTCGTCGCCTTCACCCTAAACCCCTCTCCCCTCATGTAGCTCGCTCCTCGACGCTTGATGCCGCATGCCCATGGGACAACAGTGGTCGTTCGGCTCTGTTCGCGCCTCGGCTTCTTCCATCTCGTGCCCCTTGGCCTCCTCTGCCCCATGAGCCTCCCTTGTTCCTCTCTCGTCGCCTACTGCCAAGCTTTCTTGCGTACACATGCATCCTCGGCTCCGGCCATGCATCCGCGGCGGCCACCAGCGCGATAGCCCCTCCCCTCGGCTATTTAAGCAGCCCTGAGCCCTCTCGACCTGGACAGCGGCCTCCCTGCTCACCCTCACCCCTCCTAGACCCATCCATTCACTCCCGGAGCCCCTCTTCTCCTCGGCTGGCTGCCATGGCCTCCACCCCTGTCCTCCTAAATTCGGCCAATGGAGAGCCCCTCCCTCCTTCTCTTCTCCACCAGAGACCTCCACCACCACACTAGAACCGCCCTAGAACCTCTTCTTCTTCTCCGGTGAACTATGGCACCATTCTCGGAGTTGCCCGTGCCTGCCGTCCACAACAGTCGATGCCCCACTCGAGTCATCACTCTCCGGTGACCGTGTCTTGCACCAGCGGATGCGGCGGTCGATCCCAATCTCTCAAGTGGCCAGACCTCCGCCAGAGGTGGCCGGAGTAGGTAGTGCAAGCGCCGGCGCCGCGCGACCTCGCCTCTTGCCCCTACTCGTCACGAGGGAGGAGAAGGAGCGGGAGGATAGGGAGGAGTCAGCGCAGTACCCGCTCGTCGGTGACTTAAGCCCGGGCCCAGCCACTTAAGTGGAAGTGCATTTTGCGGTAAGTATTGCCGGCATTCTGGGAACGGGGGTCCCCAGACTTGCCTGCCTGCGGCCTGTGGCGTGGCTCGAGTAGTGGCCCAGTACGGCCCATCTTCATCGACTCAAGCTCAAGACCCTCGCAAGGGGCCCAACCTCGCAGGGCGGACGGCAGGAAGCTTCCTCAGGAGCAGCCTCGTTAGGCAGACTCGTGAGGAGGCGGAGAGATCAAGGCAAGGGTACCTCGCGAGGTGCCCGTGACGCAAGCCATGACGATCGAGGCAGGCAGGCGCCAGGTGGGCGCCGGCCTGTGCAGTGTCCTTGTTTCCTCTTTGGTGCAAAGGGAGCAAGCACAGGCCAAGGCATCAGGCAAAGGCTACCGTTTCGGTGCAACAAGACCAAGACCAGCAGAGTGGGAAGAAGGAGGTCACCGTGGAGCCCAAGACGGCGTCATCGTCAGAGTCTTTGGCAGACGAAGACCAACTTTAGTCAGGATAAGTGTACTAGATGTTCCCCTTAAAAATGGACAATTGTTGGCGCCCTTCCCGCTCAATATTTGGGAAGAGGACCAGAGCCTCTCTATATATAGGGCTAGCCACCACAGTAGGAAGAGAGATCAAATCAACCCTCCTAAAGATGCAACACCACCACAAGAACATCCCTCGAGAGGTTGTTCTTTCACTGTACTGTTCATCATCAGCCCCTGAGGCAATCCACCACACCACACACTGGAGTAGGGTATTACACCACAATGGTGGCCTAAACCAGTATAAACTCCATGTCACTTGTGTTGTTCATCTTGTTAGCCTAGATTCCTTGCGAGGCCTTGGGACGTGGCTTGGTAGAGGAGAGATCTTCGCGTGCACCCCAGAGTTCAAACCTCAAGGATCTGCCGGAACCCAACATCCAACATTTGGCGCACCAGAATCCTCCATCTACCACTTTGCACTCCATCGCTTCGTCGTCTCCTTGTCCAGTGACCCGACGACCAACGCCGACCGCTGGACGGTGTGGCCTGCCCACGCCGTGCTGCCTGTCCAAGGCGACCTCAACCTCATGCCCCAGGCAGCTCACGCTCCGCAGGGTGCCGCGGGGCGCGGGCGATGCGGCCAAGCGCCGCCTGCCCTCACACCACGGCAGGTGCGATCAACAGCGAGGGCCTCAAACCACGCCGCGGCCACAACGCCGCACACCCAACGGGAGCAGGCGAACACGCGAGCCGCACTCACGGTGGCCCGGGAGTTGCTATGGTGCAGGCTGCAAGAAAGCGGCCACGGCATGCTGTTGGAGCGTGTCACCGAGATCCTGGGCGCCGCCGCCTAGGGAGCACCTCCGTTCTGCATCCAGCTGCCATCCCGGGCCATGGGTGGGTCATATGGTGGCCCCATACGCGCACGCGCAGCTCAAGGCAGATCCCAAGGCCTCGTCAACACCAGCATGGCCATCAGCGCTGGGCGATAGGCCGTGCCGGCTCCACCTCCAACAGGCGAGGGAGCACACATCGCTGCCTACAGCCTGGGCGAGCCGTCACACTACCATCCCCAAGACGGCGTTTTGAGCCGGGCCGCATGGCGCGTAGAGCGCTACGGCGAGGCCCTCGGGGCGGTGCCCCCGGAGGCCTATGTGCCCTACATGGTGGATCAAGAGTGCATGCTGGAGGAAGACCATGGCTCGTTCCTCGGACCAGGCTGGGGTGAAGAGACACCGGAAGCTGAGCTCTTTCAGGAACCCCAAGGGAGCCTCGACGACCGCAGGCGGCAGCAGCTATCCGGTACCACTAATTCCTCAGGAGCAAGCTTACGTTAACCATGGGTCGCAGGAAGTACAGGTCTCCATGGCAGACGGCTACCCCAACACTACAGCCTCCTACCCCTCAGGAGGAGGGCACCGGGGGTTGAAGGAGAGGGGTCGGGATCTAGGCTCGCCCGCGCGGTGCTCGGAGCAAGATGTTCCAAGGAGGTAGGCCCTTTGCCGGGGAGATGCCTCAGGGCCTGCCCCCGGCAGACGACCCATGGTCGTAGAGGGAACCGCTGGCGACCGCTCTACCACATTGGCGTCGTCCTTGGTTTCTGGTCGCCGTCAATGGCGGTAGAGTGTGGCGCAAGGCGGGGCCCTCGTCTGACGATATGAAGCAAGGCCGGTACCTGTGAAGAAGGCCTAGTCCCTGTGAAGCTCGCTGCCTGTGACACTCTCATGTAATAATGAGTCGGGGATGTACACACCCTGGAGTCTCCGGAGAGCCGCCCTCGGGCCTCGGGGGCTCCCGCCCACGCCCAGTGGCAGCACTTAGCTCCGCGCTGGTGAGAAGACGTCGAAGACTAGACTAGGTGCCAGACGCGGCCTTTTGCCTTTCGCCTCTTTCTTTGTTGTCAAGCTTCTTTGGTTTGAATTTAAGTTGGATTTGAGCTTGAGACTTGCGTGTGTTTGGGGGAGGGGCGTTTAGTCTCATTCGAGCAATTTCTCGCGTTCTGATTTCGGCTTTGCGTCCAAAGTTAGCGTCAGCTGCCTCCCCCTCGTGAGCCCCTCGCGAGCCGGGCCGGGCCAAGCACGCCAACACTCCAGACCGCTATCGCCGCACCCTCTCAGGAGGCTCTCGTCGCAAGATCGATGGGTTCACCTAGAAGGCACTCAAGACACTGCAGCCCCCGCAGGCTCGCTCGGGACCAATCCGGGTCAAAGGGTAAACAGCGGAGGCGGCGTACGATCAATCAGACATATCACTCGCCACATCTTCTCGAGCGCCCCCGAAGGCATCACTGGCGCCGTAACCATCGTCACCTTCGTTATCATCAACACCATGCTCGCCACCGTTCACGACGTCGGCTTCATCAGCAGCCACAATCAGGCCGTCGTCGTCAGAAGCGAAGGCCCTCACCAAGGCATCCATGTTATCCTCCACCCACTGCGCCAGATCGCCCCAGATGGCTATGGGCACCGGTGCGATGGCGGCGTTGAAATCAAAGTGGGGATCTCTGTCCTAGAGGTGGCTGAAAACACGGGAGAAGGCACGCCCAAGCAGGACTCGGCTCCTCTCCTCAATGAGCCAGCGGGCCCTGTCAGAGCGATTCTCTAGCTGTGTCACCACATCTGTGAAGAACCAGAGATTGCCAGCATAGTTGATTACGCGAGGCTCCGCAGTAGCCGCCTCACAGATGTAGCCCAGGGCCGCGTTGGCCCTTTCCCTGAGCGTTGGGAGCATGGGGCCATGCACATGCTCCAGAGTCTGCCGTTAACGGATCTCATCCTTGTTCTGCCGTGCGACAGCCTCAGCGTTATCATCCTCTATTGGAGAAGAAGTAGCTCGGCGTGGGAAGAGGCCAGCTTGGCTTGCGCTGTGCCAAGGGTGGCTGTGGAGGAATCCGCACGCCGCGTCACTTCAGTCAGCTTGCCCCTGAGGGCGGCGGTCCTGCCCTCAGCTTCGGCCTTGACCAACTCCAACCTCCCTTCGTACTCACCCTCAAGACCCGAGCGAGCTTCCGCCATGCGGCAGTTGATCTCTTCTTGGACCCGGGCCTCCCACGCGCCGACGTCGTCCTCCACCTGGGTCACCAAGCGCTCCCTTGTCTCCAACCGCTCGAGATCGAGGTTGCGCTCGGCAGCCTCCAGTGCCAGCGCCTCCTCGCGCCTCAGGAGCTCCTCCTCTTTGGCGGGTGACCCCTTCAGCGACGCAAGGGCGTCCTGGCGCAGTTCCACTTGCTGCTCCAGAGAGTTGCTCCAGGCTTGGAGCTCCCACGCGCGCTCCTCTGCAGCCTTGCGCTGTCGGTCTGCCTCCTGGGCCTCCTCGACGACTTGGGAGCAGGCCTCCCACGAGGCCACCAGCGACGCTTCAGCCTTTGTGTTTTCAAGGTCGCGCTGGTGACGCGCAAGGTTGACGACCACCTTTAGCCTGCGCCTCTCCTCGGCAAGGCGCAGGCCTTCGGCTTCAATGCATGCATCCTCGCCCGTGAGCTCCACACCGAGCTAGCTCACCGCATCTGCCGCCTTCTGAAGAAACTCTCGGCGAAGGCCGATGCGCTCCCGAGCGCGCCTGAGCACGTCTTCCACGTCGCCCTACGCCATCGGCAGGCGGAGGGCCCTGAGGCGGCACGCCCCCTCTAGGCAGGGGGCTAGGGGCTGGCGCCCCAGCGATCGCCGGACGGGCCCCGCCAGGGGCCCGGCCTAGCGCCGGTCCATCATCTGAAGTGGAGCCCAAGATCGACCTTAGCCAGTCGCCATCCACGATCAAGGGAGGTGCGCGGGGCAAGCTGGTTGTACCCCAGGAGAGCTCGCGAAGGAGCGCCAGCAAGCGCACAGGCTCAAGGTACCCCGCGGGGCGGCCGGCTTCTCCAACCGGCCCCGTGGCGAGGTTGGCACCCAAGCTCGGGGCGCTCGAGGTGAGCGATGAAGATGAAGCTTGGGGGGATGGCTCCTCGGCCGTCTTGGCAAACTCGGCAGGAAGGGCCCTGAAAGGCCACAATCAGCTGAAGGAACGGTAAAGTAAGGAACTGAGAGAGAAGAGGGCTTACTCGTCGATGGCGAAATACTTCCTGCAATTCAACGGGTGACATGGACGGGCATCGCCACCCGAAGCTTCCTTCCTCTTGCGGAGGGCCTCAAAGTCTATGCGGAACCGGCCTAAGCCTCCGACGCGAGGGCCAGCGCACGGCGTAGAAGGAGCATCAGGATGACTTGTGCCAAGGGCGCTAGGCTGGGGGAGGCGATCAGGTACAACCTCTTGCAGGCCAGCTGAGGCCTCGGGAGTCCCGGCCTCAGGAGCCACAGGTCGCGGCTCCTTGCTGGCCACCGCTCCAGGATGCACCTCGGAACATGACACCTCGGGAGCCCCGCGTGGCATCAGCATCTCAACATCAGCCCCCTCAGCTCCCGGTGGTTCTCGTCTCCCTGCTCCATCACCTGAGGCAGGACCGCCGTGGGCAACCGGAAGAGCAACCACAGCAACTGGGTTCTCGCGGGCCCCGTGAGGCCGACTGGGCGCGGCCCCCATTCATCGAAGCTAGGCATCTGCCTCATGAAATCGGCCCTGCCCGAGCAAAGATACAAGAGGGCGGCCCCGTGCCGAAGGATGCCTAGGGAAGGGTCGCCAGTCAAGGCCCTCAGCACCATCCTCAGCGCTTCGGGCTCCAGATCCTCCTCCTAGAGCCTCATGCGGTCTCCGTGCCCCGCAAAGGCCCACATCCGACGGGAGTGGCACTGGAGCGGAGCAATGCGATGTTGAAGGAACTCCTTCACCACCTGGGGCGCCATCACACCGAGCACCCTCAAACTCTCGAAGCGGCACCAAACAAAGTCAAGACGGGGGATCGTGAGCTTCTCATGATCCCAGCCTAAGTTGGGAATAGCAGGCAATGTTGGGTGAGAGAGCAGGGGGCTGGGCACCCCGACATCCACGTACATCCACCACTCTCGGAACCCGCTCGCAGGAGGAGGAAGGCCGAAATCAATCCCTAAGGTAGCCGTCTCTGGCACGGCGAGGAAGCTCACGCACTCCGAGCATTGAGTTGGGTCAATCGGGTACAAGGAGAAGAAGTGGCGCAAGAGGGCAACGGAGGGAGGAATGCCCACCATGGCCTCGCAAACAAAGGCGAAGAAAGCAAGGAGATAATGGACTCGGGACCAAGGTGCATCATATGGATCTGGTAATGGGAGAGCACCGCATTGAAGAAAGCAGAAAAGGGGGGAACCAGACCCACCCACAAGGCGTCGGTGAAGAATCGGACCTCCGTGACGACCCTATCGAAGGAGGCATGGCACGTAGGCCAAACCGTCGTCCTCCCACACTCGTTGAAGATGGAAGCAAGGGCGGAGTCGACCTTGTTCAAGGCTTCGAGGTTGAGTATGATCGACCGATCAATGGTGGGAGCCGCTGCCGGAGGCGAGCGGGGCGAAGGCGCAGGCTTCTTCCCCTTTTCCTTCTTCATTGGCGCCATGGTGATAGGAAAGGGGGGAGAGCTCGAGTTGGATTGGAGGCGGAGGCTGGAGCTCGAGGAAGAAGGAAGGGCAGGGAGCACGCGAGCAGCGAAAGGGGAATAACTGTGTGCAACTGCGGGTCCGCCTAGCCGGGCGCGTAATGAGGAGCGTGGGGAAACGGAGGCGCCCATGTCCAATCAACCGCCACGCGGAGCCCAAGGCCGCAGGTTGTTGGGGCCCGCGGCGCTTCGCACTTGCCCCTTCGCTTCTCTGCTAAGCCAAGTCTGTGCGTGCCTTGGAACCGGGGGCTACTGTCGGCGTTCTGGGAACTGGGGTCCCCAGACTTGCCTGCCTACGGCCTGCGGCGTGGCTCGAGCAGTGGCCCAGTGCGGCCCATCTTCAGACTCAAGCTCAAGACCCTCGCGAGGGGCCCAGCCTCGTGGGGCGGACGGCAGGAAGCTTCCTCAGGCGCAGCCTCGTCAGGCAGACTCTCGAGGAGGCGGAGAAATCTAGGCAAGGGTACCTCGGGAGGTGCCCGTGACACAAGCCATGACGATCGAGGCAGGCGGGCACCAGGCGGGCGCCGGCCTGCGCAGTGTCCTTGTTTCTTCTTTGGTGCAAAGGGAGGAAGCACATGCCAAGGCATCATGCAAAGGCTACCGTTTAGGTGCAACAAGACCGAGACCAGCAGAGTGGCAAGAAGGAGGTCACCGTGGAGCCCAAGACGGCATCATCGTCAGAGTCTTTGGCAGTCGAAGACCAACTTTAGTCAGGATAAGTGTACTAGATGTTCCCCTTCAAAATGGCCAGTTGTTGGCGCCCTTCCTGCTCAATATTTGGGAAGAGGACCAGGGCCTCTCTATATATAGGACTGGCCACCACAGTAGGAAGAGAGATCAAATTGACCCTCCCAAAGAGGCAACACCACCACAAGAACATCCCTGGCGAGGTTGTTCTTCCTCTGTACAGTTCATCATCAGCCCCTGAGGCAATCCACCACACCACACACTGGAGTAGGGTATTACACCACAATGGTGGCCTGAACTAGTATAAACTCCGTGTCCCTTGTGTTGTTCATCTCGCTAGCCTAGATTCCTTGCGAGGCCTTGGGACGTGGGTTGGTAGAGGAGAGATCTTCGCGCGCACCCCAGAGTTCGAACCTCAAGGGTCTGCCGGAACCCAACATCCGACAAGTATGTTTTCTTTTAATGAAAGTGTACGGTAGTTCGCTATGGGCTGAAATGTGTTTCCTCTGTTCTGAAGGCGTATTCCTCTAAATACGTTTTCTATCTTTGCGGCCAGGGGCCTGTTTGTAGAATTTTTTTTACAGACTGGTCCCAGGCCTTCGTCTGGCTATATCTTTTCACCCGTAACTCCAAACGAGGTGATTCCAAAGCCCACTTCTTCATCTCATCGAGCCCGTTATGTTAGTATCATTTTCATAAAGTTTCCACATAGTGAAAATGACCAGTTTCCCTTGTCCATAAACAGCCCCCTCTGGGAGAGAACTGTTTCTGACGAATCTTTCCGTGATCCTTCTGCACTTCTTCCCGGTGACCTCTTCATTCCCAGGAAAGCCACGATAGCCACTTGCCTGATGGCCATGAAGTAGCCATGGTTTTCAACTTGAATATCAAAATATTGTGTGCCAGTTAATATTTTTTGAATGCTTTATATATGCTTGTGAGTCCATGCTTATCTTTATGTTCTTTGCATCTGTTAGTTAAATGATTACCTGCTGATGTTATTATCATGTTTTATTATGCTATTATTTCCTGATGCTAGTGGTCATGCTATGTTCTTATGTAGTGTTGTTATTGTGTTATTCATTGCTCTGCCATGCTTAGGTGCATCCAATAGGGTAAATGATTTGCTGTTGCTGATATGTTAAATAGTGATGTTCTTCATCCATGCTCATGTCAATAACATGCTCATATGCATTGTTATTTCATCATGTTATTATGACTCAGCATCATTTGCATTCAAGTTTAACTGGATAATAATTGAACTTGAACACATGTTGGCTGAGTCATATTGCCATCGAATCGAGCTGGCTAGTGCAGCCGCACTTGCCTTTATCGAGGGGTCCTAATTGGGTCTATTGTCATGCCTCTCGCCGGTGCCTCATCCTAGGAAAGGTTATGGGCGCGCGCTACCCTGATAAGGTAGGCGGACATAAGCCTTGTGTGCCCATGTTGGTATTGAGCTCATGTCCCCGTTTGGGACTATTTTTGTTTTGTCATGACGGTGGCTGTTGGGTGTCACGAGGTGACATTGGGGCCTCCCATGACTTAGCCCAAAGGGGAGTTTGTCGGAGTGGCTGGGAGAGTGTCATGTCGATAGATTGGTTTTGTCAGAACGCCATTGGTCCACCCGAATGGGAGCACAAGTCCTTGGGTTCCGTAGTGTGGGTACAATGTACTAACCTCTGCAGAGTGTTTAATCTATCGATAGCAGTGCCCGCAGATAAGGTCCTAGTTCGTAGTAGGTCACACTATGAGTCAATAGTAATAATAAACTGACTTAATAACAACCGTGGTTTGATGAGGAAAGAAGTTGGTTGATCTTTACGTGGTCACGGGAGGATCATGATGATATTCTTGATAATGATGAGGTGATCTTGTGAGGATCCCAATGGTATTCTTGATAATGATGAGGTGATCTTGTGAAGGTCCAAACGGTATTCTTGATAATGATTGAACTGATCCCGTGACCACAATGGTAAGTGAGAATGGCATATCTATGGTGGTTACGAGGTAACCCCGAACAGAGTAAGTGATATTTGTAAGCATGTTGCCTGCTAGTATCATCGTTGTTTGTTGGCATTCTGGGAATGGGGGTCCCCAGACTTGCCTGCCTGCGGCCCGCGGTGTGGCAACACTAGTGGCCAGTACGAGCCGTCTTCATCAGCCGGCGCTCAAGACCCTCGCGAGGGGCCAAGCCTCGCGGGGCAGACGGCACAAGGCCTCCTCGGGACCGGCCTCACCAGGCAGGCTCGTGAGGGGCGGAAAGATCAAGGCAAGGGGTACCTCGCGAGGTTCCCATGACGCAGGCCATGACGACCAGGGCCAGGTGGGCGCCAGCACGCGCAGCGTCCTCGTTTCCCCTTTGGTGCTAAGGGGTAAGCGCAGGCGTGGAGTACCAAGGCATCAGGTAAAAGGTTTCCATATCGGTGCAACAAGACCAAGACCAGCAGGACGGCAGGACGGAGGTCATCGTGGAGCCCAAGACGGCGTCACCACCAGTGCCTTTGACAGGCGAAGACCACCTTTAGTCAGGATAACTTGTACTAGCTGTCCCCCTTCCAATTGGCCATTGCTGGATCCCTTCCCGCTAAATATTTGAGAAGAGGGCCAGGGCCTCTATAAATAGGACTAGCCAACACCATAGATGGCGACGAATCCATTTGGATCAGAACCACCACACCAGCTCAAGAACACCTCGCCTCCCGAGGCTAGTTCTTCTCCTTGTACTTTCATCATCAGCCCAAGAGGCAATCCACCACCACCACACTGGAGTAGGGTATTACACCACAATGGCAGCCTCAAACCAGTATAAATCTTGTGTCTCTTGTGTTGTGAGTTGATCGAGCTAAGCTAGAGACCGCGGTGAGGCTGAGAGGAGAGATCGGTTGGGGGAAAAGCTTCGTGCGCACCCTAGTGTTCGAACCTCAAGGGTTTTGCCGGAACCCGAAATCCGGCATTTGGCGCGCCATGTAGGGGTGCTCCGAAGCTTTCCTTCCATCGACCCACGCTCCACCGACGCCACGCTTTCGCATTCATGGCGGATATTGCGCCTCTGGCCCCGGCGACAGGTGCCAGTGCTGGGGCCAGGGGGCTCCGAGCCTTAACCCCTGCCTTGCGGCAGGTGCAGTGGCTGCCCAAGTTCAAGGCAGAAATGCCGCCCCGCTACGATGGCACGACGGACCCGGTGGTTTTCCTGCTGGTATACGAGGAGGCCGTCCTCAAAGCTGGGGGCGACGACAAGGTCTTGGCCAACTGGTTTCCCATGGCACTTGCCAGCGTCCCGCGCGCCTGGCTGCTCAACCTTCTCGGGTCCACGGTGGCATCCTGGGAGGAGCTGCGCAGTCTCTTCACCGTGCGCTTTGCGGCT
>NC_041381.1:535182996-535206951 GCF_002162155.2 Triticum dicoccoides | reverse complement strand
CTCGACGGCTCACAAGCGCCACCCTCAGACCGCCACACCAAGACGTTCTTCCGCCAGATCAGCACCGTCCTCGAGAGGAAAGGAGCTCCCCCGGGTTGGTTGGCGCCCAAGGCCGACCTGACCTTCGACTCGGAAGATCACCCCGTCAAAACCGCCTGCTTGGGTGCACTCCTGTTGCTCTGCACGACCACCATCTGCCACGTGTCCGTCACCAAAACCCTCATCGACGGTGGTGTCAGCCTCAACATGCTCTCGGTGGAGGCCTTCAGCCTCCTCCACGTGCCACTGGAGTGGGTGTCGGAGGCGGCTCCTCCAGTCCCTTGGGGCAGATCCGCCTTACCGTGACCTTCGGCACCCGCGACAACTATCGCACGGAGCTGGTTGACTTCGACATTGCTCACATCGGCCTCCCGTACAACGCCATCCTCGGATACCCTGCCCTGGCATAGTTCATGGCCACAACCCATCCGTCCTACAACCTCATGAAGATGCCCAGGAGCAAAGGCGTCCTCGCTGTAGCTAGAGATACCAAGGAGGCTCTTATGGCACTCAAGCTTGCCCTCAAGGCCGCCGCGTCGGCACACCCCGCCGACGAAGACGCCTCTGAGGCCAAGGAATCCGCACCAATCAAGAAGAAGCAGTTGTTCACTCAAGACAAGGCAGAGACCAAGCAGGTGTCGGTTGAGGCAGACAGGTCCTCGGGAGCCACTTTCACCATTGGTGCCAACCTCGACCCCGACCAAGAAAAGGCCTTGGTGAGGTTCTTGTGCTCGAACAAGGAGGTGTTCGCATGGGAACCCAAGCAGCTAGTAGGGGTCCCGAGGGGGGTGATTGAGCATCACCTAAGGGTATGCCCCAATGTATGCCCTGTGAAGCAGAAGGCGAGGCGGCATTCCACGGAAAAGCAGGCCTTCATCATTCAAGAAACCCGCAAGCTGGAGGCCGCAGGTGTTATCCGTGAGGTTCGCTACCCTGAATAGCTGGCAAACCCTATCGTTGTGCCAAAGAAGGGGGGAAAGGAGCACATGTGCGTCGACTTCACCAACCTCCACAAGGCCTGCCCCCAGGATCCGTTCCCACTTCCTCGCATCGACCAGATCGTCGATTCCACCGCCGGGTGCGACATGCTGTGTTTCCTGGATGTGTTTTCGGGTTATCACCAGATCAAGATGGTGGTGGAAGACGTGGAGAAGACAGCCTTCCTGACCCCATGTGGAGTATACTGCTACACTTTCATTCCATTCAGGTTGCACAACGCGGGCGCGACTTTCCAATGGCTGATGCACATTGCCTTGGGCCGGCAGCTCGGGAGAAACACCGAGGCTTACGTCGACGACATTTTGGTGAAATCTCGGGAGGCAAGGACTCTGATCCAGGACTTGGAGGAAACATTCGCGAGCCTTTGCTGGGTAGACCTGCGACTCAACCCGGAGAAGTGTGTGTTCGGTGTCCCTTCAGGCAAGCTGCTCGGGTTCCTCGTGTCCCACAGGGGGATCGAGGCCAACCCGAAGAAGGTCAAGGTGATCGAAGACATGAGTCCGCCTCAGACCCTCAGAGAAGTGCAGAAGCTCACCGGTCGCGTGACTGCATTAGGGTGCTTCATCTCCAAGTTGGGGGAGCGTGTCCTACCGTTCTTCAAGCTGATTAAGAAAAAGGGCCCATTTGAGTGGACACAGGAGGCCGACCAAGCGTTTCAAGACCTCAAGAGATACCTGACCAGCCCTCCTGTGATGGTGGCACCATGCCCTCGCGAGCCCTTGGTGCTCTACCTCGCCACCACTCCCTACTCTGCCAGCTTGGCCCTGGTGGCGGTTCGGGAGGACCGCCGGGCTAAGGCCGCGTCCTGCCCGGCCGCGGCCTCAGTCGGGGCAGCATAAGACCAGGAAAACCACGCAAGGGCCACGACAACAGTAGCGAGGGGTCAAGCTCAACAGGATGACTCTCCCGGGGCCGAAGAGGTCCTGCCAAGTGACCAGGCGCTAGGGGCTCCGTTGTCTTAGGAGGCGCCTCAACCTCCGAAAGACGCAGGCCACGTCAGCGTGCCCACCCTTGTCGAGCATCCGGTGTACTTCGTCAGCACAGTGCTCCGGGATGCAAGGGCAAGGTACCCCATGCCTCAGAAGCTCTTACTTGTGCTCTTGTTGGCCTCATGTAAACTGTGGCACTACTTTCAAGGTCACCCCATCAAGGTCGTCTCGGCCTACCCGTTGGAAAGGGTGCTTAGGAGCCCCAACTCCGTCGGGAGAGTCGCTGAATGGAACATCGAGTTGCAGACATTTCAGTTGGAATTCAGCACAACCAGGGTTATCAAGGGAGCCGCACTTGCTGATTTCATGGATGAATGGATGGACGTGCCAGGGCTCAAGGCGGGCGAGGAATGGTCTCTCTCCCTAGGAAGCGAGGCACCAGATGGCTGGGTCATGTACTTCGATGGTGCCTTCTCGCGGCAGGGCGTGGGGGCTGGTGCGGTGCTTATATCACACACTCAGGACAAGCTCTACTATGCCATACAGCTCTGTTTCCAGCAGGACGAGAAGGTCTCCAAAAACATAGCAGAATACAAGGGCCTCATAGCAGGCCTGAGAGCGGCAGCGGCACTAGGAGTGAAGCACCTCGTCTTCAAGGACGATTCACAACTCCTCGTCAACTTCTCCAACAAGGTGTACGAGCTGAAGGACGAGCACATGGAAGCATATCTCGTGGAAGTATGCAAAATGGAGAAGCAGTTCTGGGGACTGGAGTTGCAGCATGTGTTCCACGGCACCAACCAAGAGGCTGATGACATTGCCAAGAGGGCGTCCAAATGCCTGCCCCAGGAGCCTGGCGTTTTTTAGGAACGACTCCTCAAGCTGTCGGTGGCACCACCATTTTCAAGGACAGCACAGCCTCGGGAGAACTCCCTCAGCCGCCTGCCACGGGGGCCCCGGCCTGTGGCCCGACCTCAGGAGCGTGCCTACTCTTGGCGTTGGAGCCTTTGGAGGGATGCTGGACCAAGGAATTCAAGGAATACTTGATGCAAGGGACACTGCCAGATAAAGAAGAGGACGCGGAGTGCATGGCCTGGCAGGCCACGGCCTACTGCATCCAAGACGGCGAGTTATACCGAAAGCAACCGAATGAGGTTTCTCTGCGTTGCATCTCCAAGGAACAGGGGAAAGAGCTGCTGGCTGACATACATGGTGGAGATTGCGGGCACCACTCGTCGTCGTGGACCCTCATCGGCAAGGCGTTTCGCAGCGGATTCTACGGAACTCAACGACGCAATCGAGTTGGTGAAGTCCTGTGAAGCCTGCCAATTCCACGCCAAGCAGATCCATCAGCCAGCTCAGGGCCTATAGACCATTCCGCTCTCGTGGCCGTTCGTGGTCTGGGGCTGGATATCTTGAGCCCATTCCCTCGAGTGCCTGGGGGCTACCTCTACCTCTATGTCGCCATCCACAAACTCACCAAGTGGGCGGAGGTGTAAGCCGTCCGCACCATCCCGGCCGGCTTCGCGGTCAAGTTCATCAAAGGCCTCGCGAGCTGGTTTGGGGTCCCTAACCGCATCATCACCGACAACGGTTCACAGTTTACTAGCAATCTCTTCAAGCCGTATTGTGATAACCTTGGAACGCAGATCTGTTACGCCTCGGTGGCGCACCCCTGGAGCAACATCCAGGCCGAGCGCGCCAACGCGGAGGTCCTGAGGGGCCTCAAGGCCAAGACCTTCAAGAAGAAGCTGGAGGCCTGCAGCAGGGGCTAGCACGACGAGCTCCAGTCCGTGTTGTGGTCCATCCGCACCACCGCCACCAAGCCAACGGGCGAGACCCCATTCTTCCTCGTCTACGGAGTAGAAGCGGTTCTCCCTCACGAGGTCAGGCGTCGCTCCACGCGGGTCCTTGCGTTTGATGAGGCACAGTAGGACACCATGCGGGGGATGGGCCTCGTGCTGGCAGAGGAACGCCGCCATGAAGCCATGCTACGGGTGGCAAGATACCAGCAGGCACTGCAGCGGTATCACTATCGCAGCATCCGCCCCAGGACGTTCGAGGTAGGTGACCTCGTCCTGAGGCGGGTGCCTGCATCTACTACTATTACTCCACACATCGACCGCTATCTAGCATACATCTAGTGTATTATGTTCATGGAGAAATGGAGTAATGCAATAAGAAGTATGACATGATGTAGACAAGATCTATTCAGGTAGGAATATACCCCAGCTTGTTATCCTTAATAGCAACGATACATGCATGCCTCGATGCCCCTTCTGTCACTCGGAGAGGACACGCAAGATCAAACCCATCACAAAGCACCTCTTCACATGGCAAGAAAAATAGGTCTACACTACTAGGGAAAAGCCTATACAAAGAATCTTACCAGCAGTGCTCCTCAAAATACGATGCTACTACTATTTAGCAGCAGCGCGTGCGAGCAAAACGCGCTGCTAAAAGGAAAATAACAGTAGCGCGTGTGCTCTAAACCGCGCTACTGCTCTAATTTCCATGACCTCGCCATTGAGCTAGTTATAGCAGAAGCGCCCTATATTGAACCGCGCTACTGCTATAAAAGTTAGCAGCAGCGCACTTTTTCGAAAACCGCTACTGCTAAGATCAGCCCACAAGTTTAGTCCCACCTCGCTCCGCGAACAGAGTGTTTACCACCTTAAATATGTTACTTTTGAAACTATCACAGCCAGTTGGTCTTCACTGAACTCTATGTGTAGAATTTGTGGCCGCAATATGAGTCCTCTCCGGTTCCTACTGGAGTGGACTCATATTGACAATTCAGATTGTACACAAAAAGATCATTGATGGCCAATGTATTTTTGCATTGAAGTATTTTTGTATACTTACACTTAGCAGTAGCGCTTTTAACTGCAAAGCGCTACTGCTAGTCCAACTAAGCAGTAGCGCGCATCACCGCACAGCGCTACTGCTATTCAGATTAGTTGTAGTGCGTTTTGCCAAGACGCGCTACAACTAACCCTACCTTATCCCCACGCGCGCGGCTGACCCTCTCTCTCACTCACTCTCCCCCTCTCAGTCACTCTCGCCCGCGCCGATAACCGTCATCGTGCGTCACCGCCGCCGCCTTCGTCCGTCCGCCGCTGAGGTACTCCCTCCTTCCGTCCCTCCTCCTCTCACCACGCCCTCCTCCCTCCTCCTCGCACCGCGCCCTCCTCCCTCCGCCTGTGGCCGCCCCTCCTCCCTCCTCCGCTGGCAACCCTCCTCCCACCGCCCTCGACCTCACCACCGCCACCCGAGCCCAACCAGCACCGCCACCTCCCGATCCCGATCCCGCCCTCGCCGCCCCTACCTCTCCGTCGCCCCTCACCCCCTTTCTCTCTGCTTAGTTAGTACTAGATGTTGCTTAGTAGTAGTAGATGTTAATTTAGGGTTCATAGATAATGATTTTTAGTAGTAATAGATGTTTGTCGGATTTCGGGTTCCGGCAGACCCTCTAGATTCGAACACTAGGGTGCGTGCGCAGATTTCGCCCACTACCTACCTGCACCTCACTGCCTCGCTATGATCTAAGCAATCAAAGGAACAACCCAAGAGACACAGGGTTTATACTGGTTCAGGCCACCATTGTGGTGTAATACCCTACTCCAGTGTGTGGTGTGGTGGATTGCCTCTTAGGCTGATGATGAACAATACAAGGAAGAACAGCCTCGCGAGGGTCTGTTCCTGGCCAGTGCGATGAACTTCTAAGGGGAGTTAAGTCGCTCTATGGATCGATCTCCTGGTGATGATCCCCCGTCTCTACCTTGTGGGTGGCTAGTCCTATTTATAGGCAAAGCCCCTAGGCCTCTTCCCAAATATTGAGCGGGAAGGGCGCCAACAATTGGCCATTTTGAAGGGGAACATCTAGTACACTTATCCTGACTAAAGTTGGTCCTCGCCTGCCAAAGGCTTTGGTGGTGACGCCGGCTTGGGCTCCATGATGACCTCCATCCTGCCGTTCTGCTGGTCTTGGTCTTGTTGCACCGAAATGGATGCCTTTGCTTGATGCTCTCGCCTGCGCTTGCTCCCTTTGCACCAAAGAGGAAAGGAGGACACTGCGCAGGCTGGCACCCGCCTGGCACCCTTGGTCGTCATGGCTTGCGTCATGGGCACCTCGTGAGGTACCCCGCCTCGATCTCTCCGCCTCCTCGCGAGCCAGCCTGACGAGGCCGTGCCTGAGGAGGTTCCTTGTTGTCCGCCCCGCGAGGCTTGGCCCCTCGCGAGGGTCTTCAGCTCGTGCTGATGAAGAAGGGCCATGCTGGGCCACCCCTTGAGCCACGCCGCAGGCCGCAGGCCGCAGGCAGGCAAGTCTGGGGACCCCCGTTCCCAGAACGCCAACAGTATCCCCCGGGACCAAGGCGCGCCCGGACTTGGCTGAGCAGAGAAGCGAAGGGGCAAGTGCGAAGCGCCGCGGGCCCTAACAGCCTCCAGCCGCGGGCGCCGCATGGCGGTTGATTGCACGTGGGTGCCTCAGCAACTGCGTGAATCGACAAAAGAGCGGCATCTGCCTAGGCTTTGCTTCCCTTGCTTCCTCCGGTCATTGCCCAGATCCCCTTTCTCGCGCCCTTCCTCTCTGCCTCCAAAATCTTCAGATCTACTTTGACCGCGCGCCCCAGCAAGACATGGCGCCACGCCAGACCCCGGCGAAGCTTGTTTCTCGCCTACCTTGGACTCGCTGAACATGTCAGAGGCGAGCCTTGCCCGGGTGCGCCGGATGGTGGCGGCGCAAGGCATCGACGGGGCGAAGGTGTTCAAGGCCGGCCCCGCCCTTCCTGAGGGCCAAGGGAGCACCTTCTAACCGCTCTTTGTAAGCGCCATTGCTGCCGGCCTGGTGCCTCCCTTTTCTGAGTTTTTCTTCTCTGTCCTCCGCCATTACGACATGCAAGCTCTACATCTCCACCCCAACTCTGTTCTTCTTCTGGCGATCTTCGCCTACTATTGTGAGGCTCACGTCGGAGTGCAGCCCTTAGTGGCCTTGCTGTGCCACTACTTCTCCCTCCGGCCCTCTCCTGGTGCCATCTCCGCGTGCGCGAGCTTTGTCGCGTATGGCGGCTCCAACGCCATCTCGAAGCCCGAGAAGAGGATTGAGGGCTTCAGGAGCAAGTGGGTCATGATAGATGATGGGCGCATCCACCCTCGGTTGATCCTGCCCACAGAGCAGCCCACGAGCTCCGGTGATTGGTCTCGTGCGGAACTTGTGGACCCCCGGGCGAAGCCGGTGTTGGAGAAGATGGACGCAGATCTGAGGCCGGGGAACATGGCGGCGGCGAAGCTGACTGGTGCGTCGCTCCTGAGGGAGTTCCTGGAGCACCCGGTGGCCCCGCTCCGTAAGTACTCGCTTCTGCTTTGGAGGCCCCGCCCGAGCCCCGCAGTCTTGGCCGACGAAGATCTGGCCGCGGTCCTCCAATCTTTCATCGGGGGAGATGTGGCGAGGCTGGAGGGAGCCCCTGTGCCCCTGTTTCTTCGAGATGATTGGGAGAAGGTGGTGGACTCCATGCCCGTCTTCAATGGGTATGGGCCCGTGCCCACGGAGGTTGCCGAGGACCCGATGGCCCTGGTGAACGTGTCCTCTGGCGACTCCAGCAAAGAGGAGGAAGAAGAGGCGCGGGAAGGAGGGCCTGACTCTGAGGCTACCGACGGGGAGTTGAGAGCGCCTTTCCCGCGGCGCAGGTCCCGCGCTCTCCGCCTCTTGCCGAGCAACGACGAGGATGACAACGAGTGGGGCGGCGAGAGCTTGCCCCAGATCTCGAAGAAGGCCAGGACTGGGCTCGTCCCTCGCGGGTCTGCCCCGGCTCCGAGGCGATCCGCAGACGCGCCTCCTGCTTCCGAGCCTCTCGAGGCTGATCCCAGCAGCCAGCTCTCGGGCTTCAAGTACGGCTGGAGGTTGCTCGAGCTCGCGAGCGGCGACCAGTAAGTTCTTGATTCTTGCTTTATTCCTCGCTTTGTCGTTGAGGCTTGATGTCTGTATTTCTTGGCTAGGCCGGCGCCTACGGCGAAGAAACTGAAGGGGGCTCCTGAGGCTCCGTCTGGGGCAGCGCCTCTGCCCACGAAAGAAGGTGGCTGCAAGGCACGGGCCTCTCCTGCCCGGTTGTCCTCGCGAGGCCTGGTGGAGCTGGCTGGGGCGAGCTCAGCCCCCATGGCCCAAGCGACTCCTGAGGTACCCTTGCCTGATGCAATCGCCACAGCTGTCGGGGCGCGGCAGGTCCTGCCTCAGGATGTTGTGGTTACGCTGCCGTCCTCTCCTCCTACTCCACCAAATGTTGTCTCTCTGACTCCTTCCACTGTCCTGGATCGCGCCGCTGCCGAACTGGACCGGCTGCGGCAAGATCTTCTTGGCACCGACCCTCGCCTGGTGGCCGGGTGCTTGGAGCTGGCTTCTGGCTGGATTCGCTCTGACGCTTCGATTCGAGCGGCGCTAGTTCAGGCCTCGACGGCCTGCGACGAGGAGAAGCAGGTCGTCCTTGGGGTGAAGGCCGCTCGCGATGCCGCCTTGGGGGAGGCGGCTGATACCCGAGGTCACTGCCAGGCGCTGGAGAGCGAACTGCAGGGCCTGCGGGACCAGCTTGCCGAGGAGGTGCGCATCCGCCAAGAGAAGGAAGAAGACATGAAGGCTCGTGAGGCGGCCATCAAGGACCGAGACGCCAAGCTTAACAAGCGCCGTGACCGCCTGGGCGCACAGGAGCAGGAGTTGGAGGCGTGGAAGGTTGAGTTGGACGGCAAGGCGCAGGTCCTTGCCGAGGACCGCGAGGCCTTCACGGAGATGGAGGTGAAGGCTCGCGGCTTGCTGAAGTCGCTTTACGACAGCGGCCTGGAAAGCCCGCTGGCCGGCGCCGAGGACGGCCCCGCCAAGCTGCTTCCCTTCCTGGTCCGTGCTCTTGAAGATGTCACCCTTGGCCTTGGCCCTACGGCTGAGGCCGAGGCGCGTGTCCTGTCTTCTGCAGCGCTGACGCGGGTCCTTACCCACATCTACCTTCGCGATCCCAACGTCGACCTCGACAGCCTGCTGGAGCCAACGAGCGGCGAGCTTGCCGCTGCCGCTGCTGAGGCCGTGAAGGGTCGTGCGAAGGCCGTGTTGTCAAAGTTCCGGGCCTTCAGCACCAATCCGAAGCGAGGCACTGCCGGTCCTGCGGCTCCACGAGGTGAACCCGCTCCGCGCAGCTCCGTCGCCAACAAATGACTCCATCGTGGCTCCTATCCTACTTTCAGCTTCTGCAACATGCATCATGCCTCGGGGAGGCGTTTAAACTTGTGTTTGGTGTCATGATAACAGTTATGGACTGTAATATTTGCTTTTGAATTCCTTGAAATTTGCGCTCTTCCTACTTGCTTATGTTCTACACCGGCAGAGCCCGGCCCCGTGCATACCTCAGCCGCCATTAGCCCCGACTAGAAACCAGGACAGGACCAAGGAGTGAGGGGCTATGTGACAAGTTAGGCTCCTGAGTCGCGATGCTCAGGAGTCCCCCTTGGCGCACGAATAGCAAGTAGGGAGGTGAGATGCGTGGGTGAATCTACCATTCTACGTCTGTAGAGCCCGGCCCCGCGCATACCTCAACCGCCGTTAGCCTTTCGGAACTAAGGAGTGAGGGGCTACGTGACTAGTTAGGCTCCTGAGTCGCGATGTTCAGGAGTCCCCCTTAACGCTCAAATGGCCTTCGTACCTTGGCTCCGCTCGGGGAGAGACACGTGACGAACCAAGCCCGAGGGGCCTGGCTGGGTGGCGTACGTCTGGGCGTGACCCAGGCGCGGCCCCCGTGCCTAGCCCGCTCGTGCGGCACTCCCGAGGGGAGGCGTTGCGATGAGGCCATACACTGAGCTCTAGGCTCCCTGAGGTTGATGCAGCCAGGGGCCACCCTCAGTTGTTTATCACCAGCGCGGAGCATAGCGCTTCCGTATGTGTACGGGCATAGCCGCTCCTCGGCAGTGTCGTCAGCCAGCACGGAGCATGGTGCTTCCACTGGTGCGTGGGAGGGCGCTCCCCTCCGGGAGGAGCCCCCGGGGCGTGTACAGCCCCGCCCTGACACGTGGCTGGCACGGTAGGGCCTGAGGAGGTGTATCTAGGCACCCGTGAGCCAGCGCGGGACTCATGGGGCCCTACCTCTAGGCGGGTTGCGCCTGGCACTGGGCCTTAACTTGTGATGTGTTCCTGCAAATTGACGCTCTACGTCCTCGGGTCCCGGCCCTCGAGCGGGTCTCAGCCGTCGCTGGTTTGCCAGGGTGCGATGCCGTGGACAAAGCTAGAGGGTGAGGGCTGGAGAGAAAGTAGGAGCCCTGAGTCGCGATGCTCAGGTACCCCCCCCTTTAACGCGCAAGCTTGGTTAGATGTTGACGCTCTACGTCCTCGGGTCCCGGTCCTCGAGCGGGTCTCAGCCGTCGCTGGTTTGCCAGGGCGCGATGCCATGGACAAAGCCAGAGGGTGAGGGCTAGAGAGCCAATAGGAGCCCTGAGTCGCGATGCTCAGGTAACCCCCCCCCCTTTAACTTGCAAGTAGCCGACATGAAGGAAGAAGAGGTGCCACAGACAGGCATCAAATAACAAGCATGATGGGTCGAATGCATGGTCCGAAAATAAACGCAAGAGGGATACACGTTGCTGGGTCTGGCCCGAGCGACTTGGGGATGATGCAGCGCGAGGGGCGCCCCCAACAAAGTAAGCTAGGAACATAAGGTAAAAGGGGATACATGCCGCAGGGACGGACCCACGCGGCCTGGGAATAATGCAGCCCTGGGGGCGCTCCTAGCTGGAAACTAAACTTGAAGGATGTCACCTGATAGCGTTGAAGATGAAGGGGTGTTAAAGTAGCGGACGTCGTGGGCTGCGGAAGCCGGTCTTCACGAGCCCCCAGGCCTAGGAGCCTTGGGAGGTTCCGGAGGCGCTGGTGGCTCCTCGCGAACCGTCTCCATATCTGCCAGGACTGCGGAACGCCTGGCCTCCTGAGCCTCCAAGATGTTCCTCATGAGGCGCTGGCGCACAACAGCCGCGTTCGGCAAGCTGTAGGGCATGCGAACGTAGCTGTGGGGTGGGCCTTCACAGCGCCCCACATGTGAGGGCCAGAAGCGCTCCTGAGAGGTGACTCGGTTGAGCCCTGGGATGTCGATGTAGACGCGCAGCCCGCCATCCTCGCCTGGATGGGGAGCTGCGGCGGGTAAGCGGCGGCTGCCACTCATGACTCTTGACTCCTGCAACTCCTGCGTGATCTGACTGACGAACTCCTAAGGGTTTGGCCCTCCTTGCCTTGCTCCTTCCTGAGGGAAGCATGCTCTGAACACGTCTCCAAGTGGTGCCCAAGCGCCTCCCTTGCGACCTTAGCAAGGTCGATGGCCCTCCAGGAAGGAGCCCCCAAGCCCTGCTTGAGGAGGGTGCTGGGTGCGCCTTCCTATGCGATAGAAGGAGGTGCCCCCTGCGCGGGCGCTGACCCTGAGGGATCGTGCCTGGCGATGTCTTCTTCTTCTTAAGAGCGGTCTCAGGGAGCCTCCCGCTCCCGCAATCTGGGTCTTCAAGTGATGCAGCCTGAAAAGCTCGCTCCAGGGAGCACACTGCGTCTCTTTCTTCACAGGGCACGGTGATGACTCCGCCACTTCCTGGCATCTTGAGGACGTTGTAGCTGTGATGGGTCATATCCATGAACTTGGCGAGAGCTGGGTAGCCGAGGATGGCGTTATACGGCAGGCGAATGTGGGCGACATCGAAGTCGATGAGCTCGGTGCGGTAGTTGTTGCGTGCCCCGAAGGTGACAGGGAGGCGGACCTGCCCAATCGGAACCGTGGAGCCATCGGTGACTGCGGAGAAAGGCTTGGTTGGCTGAAGCTGATCGTAAGGCACTTGGAGATTGTTGAATGTCTCTACGGACAGGACGTTGAGCCCTGCCCCGCCATCGATGAGGGTCCTGGTGACTTGCACGTTGCTGATGACTGGGGAGCAAAGCATCGGGAGGACTCCGGCTGTGGCCGCGCACTTGAGTTGATCCGCTGAGCTGAATGTGATGGCACACGCCGACCACCTGAGGGGGCGTGTGGCTTCAAGCTTGGGGAGGACTGCATTCACTTATCGGGCGAACTGCTTGAAGATGCGTTGAGAGGCTGGGGCTTGAGCTCTGCCCAGGATGTAGGCAATCGCGCGCGGCTCCTAGAAGCCCCCGGCCCCCTCGTCCTGATGATGGTCCTCATTTCTCCTTGGCTGCGGCGGCAGTGGAGGGAGGCCTGCGTTTCCTTGTGGACGATCCTCCCGAGGCTGACCCCTCCAGTCTCCCTCGCGAGGCTGATCCTGCCAGCGATCCTCGCGAGGTCGGTCGCGCCACCCTTGGCGGGGATCGTGGTCTTCCCAGCGTCATGTGTTCCTTCCTCCTCCTCGGCCATAGCCACGATTGCTGTGGTCGGGGCGTCGGGCGACCCTTCCTTCTCGCACGGCTCGGAGCTCTTGGCATTCGTTGGTGTTGTGGGTGTGGAGGTCGTGGTACACACAGTATCGGCTACCCTTGAAAGACTCGGGCTGATCTCTGCCCCGCTTGGTGTCTGGTTCTGCCGCGAGCACGACAGCCCCCTTGCACTTCACATCCTTGGCCTTGGATTTCTTCTCTTCTGGGTCTGCGGCTGGCAGCTCGAGGAGGGAAAGGCGCCCTTCCTCAGCCCTGGCGCACTTGGTCGCCAAGTTGAACAGCTCCAAGGAAGTGCACAAATCTTCATGCATCGCTAGCTCCTCCTTCATCTTGACGTCACGCACACCGTCGGAGAAGGCTGAGATGATGGCCTCCTCGGTCACCTTGGGAATCTTGAGGCGTGCGTTGTTGAAGCGCTGGATGTACTTCTGCAGGGTCTCCCCTGGTTGCTGCTTGATGCGGCACATGTCGCTCACGGCGGGTGGCCTGTCACGAGTACCTTGGAAGTTGGCGATGAAATGGGTGCGCATCTCGTCCCAGGAGGAGATCGTGCCTGGAGCCAGGTTCAGGAGCCAGGTGCGGGCCCCGTCTTTGAGCGCCATGGGAAACCAGTTCGCCATGACCTTCTCGTCCCCGTTGGCGGCCTCGATGCCCAGCTCGTAGAGATAGAGGAACTCCGCAGGGTCGGCCGTGCCATCGTAGCGAGGAGGCAGGTCTGGCTTGAACTTGCAGGGCCATGCGATGTTGCGCAGCTCGGTGGTGAAGGCGCAGCAGCCTGCTATGGCCACGGGAGGCCTCTGGTGACGAGGAGCTTGGTCTTGCGGGCCCCCATGCGCTGCAGCTGGGAGCAGCGCGGGGTCTTGGCGTTCTGGAACAGGAGCGTGGTCACGACGGACCGGAGCAGGGAGCACTCGGGCAGCTTCTTGGGGACGAGGGACATCTTGGCAGCTCCACTCTTGCTGCGCTGGTGCCGGACAGGGCGGGTTCCGTCCCGAGGCCACGCGCCTTGGGCCAGGGCGCCTTCTTGAGGGGGAGGCGGCTGAGGCGCCCCTGGAGCTTCATTGCCCGCGCAGGGCGGGGCGCGGTGCAGCGAGAGGGACGGCGCGGGGGAGCCCCCTGCGACGCGGACGAGCTCGGTGACGCGGTCGAGCCACTCTTCATAGACGTCGTCGACTGGGCGGTAGTGCAGGAGCTCGTTTGCCCGCGATGAGCGCAGCTCGAGCCTCCATGGCCGCGCGGGGCGCGCGGGAGGAAGAACCAGCCGGGGCGAGTGAGGGCGTAGCAGTGCGGCCGTCTCGCCTCATGGAGGGATGCTGGGACGATGCTTGCTGCTCGTTCCCCGCCGGGCCGGTGGCGGCATTGACGGCAGGCAACGGGGAACGGCGGGGGTGGCCGCCGACGGGGGCCGATTGGGCGACGCGGGAAGCGAGAGTGGCACGGCGCTCGGCGCGAGCCTGACGAGCGTCTGACATGGACACGATGGTCGGTGAAGAACAGGGCGGAGGAAGACGAATTCCGGCGCACCCCTACCTGGCGTGCCAAATGTCAGATTTCGGGTTCCGGCAGACCCTCTAGATTCGAACACTGGGGTGCGCGCGGAGATTTTGCCCACTACCTACCTGCACCTCACCGCCTCTCTATGATCTAAGCAATCAAAGGAACAACACAAGAGACACAGGGTTTATACTGGTTCAGGACACCATTGTGGTGTAATACCCTACTCCAGTGTGTGGTGTGGTGGATTGCCTCTTGGGCTGATGATGAACAATACAAGGAAGAACAGCCTTGCGAGGGTCTATTCTTGGCCGGTGCGATGAACTTCTAAGGGGAGTTCAGTCGCTCTCTGGATCGATCTCCTGGTGATGATCCCCCCTCTCTACCTTGTGGGTGGCTAGTCCTATTTATAGGCAAAGGCCCTGGGCCTCTTCCCAAATATTGAGCGGGAAGGGCGCCAACAATTGGCCATTTTGAAGGGGAACATCTAGTACACTTATCCTGACTAAAGTTGGTCCTCGCCTGCCAAAGGCTCTGGTGGTGACGCCGGCTTGGGCTCCACGATGACCTCCATCCTGTCGTTCTGCTGGTCTTGGTCTTGTTGCACCAAAATGGATGCCTTTGCTTGATTCTCTCTCCTACGCTTGCTCCCTTTGCACCAAAGAGGAAAGGAGGACACTGCGCGGGCTGGCACCCTTGGTCGTCATGGCATGCGTCATGGGAACCTCGTGAGGTACCCCGCCTCGATCTCTCCGCCTCCTCGCGAGCCAGCCTGACGAGGCCGTGCCTGAGGAGGTTCCTTGTCGTCCGCCCCGCGAGGCTTGGCCCCTCGTGAGGGTCTTGAGCTCGTGCTGATGAAGATAGGCCATGCTGGGCCACCCCTTGAGCCACGCCGCAGGCAGGCAAGTCTGGGAACCCCCGTTCCCAGAACGCCGACAATGTTAATTAGTAGTAGTGATGGTACTAGTTAACTAGGGCAGTATGATTAATAGTAGTTGTAGTTGAACTACTTTAGTTGTAGTTGAACTAGTTTAGTAAGTAAATTAATAAACTAGTTGAACTAGTTGAATTAATAGAACTAATGTATTTTTAGTAAGATAACTAATATAACTAGTTGAACTACTTTATTTTTAGAAAGAGCTAGTTTTTTTTCTATTTATAGTAAGTTTATATTTAGTAAGAACTAGTTGAAATAATAAAACTAGTTGAACATGTCATATTTGCTGTTACTTTTTTAGTATAAGCAATTATTCGAGATGTATTAGTGATGACTTATACGGTTTTTGCTTTTGCAGAAATCAAGGAGCCCCTCCATCATCCCCGATGTCGTCCCTGTCACCGACCCCCTCCGACCTCGAGGTGAGACCAGCCAAATATCCATGTATATCTTGTGTTGCTCGAATAGAATATGTGGTTGCCCAAGTGGCCGTTCATGTTCAGTTTACACCTCCGAGTGGCCTATGTTTTGCTGGAGTGTTGATTAATTTCCATTCCAGCAAATTTCAGGCGCTCGATATGTCCTTTTTTAGGAAAGGTCGTGCCGGATTTTTCCGTGAATTCTAGCATGACTTGTGCTAGAATATGTAGGAAATATCGAGAGGCCTGGATTTTCTCGAAAAGTAATGATCTAATTTAGGTTTTTTAGTACATATATTTAATTGTACAAGTTTAATCTTTGAATTATGAATGTAGGAAATGTCGTACTCGGACGACGACACTCTCCCGGGGGAGTGCAGCTGGTGCCATGACGATCGAGGTATGTGCGACAGGTTCGTTGAGCTGGACGAAGATCGGCGCTTCAGCATTAAGCTCAAGGAGACCTTCGATGTTGAAATGGTACGCAACAACGACAAGTGTTTTTTCGTAATTAAGCATGACTTCAACTATTTCAACGTCTAATTTTCATCTTTTACAATTCGACTAGCTTATCCCATGCCATGCAAGACGCTATGTCTTGGAGAGGATGGGTTTTGAAGACCATGAAAATTTTGAAACAAAGAAAATACACCTAAGGACCCATCATGATATGGATTTTGAAGTAAATATGTGCAATGCTCAGAGCGTAACCCATTTTGCTTGCCAAAATTGGGAAGCACTTTGCAAAATGTATGGTTTTTATGAGGGTATGATTGTCACCATGGATCTTGGTGATCCTGACATCAAGAAAGACAATATGGACATTTGGGTCCTTGTTGATACGCTTCCGATTGTACCGCTATGTGAGTTTCTCAAACATAGTTATTAACTAATTTATATTGTTTATTTCAAAATAGTTGACAGCTTATTTCCATTGACAGCTTATTTTGATTCTTCAAAGACTGTGCGGAAGATGGTAGACAAAACCCACTACACCGATGGCTCCGAATTAACTTATAAGGATAAAAATCATATGATCGCATTTTGTACTCTTCTTGAGGATTACAATACCTATTATCGAACTCCTCCAAATTATGGTGAATACGTGCCACTAGTGCACGTGTTGAACCACGGTAACTTCTATGGAGATACCCTGGTAAGATTTTTTACTATTACGACATCCGTGCATCTTTTGCATACTTCTAAACCTAGTACATCATTTCTAACTACGAAGTTATTACTATGTTTTTCAACAGAAACCCCCAATGGATTGTGTGCCTCATCTGATGTATCTGAATGGTCTCCTTACAGTTTTGAACATACTGCTAGGTAAATCTAGGGAGCTCACCTGTGCATATCGGATTTCTAAAACCGGTGAACACATGCTCATCACAGAATGGAAAAAATGTTTGGACATTCGCAAGGAGGTTCTTGGAAGTAACATTCAGCGAAAGGCAAGAATTGGAGACAGGATAATCTCCATTCTCCATAAGGGAGAGTCAGGGGCTATATTGTTTTTTGCTATTTTACCTTAGAAAATTGTAACACCCCAAAAAATTAACCATGATTTGTTTATTAAAATTTTGCCAGGAAATTAAATTTTTATTTTCTGGATTTATCTTTTGATTTCAGAACCTTTCTTTTCTTTGATATTGTGGAGTTTTTGCCCCAAGTAAAAACTTTTTAAAAATGTTATTGGGCTTGTATACCCTCTCTTGAAACATTTCTTTTATCAGTGGGTTTATTTATATAATTATTTTTCCTTGAGCTTTAGTTCTTTTAAAAATGATTTTTCTTAAGTTTTAGGGTCCCATTTGCACTACAACCCTTTGATAAATTTATTTAAAAATCCCACAAAAATTTGGGGATGACATATGATGTCCCTAAATCACTTTTATGCAAAAATATCCTTTAGTCATTTGGAGATTTTGAGCTTTACCCCAAGTTTTCAAATCTGGTCCAGTTGCACTTTTGCACTACAACCTATTTAAATATTTCTTTAAAACTTCCACCAAAATTAGGGGATGTTAGTAGGAGTATATTATTCAACTTTGTGCAAAAACCCATTGATGTTCTTTGAAAAATTTGAGCAAACCATCCTCTTTTGCTCTCTGGTCTAGATTGGCTTTTTCTACTGCAACCCTAGTTTATTTTGCTCTAGTGCCCATGAGCTTTTTCCTGCTTATAGTCCTCCCTACCAAACCCTTAAGTCCAGGGAAATGGACCCATTGGAGTATTTTTGGTCCATGAAATGATAGCCTTTACTTTCTGTCCAGAATTGGTTTTCTCAAAAACTTGCACTAACAAGTTTCTGTTTTTGCCAAACTAATCTTGCCAACCTCTTCATCATCTAATGAGACACTGGTATGGAGTTTTTGGCCACCCCAAGAGTTGCCTAGATGCCCTTGGCATTCTGTCAAGCACCTTGTGTGCATAGTGAAAATTGGCATAGTTTTTAGTTTGCACATTGGACCTGCTTGCTTTGCCTAACTAGCTTGTCCACTAAACTCCTATCTACCACTAACCTAGACTTGTTCACTACCAGTGTCATTTGAGCTCTCTAACACGCGCTGGCATTTGGTCGAACGCCTGAAGTGTGTGCTCTTGGCGCGCCCAGAGCGCACGTTTTGCACGCGTGCACACCGAGCCGCCGCGTCTCACTACCGCCTCCCCGCGCACGTTCTGGCCCCTCCCCTCGCACAGCCAGCACGCCCGACCCCTCCCTCGTCGCAGAGCCACCCTGTCTCCCTCTTGGCGCCCTACAGCGCCCCACCGCAAGCCGCCATCGTTGCTTCGACAGCCCTGTCATAGATGGCGCCGCCCGAGCCACCCGCGCTCGCTAGCTCGCCCCTGGAGTAGTGCCCGCTCATCCGCTAGCCCCTGCCGCCATCCCCAGCCTCAACATGTCGTTCTGCAAGCTACAAAATGGCGGTTCACCGTTCCTATCCACTGTTGCTGACGATCCTATCAATGGCCACCATGGGAACCGACCTCTCCGAGCTATAAATAGCCCCCGATCACGCCGAAGCTCGTCAGCAGCCTTGAGCAGGTGGTAGGGAGCCCCTTCTTCTCCAGCTTGGCCGAAGGCCATCATCTCCCCCATCTCCGGCAGGTTCGGCCGCCGCCACGCTCCGGCTCCATTCGCCGCGAGCAGGCCCTTCCCCATCCATCCAGCACCACAACCCGACTCCCGTTGATCGTGCGGAGTCACCCAACCCCTCAGCCTCGACCGGGTGCCACTGTAGCACGAAGCCCCAATTCTCCCGAAGCCACCGTCCGCCGTAGAGCTCGCCGCCGGTGACTCCCTTTGTCCCCGCCACCCTTTCGACCACCGGGAGGACCGCCCTAGACTGGCGGATCCATCCCCGCCCTCAGAACCCCGCGGGGAGCCGTCGTTCGCCGGCGTTGATCGCCGGAGCCCCGCCTCCACTCGGGCAGAGGAGAAAGGAGGGAGGGGCGACTGGTCAAACCTGACCAGTGGGCCCCATGGACCCACTGTCAGTGACCCAGCGCCAGTCCATGCTGGCGTAAGTGGAGGCATAAACCCGGAGTACGTCTCCTACATGTTTTATTCAAAACGTTTTTTTTTTCTTTTTCTGTTTTTTTTAAACAGAAATTTGACTAAACTTTGACTGGCTATAACTTTTTAAATATAACTCCAAATGAGTTGATTCTTTTTCCTACCTCTCTCAAATTTCACCTAGTTTATTTTAAGGTTTATTTTGAAAATAATTAGGCAAAAATTTTGTACTATTTTTAAAGTTGTGTTAATTTGAATATTTTCAAAAATAGGATTTTGAAGAAGTCAACCTTCAAAAAAGTGCACCCCACTTGCATACTCTTGAAGGCAAGCATCCTGAACCCTGGCATAATATTTTGTGTGTTGTTTGATACGGTTTCAACACCACCTTGACATGGAGCATTCGTTATTTTATGTGATGATACAATCATACGCATGAGTGCATAATGAAGATTTCTTTGCTATTGGAAATGGATATGCTTGTGATGGTAATCATCCTCGTATGCCTTTCATGCCTGCCGAAAGGAAACCGGAAAAATCTCTGTCTTGGGTAGACATGAGCTTGTCTCTAGTTCCTCGTCGAGACGATTGTGTCTGGTATGGCATGAAGGGGTATGATGAGTGGTGATTATGTATGTTGGTTCAAAAATATTTGTTATGATTATCATGCAGGGAATGCTTAAACCTCTTGAGTCGACCATAGATCGAGTCTTGTTCCAGTAACCCCCATACTTGTTTCATACTACCACTTGTCCCTGTCGCAGGTAGGGTACAGTTCAGTAAATTGTCAACCCCTTACTTGGCACACACCGTACAGAGAGGCCATGGTGGAAGATACCGGCTGCATCAGGTAGGCAGGCCACCTAGTCCGGGGGCATGGGTGTTTCCGGTTGGGACCGAGAGGGGGGCACCCCTTAGTAGCGCGCGGTATAAATTTGATCCCATGCTAATCGAGGTTGTAGCCTCCCCACTTAGAGTTTTGCTTGATAGGTGTCGTGGGTGATTCCAGACGGCGGTAAGTTAAGCTGGTGTGTGCGGGTCAGGTGTGTTTTCAATTAAAAGACCGTAAATGGAATTAGTCCCCATGGACTAACGGAATCCGTTACTAGTGGGTAAAGAGTACACCCTCTGCAGAGCTTATATCTATTCGAATAGCCGTGTCCATGGTTAAGGACTACAGTCTGGGTTGGGTCAAGTGTCGGTCTTAGTGTCGGTCTTCGGAGGAAAAACTGCTAAACCAGAATACTGATATGACCTATAACATATGATGACTATGATTATTATTATTGTGGACTAACCATTTACGTTATTGAATTATTGAGTATCCATGGGACGGTTCTACCTCCTGGATATTCACTGTGATTATTCTTTTATAAGCCCTTTATGTGGTGTCGCTCAAACGCCCGACTGTGGCATGCTTGTCATTAAATTATTTATAAGCCCTTTATGTGGTGTCGCTCCGACGCCCGACTGTGGCATGCTTGTCATTAAATTATTTATAAGCCCTTTATGTGGTGTCGCTCAGACGCCCGACTGTGGCATGCTTGTTATTTAATTATTCATAAGCCCTTTATGTGGTGTCGCTCAGACGCCCGACTGAGGCATGCTTTAAATTATTATCCTTTCGAGGCATCGCTTCAGACACCCGATCGGCGCATTCTATTTCTACTCCATTATTGCATACCCACGTTAATTATGAATAACTTGCTTGCGTGCACCATGGACTTTATTTTGTGACTGACGTTGTGATCATGAAATATTTCAGAGTATGATTATTAGTTGTTATATTATACCTGTGTTCATAATGTTTGCGAGTACATTCAAAAGTACTCACTGGCTTGTCCCTGGCTATTGTCTTGGCCAGATTTGTTGCACGGAGAGGAGCGTTGCAATGACAGCCCCGGAGCTTACACAATGATGATAGCAGCCTTGCGAAGATAGGAGTTATCCTGGTCAGCTGTTCCTGTGGGAAATGGAGTCCCATAGACACTAATGAACCACAAACCGCTTCCGCCATCAACCACTAGCAACCTTGTGTTGTACTCATAGGCCAGAATGGTCTTGTACTACATATTTTGTATTTTGCTTGGAATTTCTGTATCAGGTTGGTGCCTCATCAGCTAACAGTAATCCTGGGGCTGGTGAGCACAAGGACCATTTTTGGGAAATTAATATCCTGAAAATCCGGTCCTGACAAAAATATAGTAGATCCTAAGAGAATGTAGTAGGTCCTATGAGGTACAATATGTTTATTATGTGGTAATGTGTTAGAGTTGATGAGGAGGAGTACTTGTGATTACGATTAGTGACCAATTTGCTATGCGATGTCATTGATGAAAATGATGATCTTGAGGAGGTGTTATATGACAATGATGTATTATGATGATAAGTTGTTAATGATATGATGATGATGATGATGATGATGATATTATTATATCGTTGGGTGAAAGAACCGCGGATTAGTTTCAAGTGGATGGACATCCACTTGAAATTAGTCCATGGTTCTTTCACCCCGTGATGTAATAACTCATTATGATGTAAAAACAATCTCTAAATTCCTGTTGTATGAAAACTTGTGTAAAGGTGTATGAATACAACATGAAATAAAAAAATATGAAATAATAGTAGTAGCGCGGGCAAGGAGAAGCGCTACTACTAATTACCAGTAGCGCTCCTCTGGAGAAGCGCTACTACTAGGTCGATTTATCAGTAGTGTGGGTCTAGGCACGCTACTGCTAAGCTTTAGCTGTAGCGCCGTATCAGTAGCGCTCCTGCCCGCGCTACTGATAGGCCTAAAACCTGCGCTGCTGCTAAGCTTTTCCCTAGTTGTGCTAGTTGGCCTAACTAAACCAAAGATTCGAAGAAGAAATATGAGGCTATAAATAATCATGTATATAAGGGATCAAAGAAACTCAAAAAATATTCATGGATATAGATCTGATCATAAACTCAAAGTTCATTCGATCCCAACAAACACACCACAAAAAGAGTTACATCAAATGGATCTATAAGAGACCATTGTATTGAGAATCAAAAGAGAGAGAGGAAGTCATCTAGCTACTACCTATGGACCCCTAGGTCTATGGTGGACTACTCACGCATCATCGGAGAGGCACCAATGATGATGATGAGCCCCTCTGTGATGGTGTTAGATTGGATCTTGTGGTTTTGGAACTTGCGGCGGCTGGAATTGTTTTTTTGTCGACTCCTCTAGGTTTATTGAATATTTGAGAATTTATAGGACGAAGAGGCGGTGTAGGAGACCCTCATGGGCCCCACAACCCACCGGGGCATGCCTGGGCTCCTGGGCGCACCCTAGTGTATTGTGGTCCCCACAGGACTCCTTCCAGGTGCTTTCTTGGCCCCCAAGGTGTCTTCTGGTCCAAAAAAGTCTTCAAAAAGTTTTGTTGCGTTTGGACTCCGTTTGGTACTGATATTCTGCGAAGTAAAAAACAAGCAAAAACAGCAACTGGCACTAGGCACTATGTCAATAGGTTAGTCCCAAAAAATGATATAAAGTTGATATAAAATGATTGTAAAACATCCAAGAATGATAATATAACAGCGTAGAACAATCAAAAATTATAAATACGTTGGAGACGTATCAGCATCCCCAAGATTAATTCTTGCTCGTCCTCGAGTAGGTAAATGATAAAAACAGAATTTTTGATGTGGAATGATGCCTAACATGTTCATCACATATTCTTTCTTTTCTAGCATGGGCATTTGGACTTTTTAGATGGTTCAAAGCAATAGTCTATATTTGACATGATAACTTCAATACTCAAGCATATCAACAAGCAACCATGTCTTTCAAAATATCAACACTAAAGAAAGTTATCCCTAGCCCAGCATGCTTAATCATTGATCCATTCATGAAACACACACAAATATTAGGTACATCCAATGCTCAAGTACGATAATAGTGCTCCCTAGTTGCTGCTTTATAAGAGAAGATGGAGACTCAGATAAAAATAAAAATTGCATAAAGTAAATAGATAGGCCCTTCGCAGAGGGAAGTAGAGATTTGTAGAGGTGCCAAAGCTCAAAGCTTAAATTTAGAGATAAATATATTTTGAAAGCCATGCTTTTCCCATCAACGAAAATGACCAAGTAATTCCCAACACTTTCCATGCTAGATATATCATAGCGATTCCCAAACATAAAACAAAGTTTATTCCTTTTTCCACCATACTTCCACACTCCACGACTAGCCGTATCCACGGGTGTCATCCATACCAACACTTTCCAAGGAAATTATTATTTGAGAACATAAGGTAAATTTATTTTCATTTTGGGACTAAGCATCCCTATTACCGCCATACTTTCATGCAATGACAAGTGAGTAAACACTCTTCTTGAGAATAACACATCTAGCATGGAAAATATTGGCCACCCCCTCCATTTCATGAGCGGAACGGGCACACAAGAAGGAAATTCATTTTGAAAATTAGAGTTGACACATACAAATTTACTTAGAACGACACGGAAATACCGCATATAGGTAGGTATGGTGGACTCATGTGGCAAAACTGGGTTCAAGGATTTTGGATGCACAAGTAGTATTTCTACTTATTACAAGTGGAGGCTAGCAAAAATATTGAGAAGCAACCAACCAAGAAACAAAAATTCTCATAAACAAGCATTAACCGTAACTAACACAAAATAATGCACCATAAGTAGGATATAATTTCATTGCATAACTATTGACTTTCATGCTTGCATAGGTAATCACAAACGTTAACACCAATATTCTTATTAAAGCATAATTACTCACTAACATGACTCATATATTACTATCATCGTATCTCAAAACTATTACAAAGAATCGAGTTTATTTTGTCCAATGATCTTCATGAAATTTTTATTATATCCCTCTTGAATATCTATCACTTTGGGACTGATTTAATATGTTGCTTTTGATAAGCTCAAACAAATTTAAGTGAAGAATATGAGCATAAATTTTTCTTCTCTCAAAAGAATATAAGTGTAGCATGTGAGAATTTCTTCAAAAATTTATTAACTCTCAGATAAATCTAAGTGAATCATGAGAGTATTTCTCCAAGAAATATTAAAGCACACCATGCTCAAAAAGATATAAGTGAAGCACTAGAGCAATTCCGTAACAAAACCTTCGTGAGATCCGTTAGTATAATAAAGCTAATTACAACTCTAAGTACTGTTGCAAACCCATTCATATTTTATTATAGCATTATACCTATTGT
>NC_041381.1:535155961-535182500 GCF_002162155.2 Triticum dicoccoides | reverse complement strand
TGCAATCCATAGATTAATCAAAATAAGAACACAATGCAACGAAAACAGAATATGTCAAAAACAGAATAGTCTGTAGTAATCTGGACTCAAACCATAGTTCTGTAACTCCAAAAATTCTAAAAAATAGGAAGATGTATAAAACTTTTATATAAATCTTGTGTAAAAAAAATCAAAAACTTTCTTCACTTATGTGATTTATGAAAATTATTTTACTCGATGCAAAAGTTTCTATTTTCCAACAAGATCAAATCAATTATCACCCAACATAATCCCAAAGGCTTAGCTTGGCACAAAACTTAATTAAAATATAAAAACACAATCATAATAGAGGCATAATTGTGTAAACACTCAAGAACATAAATAAAAAGGTAAAAATAAATTTTATTCATTGGGTTGCCTCCCAACAAGCGCTATCGTTTTATGTCCCAAGCTAGGCATAATGCATAGATTCAAGTATTGTCATTTTTCTTCTTATTTTCTATAGATGTGTTTTTGTGAGGAGGTTTTGAAAAAATAACTTGAAACACATTGTCCATAGAAATTTTAGCATTATCAAGTTGTATGTCTACATATCATCTTTGATTTTCGGCCACAATCCAAGAGTATTGTTGATTAACATCATTGAAAACTTGTTGGATCACATCTAAAATGGGGATTTCCTTTTTAAGGTTCTCATCAAAAATTTGATCATTTCCAAGCAAATGCCTCGACATATAGTCACTATTGTAAAGGATCTCATCTATTACCGGTTTTTCAAGGCTCATACCATAAAAATCAAAAATTTCCTATAGCTTCCCGTACTATGTGATCAGATTCATTCATAAGAACTTGGTTAGCTATATTTTTAGCTTTAGGACCTTTTATAGATAGTAGCTTATAAAACAATCTTTGCAATATAGGATGGGTATGGATAAATCTATTTTCAAATTTCAGAACTAGTGCTGAAATAGCTTCCGCATAAGATTTAGTTATTTTAAGTATAGGAGTATCATCAAAAGTCAAATTTCCAAAATTCTTGGACATGTTATTTCCCCGTAACATTCCCTTGCCCCAAAACAAATGTTTTGGCATCCAGATTGCCAGATTGTCCAATTTTAGGAGTTAGCCATCATCTGTTTCTGCCATACCAAAGTCACTCATGATGACAAATCCAAACAATTAAAAGATCAAACGAAAAAGAGGATGAATAAAAAGGAAAATCTTTATGAAGTGGGGGAGATCAAAATGAGAGGAAAATGGCAAATAATGTAAATTTCAAGGATATGAGATTTGTGATTAGGAACCTGATAGATGTTAATGATGTCTCCCTGGCAACGATGCTAGAAATTCCTTTTGATGCGGCTAGAAACTGTGTCGGTATTTCCCCAAAGAGGAAGGGGTGATGCAGTATAGCTACGGTAGGTATTTCCCTCAGTTATGAAACCAAGGTATAAATCCAGTAGGAGAACAAAGCAACACTATGTAAACGATACCACCACACGAAGAACAAATCCTCGCAACCCAATGCGTAAGAGGGGTTATCAATCCCTCCTCAGTAAAAAGATAGATACTTTTATATGAGTTTGGACAAATAGATCTTGATAAAATGCAAAATAAAATAAAGAAAGAAAAGGTGCAGCAAGGTAATTCTGGGTTTTTGGAATAATAGATATGAAAACAAAAGCGATGGAAAATAGATCTTAAAGCAATATGATAAAAGATAGACCCGGGGCCGTAGATTTCACTAGAGGCTTGATACGTCTCCAATGTATCTATAATTTTTTATTGTTCCATGCTGTTATATTATCAATCTTGGATGTTTTAGAATCATTTTATAGCAACTTTATATCATTTTTTGGGACTAACCTATTGACATAGTGCCCAGTGCCAGTTGCTATTTTTTGCTTGTTTTTTTACTTCGTAGAAAATATATATCAAATGGAGTCCAAACGCAGCAAAACTTTTCGGAGATTTTTACTGGACCAGAAGACACGCGATGGGCCAAGGAAGTACTAGGACCCAGGCGTGCCCTGGTGGGTTGTACCCACCTCGGCCGCCTCCTGCACCGCCTCTTTGCTCTATAAATACCCAGAAAATCCAAAAACTGTAGGGGAGTCGACAAAACACAATTCCAGCCGCCTCAAGTTCCAGAAACCACAGATCCAATCTAGACACCATCACGAAGGGGTTCATCATCCTCATTGGTGCCTCCCCGATGATGCCTGAGTAGTTCATTGTAGACCTTCGGGTTCGTATTTAGTATATAGATGGGTTCCTCTCTCTCTTTTTATTTTCAAGACAATGGTCTTGGAGATCTATTTGATGTAACTCTTTTTGCGGTGTGTTTGTTGGGATCCGATGAACTTTGAGTTTATGATCAAATCTATGCTTTTATCCATGAAAGTTATTTGAGTCTTTTGATCTCTTATATGCATGATTACTTATAGCCTCATATTTATTCTTCAGAACTTTGGTTTAGTTAGGCCAACTAGATCGATTTTTCTTGCCATTGGAAGAGGTGCTTTGTGATGGGTTTGATCTTATGGTGCTCAATCCCAGTGACAGGAGGTGAAATGACACGTATGTATCATTGCTATTAAGGATAACAAGATGGGGTATATTCCTACATGAATAGATCTTTTCTACATCATGTCATCGTTCTTATTGCATTACTCCATTTTTCCATGAACTTAATACACCGGATGGATGCTGGATAGCGGTCGATGTGTGGAGTAATAGTAGTAGATACAGGCAGGAGCTGGTCTACTAATCTTGGACATGATGCCTATAAAATGATCATTGCCTGGATGTCATCATAATTAATTGAAGTTCTATCAATTTCCCAACAGTAATTTGTTTACCCATCGTATGCTATTTTTCTCGAGAGAAGCCACTAGTGAAATCTATGACCCTCGGGTCTATTTTCTCATCATATATTTTGAAATCTATATTATCAAAAACCCAAAAATACCTCGCTGAATTCTATTTGATTTTATTTGCATCTATCAATCTACTACAATTTATCTCGTCAACTTGACAATTTCTGGCACCGTTACCCGAAAGGGATTGACAACCCCTTTAACACGTGGGTTGCAAGTATCTGTTCTTTGTGTGCAGGTACCATTTACATAGTGTTGCTTGGTTATCGTACTCGTTCGATAACCTTGGTCTCATCACTGAGGGAAATAACTACCGTGAATTTGTTGCATTATCCCTTCCTCTTTGGGGAAATATTGATGTAGTTCAAGCCGCGTCAAAAGGAATTTATGGCGCCGTTGCCGGGGACACATCATCAACATCTATCAGGTTCCTAATCACTAATCTCATCTCCTTGAAATTTACATTATTTTCCATTTGCCTCTCGTTTTTCTCTCCCCCACTTCACAAAAAAATGTCGTTTTATTCGCCCCTCTTTCGTTCGTCGTTTTCTCGTCAGATCTGTTTTTGAGTGCAATCTTGTTGGCATAGTCACAATGACTCAAGAGAACACCAAGTTGTGTGATTTCTCCAATACCAACAACAATGATTTTATTAGCACTCAAATTGCTCCTCCCGCCACTACTGCAGAGTCTTGTGATATTAATGCCACTTTCTTGAATCTCATTATGAAAGATCAATTTTCCGGTACTCTTGGGGAGGATGCCACAACCCATCTTAAAACATTCATAGAATTATGTGATATGCAAAAGAAAAAAGATGTGGACAATGATATTGTGAAGTTAAAATTATTCTCGTTTTCTTTGCGAGATCATGCAAAATTTTGGTTGTCTTCTTTGCCTCGCAATAGTATCGATTCGTGGGATAAGTGCAAACATGCTTTTATTACTAAGTATTTTCCGCCCACAAAAATTATTTCTCTTAGGACCCAATCATGAACTTTAAGCAACCTGAGCATGAACATGTTGCACAATCTTGGGAAAGAATGAAATTGATGCTAAGAAATTGCCCTACTCATGGTTTAAATCTATGGATGATCATACAAAAAAATTATGCGGAATTGAATTTTGTCTCTAGAATTTTTTTCGATTCCGTCGCAGGTGGTACTTTTATGGAAATTACTTTGGCTGAAGCTACTAAATTGCTAGACAATATTATGGCAAATTATTCACAATGGCATACCAAAAGGGCACCTACTAGTAAAAAAAATAATTCGGTTGAAGAAATTAGTAGTTTGAGTGAAAAGGTTGATGCTCTTATGAAATTGGTTGCTAATAAAAGTGCTCCTATAGATTGCCCTTGTCTACTTTGATTGAGCAAAATAGTGATGACGTAGATGTGAATTTTATCTCGCAAAACAATTTCAATAACAACGCTTATAGAGGTAATTTTAATCTTAGGCCTTTTCCTAGTAAATCCTCTAATAATTATGGTAATTCCGATGGTAATCATTCTTACAATAATAATAGGAACACCTCTGATCTTCAGAATAATATTAAATAATTTATCAATACACAAAAGGTTTTCAATGCTATGATAGAAGAAAAGTTGAATAAGATCGATGATATGTCTAGAAGTATTCATAGAATTTCTCTTGATGTAGAAAATCTCAAGATGAAATTTTGTGTGCCTAAGGTTGAGGAATCAATTAAAGCCTTATATGTTTCTATGGATGAAAGTAAGAAAAGAACCTCTATGCTTAGAGCTAAAAGAAAAATTTTAGGAAAGTGTGTTCTAGTGATTGCTTTCATAGAAGTGATGAAGATCTTAAAGTGATTGGTGTTTCCTCTATTGGTTACTTCTATAGTAATATTAAAATTGATGATAAATGGATTGGATAAGAGTCAACTTTATCTAGAAGGCGTCCCAATGATTCGGAGGGTGAAAATCTTGTTCAGAAAATTGATAAAAGTGGGTTTGGAGAGGTCAAAACTTTAACTAGTGATGTGCCCACTCTTTTGGATTACAAAGACTTTAACTATGATAGTTGCTCTTTTATTGATTTTATTTCTTTGTTCAATCCATGATTATTTCACCCCATGCTTATGAGCAAAATAAAGCTTTTACTAAACATATTGTTGATGCCATGATGAAAGCTCTTGAAGAAAAGTTGGAATTAGAGATTTCAGTTCCAAGAAAATTACATGATGAATTGGAACCCACCATCAAAGTCAGGATTAAAAATTATGAGTGTTTTGCTTTATGTGACTTGGGTGCTAGATTTTCTACAATTCTGAAATCTTTATGGGATGTGCTTGGTCTTACCAATATTGAAGAATGTTCTTTAAATTTGCACTTGCGGATTCTACTATTAAAAAGCCTATGGGAAGAATTATTGATGTTATTATTCTTGCAAATAGGAATTATGTGCCCATAGATTTTATCGTTCTTGATATTGATTGCAATCCGTCTTGTCCAATTATACTTGGCAGACCATTTTTTACATACTATTGGTGTCGTGATTGATATGAAAGAAGGCAATATTAAATTTCAATTTCCACTAAGGAAGGGTATAGAACACTTCCCTAGAACAAGATTTAATCCTTCATATGAATCAATCACGAGGGCATCTTATGGATCGAAAACTACAAATGATAACACTTAGATCTTTGCATTATGCTTAGCAAGGGGCATAAAACAATAGCGCTTGTTGGGAGGCAACCCAATCTTTATCTTTTATCTTTTTGGTTTTCTTGTTGTTTTGCAATAAATATATAAATATGCCTCTGATTAGATGTGTTTTTATGTTTTAATTAGTGTTTGTGCCAAGCAAAGCCTTTGGGATCCTGTTGGGTGATAGTTGATTTGATCTTGTTGGAAAACAGAAACTTTTGCGCCAAGTAAAATAATTTTCATAAATCATAGAAACATGCTTCTGCTCTGAATGTTTTACAAAAGATTGATATGCAAATTTCCCACGTTGTCCAAATTTTTTAGAATTTTTGTAGTTACAGAAGTATACGAAGTTCCCTGATTAATACATATTGTTCTGTTTTTTGACAGATTTTGTTTTCTTTGCATTGTGTGCTTATTTTGATGAATTTATGGTTTGTATTGGAGGGTATAAGATATAGTGAAGTTGGAATACATTAGATATAATCCAAAAATAAAATATGAATGGGTTTGCAACAGTACTTAGAGTAGTGACTTGCTTTGTTATACTAATGGATCTCACGAAGATTTTGTTGAGTTTTGTGTGATTGAAGTTTTCAAATTTTGGGTGAGATTGCGATGGATGAAGGGATAAGGAGTAAGAAGAGCCTAAGCTTGGGGATGCCCCATGTCATCCCAAGATATTATCTAAAAGAGGAGCAAGCAACTAAGCTTGGGGATGCCCCCGAGTGGCATCCCCTCTTTCTTCTAACAACCATCGGTATTTTTCTTGGAACTATATTTGTATTCATCACATATCATGAGTTTTGCTTGGAGTTTGTATTATATGAGTCTTTACTTGTTTTTCATTTTAGTTTAAGTCAAATATCCTTGCTCAACACACCTATTTGAGAGAGCCAAAATTATGTTATGAATTGTTAGAATTGCTCTGTGTGCTTCACTTAAATATTTTTGAGCTATGGAATTGCTCTAGTGCTTCACTTATATCTTTTTTAGCATAGTGTGCTTTAATATTTTTGAACAAATGCTCTCATGCTTCACTTATATTATTTGAGAGTTAGTAATTTTCAGAAATTCTCTCGTGCTTTACTTATATTATTTTGAGAGAAGAAGAAAATTATGATCATGTTCTTCACTTAAATTTGTTTGAGCTATCAAAAGCAACATATGAAATTAGTCCCAAAGAGATAGATATTCAAGAGGGATATAATAAAAACTTTCATGAAGATCATTGGACAAAATAAAGTTAATTCTTTGTAATAGTTTTGCGATATGATGATAGTGATATGTGAGTCATGTTAATGAGTAATTATGCTTTAGTAAGAATATTGATGTTAAGGATTGTGATTCCCTATGCAAGCACGAAAGTCAATAGTTATGCAATGAAATTACATCCTACTTGTGGTGCATTATTCGGGGTTAGTTATGCTTAATGCTCGCTTATGTGATTTTTCGTTTGTCGGTTGGATGCTTCTTAATCTTTTGCTAGCCTTCACTTGTACTAACTAGAAATACTGCTTGTGCATCCAAAATCCTTAAACCTAGTTTTGCCACATGAGTCCACTATACCTACCTATATGCGGTATTTCCTTGCCATTCTGAGGAAATTTCTATGTGCCATCTCTAATCTTCAAAATAAATTTCCTTTTTGTGTGCTCGTACCGCTCGTGAAATGGTAGGGGGTGGCTGATATTTTTCCATGCTAGATGTTTTATTCTCAAGATGAGTGTTTATTCACTTGTCATTGCATGAGAGTATGGCAAAGGTATTAGGGATGCCCAATCACTAAATGAAAAATGAATTTACTTCATGTTGTCAAATAATAAATTCCTTGGAAAGTGTTGGTATGGACGGCACCCATGGATTCGGATAGCTGTGCAATGCGAATGTATGGTGCAAAAAGGAATAAACTTTATTTTCTGTTTGTGAACCGCCTATGATATATCTAGCATGGAAAGTATTGGGAACTACTCAATCATTTTCGTTGACAGGAAAGGCATGCCACCCAAAATGTTTTTATCTCTCAATTTACGCTTTGAGCTCTACCACCTCTATAAATCCCTACTTCCCTCTGTGAAGGGCCCTTCTATTTACTTTATGCAATTTTATTTTTATTTGAGTCTACATCCTCTCTTATAAAGCACCAACTAAGGGGAACTATGATCGTACTTGAGCACTGGTTGTAGCTAATATGCGAGTGTGTTTCATGAATGGATCAATGATTGAGCATAATGGGCTAGGGATAAATTTCTTTATTTTTCATATTTTGAAAGACATGGTTGCTTGTTGATATGCTTGAGTATTGAAGTCTTCATGTAAAAACTAGACTATTGCTTGGAGTCATATAAAAGTCCAAATGTCCATGCTACAAAAGAAAAGAATATGTGATGAACATGATAGGCAGCATTCCACATCAAAAATTTTGTTTTTATCATTTACCTCCTCGAGGACGAGCACAAATTAAGCTTGGGGATCCTAATACGTCTCCAGCGTATCTATAATTTTTGATTGTTCCATGTTATTATATTATCAATCTTGGATGTTTTACAATCATTTTATAGCAACTTTATATCATTTTCTGGGACTAACCTATTGACATAGTGCCCAGTGTCAGTTGCTATTTTTGCTTGTTTTTTGCTTCGCAGAAAATCAATACCAAACAGAGTTCAAATATAGCGTAACTTTTTGAAGATTTTTTCTAGACCATAAGACACATGATGGGCCAAGGAAGTACTAGAGGGGGGCTCCGAGGCGAGCACAACCCACCTGGGTGTGCCTGGGGGCCAAGCACGCCCTGGTGGGTTGTGCCCACCTCGGCCGCCTCCCGCGCCGCCTCTTTGCTCTATAAATACCCCAAAAATCCAAAAACCCTAGGGGAGTGGACGAAACACAATTCGCCGTAAGTTCCAGAAACCACAGATCCAATCTATACACTATGACAAAGAGGTTCATCATACTCATTGGTGCCTCTCCCATGATGCGTGAGTAATTCATTGTAGACCTTTGGGTCTATAGTTAGTAGCTAGATGGCTTCCTCTCTCTCTCTCTCTCTCTTGATTCTCAATACAATGGTCTCTTGGAGATCCATTTGATGTAACTCTCTTTGTGGTGTGTTTGTTGGGATCCGATGAACTCTGAGCTTATGATCGGATCTATGCTCTTATCCATGAAATTTATTTGAGTCTTTTAATCTCTTATATGCATGATTACTTATAGCCTCGTATTTCTTCTCCGAATCTTTGGTTTAGTTAGGCCGACTAGATCGATTTTTCTTGCCATAGGAAGAGGTGCTTTGTGATGGGTTCGATCTTATGGTGCTCAATCCCAATGACAAAAGGGGAAATGACACGTATGTATCGTTGCTATTAAGGATAACAAGATGGGGTCTATTCCTACATATGAATAGATCTTGTCTACATCATTTCATCGTTCTTATTGCATTAATACATATTTCCATGAACTTAATACACTAGATGCATGCTGGATAGCGGTCGGTGTGTGGATAGTAGTAGATGAAGGCAAGAGTCGGTCTATTAATCTTGGACGTGATGCCTATATAATGATCATTGCCTGGATATTGTCATAATTATTTTAAGTTCTATCAATTTCCCAACAGTAATTTGTTTACCCACGGTATGCTATTTTTCTCGAGAGAAGCCACTAGTGAAATCTACGCCCCCGGGGTCTATTTTCTCATCATATATTTTCATATCTATTTTGCCATTTGCCTTTCCATTTATTTGCCACTTTTATTTCCAGATCTATATTATCAAAAACCAAAAATACCTCGCTGAATTTTATTTGCATCTATCAATCTACTACAATTTTATCTCACCAACTTGACAATTTCTGGCACAGTTACCCAAAAGGGATTGACAACCCCTTTAACACGTCGGGTTGCAAGTATTTGTTCTTTGTGTGCAGGTACCGTTTACATAGTGTTGCTTAGTTTCTCCTACTGGTTTGATAACCTTGGTCTCATCATTGAGGGAAATACCTACCGTAGTTGTGCTGCATCATCCCTTCCTCTTTGGAGAAATACCGACGTAGTTCAAGCCACATAATGGCTTCTCTCGAGAAAATAGCATATGGTGGGTAAACAAATTCCTGTTGGGCAACTGATAGAAGATCGAATAATTATGGCGATATCCAAGGCAATGATCAGTATATAGGCATCACGTCGAAGATTAGTAGACTGACTCCTGCCTGCATGTACTACCATTACTCCACACATCGAGCACTATCCACCATGCATTTAGTGTATTAAGTTCATGGAGAAATAGAACAATGCAATAAGAAGGATGACATGATGTAGACAAGATCTATTCATGTAGGAATAGACCCCATCTTGTTATCCTTAATAGCAACAATACATGTGTGCCTTGCTGCCCCTTCTGCCACTGGGAGAGGACACCGCAAGATTGAACCCATCACAAAGCACCTCTTCCCATGGCAAGAAAAATCAATCTAGGTGGCCTAACTAAACCAAAGATTCGAAGAAGAAATACAAGGCTATAAATAATCATGCATATAAGAGACCAAAGAAACTCAAATAATATTCATGGATATAGATCTGATCATAAACTCAAAGTTCATTGGATCCCAACAAACACACCACAAAAAGAGTTACATCAATAGATCACCAAGAGACCATTGTATTGAGAACAAAAAGACAGAGAGAGGAAGCCATCTAGCTACTGCCTACGGACCCTTAGGTCTATGGTGGACTATTCACGAATCATCGGAGAGGCACCAATGAGGATGATGAACCCCTCCGTGATGGTGTTAGATTGGCTCTCATGGTTTTGGAACTTACGGCGGCGGAATTGTTTTTCGTCGACTCCTCTAGGGTTTCTGGAATATTTGGGAATTTATAGTGCGAAGAGGCGGTGCAGGAGACCCCCATGGGGTCCACAACCCACCAGGGCGTGCCCTGGTGTATTGCGGTCCCCACGGGACTCCTTCCAGGTGCTTTCTTGGCCCCCAAGGTGTCTTTCGGTCCAAAAAAATCTCCAAAAAGTTTCGCTGCGTTTGGACTCCGTTTGGGACTGATATTCTATGAAGTAAAAAAGAAGCAAAAAATAGCAACTGGCACTGGGCACTATGTCAATAGGTTAGTCCAAAAATGATATAAAGTTGCTATAAAATGATTGTAAAACATCCAAGAAGGATGATATAATAGCATGGACCAATCAAAAATTATAGATACGTTGGAGACGTCTCACTCTTGTGCGTCAAAAATAGGCTCTCCTCAACACTCAATCACTCTCTCACGGCTTTGGCTTTTGTAGGAGAACGATTGGAGTGGAAAGCAACTTGGGGAGGCTAGAGATCAAGGTTCGAATGGTTGGATTGGAATCTCATGATCTCAACACATGAGTAGGTGGTTATCTCTCAAAAAAATGAATGGTGAAAGTATATCTTCGTTCTGATGTCTCTCTCTTAGAGTAAGTGGGGGTGGAGGTGTATAAATAGCCTTCACAAAGAATCCAACTATTACAACCTTTCGACTCAACTCAGTGCCACCGAAACTGAAATCTTTGTAAAAGATTCGAATATTAGGCGTCTCGGTGAGACCAAACAAAACTACTCAGTGGCTCCGATATGCAATGACCTAAGAAAGACCTCGTTTAGGTAATTCCGATCAAACCAACTCGGTAATTATGAAATGGAATGGAAGAGTTACAGAAACTTGGTCAGTGCAAATCGGTGGCACCAATCGTCCTCTCGGTGGAACTGATTTGTTAGGGTTTGGTTGGTGGCTCTATCTAAGGTAACTCGGTGGGTCCGGATATATAGGATTCGGCGGGACCAAGTCTGGCGGTTAGGGTTTAGACAGATAGGATTAGGATAAAATGGTTGAGGGTTTTGGAGCAATATCTTCAAGCACTTGAGCAACTAATTCATGATCAAAACCTCATCCCCTTTTAATAGTATGGGCTTTCCTATGGACTCAATGTAATCTTGGATTACATAACCAAAAATGTAAAGTCTTGGAGCTTTATGCTAATATGTTTCCATAGAATTTTGAGGGGTCCACTTTCACATTTCCTTGCCATGCCAACATTGAACTCTCCTGAAATCTGTCGGATGTTGGGTTCCGGCCGACCCTTGATGTTCGAACTCTAGGGTGCATGCGAAGATCTCTCCTCTACCAACCCACGTCCCAAGGCCTCGCAAGGAATCTAGGCTAGCAAGATGAACAACACAAGGACATGGAGTTTATACTGGTTCAGGCCACCATTGTGGTGTAATACCCTACTCCAGTATGTGGTGTGGTGGATTGCCTAAGGGGCTGATGATGAACAGTACAGAGGAAGAACAGCCTCGCGAGGGATGTTCTTGTGGTGGTGTTACCTCTTTGGGAGGGCCAATTTGATCCCTATCCCTACTATGGTGGCTAGCCCTATATATAGAGAGGCCCTGTTCCTCTTCCCAAATATTGAGTGGGAAGGGCGCCAACAATTGGCCATTTTGAAGGGGAACATCTAGTACACTTATCCTGACTAAAGTTGGTCTTCGACTGCAAAAGACTCTGACAATGACGTTGTCTTGGGCTCCATGGTGACCTCCTTCCTGCCGCTCTCCTTCTCTTGGTCGTGTTGCACCAAAATGGTATCCTTTGCCTCTTGCATTGGCCTATGCTTGCTCCCTTTGCACCAAAGAGGAAACAAGGACATTGCACAGGCCGGCGCCCACCTGGCACCCGCCTGCCTCGATCGTCATGGCTGGCGTCACGGGCACCTTGCGAGGTACCCTTGCCTTGATCTCTCCGCCTCCTCGCGATTCTGCCTGACGAGGCTGCTCCTGAGGAAGCTTCCTGTCGTCCGCCCCGCGAGGCTTGGCCCCTCGCGAGGTTCTTGAGCTTGAGTCAATGAAGATGGGCCGTACTGGGCCACTGCTCGAGCCATGCCGCGGGCCGTAGGTAGGCAAGTCTGGGGACCCCCGTTCCCAGAACGCCGATAGTATCCCCCGGGCCCAAGGCGCGCACGGACTTGGCTTAGCAGAGAAGCGAAGGGGCAAGAGCAAAGCGCCACGGGCCCCAACAGCCTGCGGCCTTGGGCGCCGCGTGGTAGTTGATTGGACGTGGGCGTGTTCGCTTCCCCATGTTGCCTCGGCAACCGTTCGACATGACAAGTCCCTGCATGCAAAATGAGACATGATTACCTGCGATCGTGGAGGCCGACGGTTGGCCTCCTCCGGCTATAAGTACTAAACAGCGCGAGCCCTTCCAGTCCATCTCTCCTTGCTCCGCCTCTTCTTCTTTGCTCCTCCCCCCTTGGCTCGTCGCGTCCCATGGCGCCCACGAAGAGGTTCTTGGCCGTGGAGAAGGGGAAGGCCCGCCGTGAGGGGCCTGACTCTCCTCCAGCCAAGCGTGGCCGGGGTCGCCCCCGCAAGCATCCCGCGACTCCTGCGAAGACTGCCCGAGGCCACAGCGGAGGCCCCTCGCTTGGTGGAGGCCACTTGATTGGCGGGGGAGGCGTGTTGTGGCTGCACGGCCCCCGCGCCCTCGATTCCATTGGGCGGAGGTGTTGCCGCAGTTCATCGTTTGGTCGGAGGACCCCGGCTGGTACTTGGTGCATCAGCTCCATCGCTTCTTCGTTGATGAACTGCCAGCTGGTGCCACGGGCGGCCTCTGGCTCCAGGCGGACGGCTGCTGCAGCAGGGCCTCTTGGGTGGCGGTGGAGGTTTCCGTTGCCGGAAACGTGGCGTTGACTCGCAGATGGCAGACATTTGCCCGCGCGCGTGGCCTAGGCCAGCGATGCACTCTCCACTTCAAGTTTGACAGCGACGCCACCCTCTTTGTGAAGGTGTTCGGAGGAGATGGCCACCGTGCCGGGTGATGCCCTGAAGGCGACGACGACGGCCGAATTCTCAACCTTGGCGACGGCAGCAGCGAAGACGAGGGCGGGCCTGCGCCTGGCGGCGCCCGCAGCTCGCCAAGCTTCGGTGACTCCCCTTCTGACGGCAGCTCCTTCAGCGGCGGCCGTGACCAGCCACCGCATCGTCGCGCTCGCTTCAAGGGGGGAGGCGGATCGTCCCACCGCCGCGCCCCGGTGAAGCTTGAGGAGGGGACCGCTTGAGCTCCGGAGGGTGATGCAGATCTCCTCCCTTGGGCTGTCACTGGGCGAGCTGCGCCCATTTTGTTTTATCTGCATAGAGAGAGAAGTATGGAGCCCCGCAGGGGCATGCGAGACCGTTGCTTTTAATTATCATGTTGTTTCTATTATTTCCGTGCCATGCTACGGTGTTGCATGCTCATGCGTAGGAACAACTTAGCTCGGTGGGAGGGGTTCATTGCGGCGCCAGCCTCGGGAGGCTCCGGCCAGAGGCCTCGTCGTGGGTCTCGAGGCTTGCAAAAAGAAACTTGCCAGGGGGTTAGGCTTCAGTCCCCAGATGCCTAGGTGACCAGCTCGGGCCCAGCATTCGCGTCGTGATGCCCGTGGGGCATTGGCCAGGAGGAGTGCTCCTGCTGTGAACTTAGGTCGAGGAACCTCACAAAATTAAACCAGAAGACGCTCGCGAGGGTGCCCGCGCAGCCCCCCTCACGAGGGTTGCGAAAGGAAAGAAGGTTCAGGCGAGCGACAAAGACGGAAAACGCGGGCCGGGGATGGCGCACAACACCAAAAGCAACTCCAACTAAAGTTTCAAACAAAGATGAACTAGCCAACTACAGAAAGCAAATAAAAAGCCGCATCCGGCACCTAATCTAGTCTTCGACGTCTTCTCACCAGCGCAGAGCTAAGTGCTGCCACTGGGCGTGGGCGGGAGCCCCCGAGGCCCTGGGGCGACACTCCGGAGACTCCGGGGCGTGTACAGCCCCAACTCATTATTACGTGAGAGTGTCATGGGCGGCGAGCTTCACAGGCATTGGCCTTCTTCACAGGCACCGAGCCTTTTCTTGAGGGGGGGTCGAGCTTCACAGGCATTGGCCTTCTTCACAGGCACCGGGCCTTTTCCCAAAGCGACAAGCTTCACAGGCATTGGCCTTCTTCAGAGGCTCCAGGCCTTTTCCACAGGCACTGGGCCTCGCTTCAAGGGTAGAACCTCCGGAGGTGTTGAATGTTCCACGCGTTCGGGATGGGCACCCCCTCCTGGGTCTCCAAGCACGCGGAGCCGGGCCTAGAAACATGAGCAACCTTGAACGGCCCCTCCCACATAGGAGAGAGCTTGTGCAGCCCTTCCCTGGAGAGCACCCGCCTGAGCACGAGGTCCCCTACCTCGAGAGTCCTGGGGCGGATGTTGCGGCAGTGGTACCGTCGCAGCGCCTGTTGGTATCTTGTTGCCCACAGCGCGGCCTACCGACGGCATTCCTCCCCCAGCACGAGATCTGTCCCCCACATGGTGTCCTACTATGCTTTGTCGAACGCCAGGACCCGCGCGGAGCGACAGCTGACCTCGTGAGGGAGGACTGCCTCAGCTCTGTAGACAAGGAAGAATGGGGTTTTTCCAGTCGACTTGGTTGCGGTCGTGCGGATAGACCATAGCATAGACTGGAGCTCGTCGTACCAGCCCCTGCCGCAGGCATCCAGCTTCTTCTTGAAGGTCCTGGTTTTGAGGCCCTTCAAGACCTCCACCTTGGCTCGCTCAGCCTGGTCGTTGCTCCGAGGATGTGCTACTGAAGTGTAGCATATCTGTGTTCCAGGATTAGCACAGTATGTTTTGAAGAGATTGCTGGTGAATTACGAACCGTTGTTGATGATGATGCGGTTAGGCACTCCGAATCGGCTCACGAGGCCCTTGATGAACTTGACTGTGGAGCCTGCTGGGATGGTGCGGACAGCTTCCACCTCAGCCCACTTGGTGAACTTGTCGATGGCAACGTAGAGGTAGCGGTAGCCCCCTGGCGCCCGAGGAAATGGGCCCAAGATGTCCAGCCCCCAAACTGCGAACAGCCATGAGAGGGGTATGGTCTGCAGGCCCTATGCCAGCTGATGGATCTGCTTGGCGTGGAATTGTCAGGCTTCACAAGCCTTCACTAGCTCGACGGTATTGTTGAGTGTCGTGGGCCAGTAGAACCCGCTGCGGAACGCCTTGCCGATGAGGGTTCGTGATGATGAGTGGTGCCCACAGTCTCCGCCGTGTATGTCTGCCAGCAGCTCCTTCCCCTGTTCCCTAGAAATGCAACGCAGGGACACATCGTTTGGTAGCTTTCGGTAAAGATCTCCATATTGAATGCAGTATGTCGTGGCTTGTCGCGCCACGCGTTCTGCATCTTCGTCCTTTTCTGGAAGAGTCCCTTGCACCAAGTAGCTCTTGAGTTCCACGGTCCAACATCCCTCCTGAGACTCCAGCGCTAGGAGCAAGCGTGCTCCTGAGGTCGGTCCACAGGCCGGAGCTCCCGAGGCAAGCGGCTGGGGGAGCTCCGCCTGAGGTTGCGTTGCACCTGACGGTGGTGGCACTGCTGAGGGTTTAAAGAGCCTCTCCTCGAAGACTCCGGGCTCCTGAGGCAGCCGCCTGGATGCCCTTTTTGCGATGTCGTCAGCTTCCTGATTGGTGCCGCGGGGCACATGCTGCAACTCCAAACCCCAAAAGTGCTTCTCAATTTTGCGAACATCTACTAGATAAGCCTCCATGTGCTCGTCCTTCGGCTCATACACCTTGTTGGAGAAGTTGACGAGGAGTTGTGAATCGCCCTTGATGATGAGGCGCTTTACCCCCAAGGCCACTGCAGCTTTCAGGCCCGCTATAAGCCCCTCGTATTCTGCTATATTGTTGGAAACCTTCTCTCCATTTTGAAAACAGAGTTGCATGGCGTAGTAGAGCCTGTCCTGAGTGGGGGATATGAGCACCGCACCAGCCCCCACGCCATGTCGCGAGAAAGCTCCATCGAAGTACATCACCCAGCCGTCCGGCGCCTCACTTCCTGGGGAAAGCGACTGGTCCTCGCCTACTTCAAGTCCTGGTGCCTCTGTCCATTCTGCTACAAAATCTGCAAGTACAGCTCCCTTAACGACCCTAGTCATGCTGAATTCCAACTAAAATGCTTGCAATTCGATGTTCCATTCGGCGACCCTTCCCGCTGAGTTGGGACTCCTGAGCACCCTTTCCAGCGGATATGCTGAGACGACCTTGATTGGATGACCCTGGAGGTAATGTCGCAGCTTCCGAGAGGCCACCAAGAGCGCGAGCAGGAGCTTCTGAGGCATGCGGTACCGTGCGCTTACATCCCTCAGCACTATGCTGACGAAGTACATGGGATGCTCGACGAGGACGGATGCAGCGACGGAGTCCGCACCCTCCGGGGAGTCGAGTGCCTCCTGAGACGCAACAGCCCCCAGCTCCTGACGGACTGGTGGAGCCCCCTCAGCCATGAGGATGCCTCCTTCTTGAGGCTGACTTGTATCTGCTGAGGGCGTGACCCTTGCGGGGCCTGCCTGGCCTGGGGCTACCGCAACTGGTGCGGTCTTGGCCCGGCGCTCCTCCCGGACGGCCACCAGAGCTGCGCTGGCAGAGTATGGTGTGGCAACAAGATAAAGCACCAGGGGCTCCTGCGAGCATGGCGCTACCATCACAGGAGGGCTGGTCAGGTACTTCTTGAGATCTTGAAACGCTTCGTCAGCCTCTTGAGTCCATTCGAACGGGCCCTTCCTCTTCATTAGCTTGAAGAAGGGCAAAGCGTGTTCCCCTAGCTTGGAGATGAAGCGCCCTAGCGCAGTTACTCGCTCAGCGAGCTTCTGCATTTCCCTGAGAGTTTGCGGCGGACTCATGTCTTCAATTGCCTTGACCTTCTCCGGGTTAGCCTCGATCCCTTTGTGGGACATGAGGAAACCCAGAAGCTTTCCAGAGGGAACACCAAACACGCACTTTTCTGGGTTGAGCCGCAAGTCCACTTCATGAAGGCTCGCGAAGGTTTCTTCCAGGTCCTGTACCAGAGTCTTCGCCTCCCGAGACTTTACCACTATGTCATCGACATAAGCCTTAGTGTTCCTCCCGAGCTGCCGGCCTAATGCGATGTGCATCAGCCGCTGGAAGGTTGCGCCCGCATTGCACAATCCGAACAGCATGCAGGTGTAGCAGTACACCCCACACAGGGTCAGGAAAGTTGTCTTCTCCACATCTTCGACGGCGATCTTGATTTGGTGATAGCCTGAGAAGGCATCTAGGAAGCACAACAGGTCGCACTCAGCAGTAGATTCGATGATTTGATCGATGCGGGGGAGCGGGAATGGATCCTGCGGGCAGGCCTTGTTGAGGTTGGTAAAATTGACGCACATGCGCTCCTTCCCCCCTTTCTTCGGCACAACGACAGGGTTCGCCAGCCACTCCGGATAGCGAACCTCGTGAATGACTCCCGCGGCCTCCAACTTGCGGGTTTCTTGGACGTTGAAAGCTTGCTTCTCAGTGGACTGCCGCCTTGCCTTCTGCTTCACTAGGCGCACATTGGGACAGACGTTTAGGTGATGCTCGATCACCTGCCTGGGGACCCCTGCTAGCTGCTTGGGTTCCCATGCGAACACCTCCTTGTTCGCACGCAGGAACTTCACCAGGTCCTCCTCTTGTTCGGGGTCAAGATTGGCGCCAATGGTGAAGGTGGCACTGGAGGACCCATCCTCATCGACCCGTACTTGCTTGGTCTCTGCTTTGTCTTGGGTGAATAGCTGCTTCTTCTTGGTGGGCGCAGCCCCTTTCGCCTTGAGGGGATCGGCGCTGGCGGGCTGCGCCACTGCGGCCGCCTTGAAGGCGATCTTGAGCGCCTGCAGGGCATCTTTGACATCTCCGGCTACAGTGAGGACACCGCTTCTCCCGGGCATTTTCATCAGGTTGTAGGCCGGGTGGGTTGCTGCCTTGAACTAGGCCAAAGCCGGGTAGCCGAGGATGGCGTTGTATGGGAGGCCGATGGGGGCGACGTCGAAGTCGACCAGCTCCATGCGGAAGTTGGCTTGGGTGCCGAATGTCACCGGGAGGAGAATCTGCCCCAGAGAGCCGGTGGGGCTTCCCCCGACGCCCGAGAAGGGCTGGCTGGGTCGGAGTCGCTCTAGCGGCACGTGGAGGAGGCTGAAGGCCTCAATCGAGAGCACATTGAGGCCGGCCCCGCCGTCGATGAGGGTCCTGGTGATGGCCACCTGGCAGATGGTAGGAATACATAGCATCGAGAGCGCACCCGAGCAGGCAGTGTTGGCGGGGTGATCATCCAAGCTGAAGGTCAAGTCGGCCTTGGGTGCCTCCCAACCCGGAGGAGCTGGGCAGCGAGTCAGGGCGGCGCCGACCTAGCGGACGAGTGGCTTGACGTGGAGACTCGTGGGTGGGGCTTGCGAGCCACCTAGGGGAGCTGCAACGACCGAGAGCGCCGGCGCTGCATGGTGGGCGAGGAAGAGGCTGCACAACTCCTCCCAGGAGACCACTGAAGACGCTGGCAAGTGGAGAAGCCACATGCCCGGGACGCCGGTGAGTGCCATGGGCAGCCAGTTGGCCATGACCCGGTCATCGCCCCCGGCCTTGAGGATGGCCTCCTCATATGCTAGCAGGAAAGCTAGCGGATCCACCGCGCCATTGTAGCGCGGTGGCATCTCCGTCTTGAACTTGTTTGGCCATCGCACCAGTCGCAAGGCGGGGGTCAGAGCTCGGAGCCCCCAGGGCCCAGCGCCGGCCCCTGCGGCCGGAGCGAGCGGCGCGTTGCCTGCCATGAGGGCGAAGCGCAAGGTTGATGTAGAACGGGCCGTTGACAGGGAGAGCTACGACGCACCCCTACCTGGCACGCCAAATGTCAGATGTTGGGTTCCGGCAGACCCTTGAGGTTCGAACTCTGCGGTGCGCGCAAAGATCTCTCCTCTACCAATCCACGTCCCAAGGCTTCGCAAGGAATCTAGGCTAGCAAGATGAACAACACAAGGGACACGGAGTTTATACTGGTTCAGGCCACCATTGTGGTGTAATGCCCTACTCTAGTGTGTGGTCTGGTGGATTGCCTCAGGGGCTGATGATGAACAGTACAGAGGAAGAACAACCTCGCGAGGGATGTTCTTATGGTGGTGTTGCCTCTTTGGGAGGGTCGATTTGATCCCTCTCCCTACTGTGGTGGCTAGCCCTATATATAGAGAGGCCCTGGTCCTCTTCCCAAATAATGAGCGGGAAGGGCGCCAACAATTGGCCATTTTGAAGGGGAACATCTAGTACACTTATCCTGACTAAAGTTGGTCTTCGACTGCCAAAGACTCTAACGATGACGCCGTCTTGGGCTCCACGGTGACCTCCTTCCTGCCGCTCTGCTGGTCTTGGTCGTGTTGCCCTAAAACGGTAGCCTTTGCCTGATGCCTTGGCATGTGCTTGCTCCCTTTGCACCAAAGAGTAAACAAGGACACTGCACAGGCCGGCGCCCGCCTAGCGCCCGCCTGCCTTGATCGTCATGGCTTGTGTCACGGGCACCTCGCGAGGTACCCTTGCCTTCATATCTCCGCCTCCTCGCGAGTCTGTCTGACAAGGCTGCTCCTGAGGAAGCTTCATGTCGTCCGCCCCACGAGGCTTGGCCCCTCGTGAGGGTCTTGAGCTTGAGTTGATGAAGATGGGTCGTACTGGGCCACTGCTTGAGCCACGCCGCAGGCCGCAGGTAGGCAAGTCTGGGGACCCCCTTTCCCAGAACGCCGACAAAATCTATCTTTGGATAGGCATTAGTTCAATGACATATATGTTGTTATTAATTACCAAAATCACCCAAGGATTAGTTGCACTTTCACGCCCCCTACCCAAAGACCAACTCTGATCCATGCAGCATGACCCTTCCCCTTCGGCAGAAGCATTAGCCTGTGGTTCCACACCGATGAGCGGTGGGGAAGCGAGTCTCCCTTTGCGCTGAAGCATATACCTCCTGGGCTCACGGATGATGGACATGGGGACGACAATGGAGAGCCGCCCTAGCTAGCAGTAGACTAGTCATGGGTATTCATGTCGTCGGAATGGATATCCGTCGGCACCGGCTGTAGACTAGTTTTATCTTAGTTTGGTATCATTTTTAGTTAAAATATGTCCAAAATGTAACCATTTTCGTCCGGTTTGTATGAAATCTGATGTGTTTTCATGAATTTTATCTGGTTTGTCGAGAAAGTGATTGAAATGTATGCATGCAACTTTGGATGGCGGCCTCCCACATCCGTGTCCATGGACTGGTCCCCCTATCCATGGACAGATGCGGGAGGAAATTTGTGGGTCGCCATTGAAGATTCCCTTAGTGCACATGTCCTATGCTTCTGTCACTTTTTCCTCTTCATAAAGTGCAAGCATTCATAAGAAAAAATTATATTATTATTGATCAACCATCCTAGAACAAAAACCAGATTGCTCTTGTGATATTAGCTTTGATAGAATTTTCTCCAGGCAGTTTGCTAGCACCTTGGAGTCAATCTTCTGCAAAACAATGCATAAACTAAATAGCCGGAATTGAGAGATATTGGAAGGATTAGATACCTTCATAACGAGTACCAAAATAGTGTTTTTGATAGTCTTCGCCGATTCAGTCCTTTCAACAATATGAAGGATAATTTTTTGTAGCATTTTCACCACATACATCCCAGTGATGCTGGAAGCACCTAGATGGGAAACCATTTGATCTGGGAGCCTTGAGAGGAAACATCAGGAAGAGAGCGCACTTCACCTCCCCCTAAGAGTCTCACTTGGTCAAGACTGCATTCATGGCCAGAGAAACCTTACAAGGCACAGTGTTGTGAACACTCTCCATACCATGTAACCCTTCTGACGCAAAATAAGGTTCTAGCCATAGATTCCATGAGATTAGGATAGTCATAGCCTATAGGGGAAAGCAAGTTTTTATACGGTTCTTTCTTCTCCTCATGCTCGCTCTTAGGTGGAAAAATGTGTATTCCTATCACCCTTAGATAACCATTGGACTTGTGAGTGTTACTTCCACATCGTTTCTTTGTGGTGATACAATTCTAAGTGCTCCTGACCGACTCTCCCCAGCCGACTGCACAAAGTTTGAGCTCAGCTTTAAGTTGTTTATCCTTCTTCCATAAACTAGCAAAAGAGACCCTCTCCCATCTTCCCAGACCACCAGACAAGGAAAATACACAGTTCTTTAATTTCATTGACCAAATTGATATTAGGTGATGCCTCCGCCGTCACTTTTCCAAGTTCATCGTTAGTTTCCCACACCACCTCATAGCGGAATTGCTTTGGCTGCCTGTAGCCACTCCCGTCTGTATGATTAAGTTTGACAATGATCAGTGGTTGATTAGAACATGTTGTAGCAATGTGTTCCACGTCAGCATTTTCGAAAAGGTTTCTCTAGTCAGTGTTCCCATGTGGATGATCCAACTGTACATGGGTGTAGGTGCCACCCACTAACTTTTTCTAAAGGTCCCAGTATTGCCCGTGTAGCCAAGATCTTGAAACACAAGCATAAGTTGCATGACTGAAACCTTTGATCTAAGCTTGAGTCCAACTGCCTATTCCTTCATGCTCCGCGACAACGAGAACTACTTTAAAATCTGCAAAAATGAACCAACAGAGATTACTATGACTGCCTATATTCTTCATGGTATCCCAAGTCATGTATTTGTTCTCAACATGTGCATGACCATAAATAAAAGGTACATGACAAGTTGTAGGAGCTAGCCCTTCTTCCATTGCATCAATGTGATAAACATAATAGCTCGAAACTTCTAGCTTTATTTCATTATTCCAAAATAATAATCCAAGATCCCCACTCCTACCACAACTACCAACAGCAAAAGAACAATCATATCCTAACGATGGTGATAAAGATTCCACTCTCCTCTAACATTCGGGTTTCAACAATACCAAGCACCATTGAGAAAACTTCCTCTCGAATTTGTGATGCTCCCGATGGTCGTGACACTGCATGTGATGATTCCAGCTTATTAGACTAATTGAACCATGTGGTCCTCCCCTAGGGAAGCCGTCAATTCATTTTCAGAAGTAGTTGATTTTGTTGGAGAGAGGCTCTGCCTTGACTTCTTGCGCTCCTATGGAGTTAGATACACCGGGGAAGGCGGAGGAATTGGTGCGTCGGGGTACCCGTATTCTTGTCATTCTCCTCTGCACCCACCTATTTTTCCTAGCCACTGCTGCCACTATTTTCAGCATCAGATTTTTTGCATCTGTTGTGTCTAAGTTCAGCTTTCTCCTTGCTAGACTGTTAGCATTTGTTTCTCCCCTTTAGGCTTAGGATGCTTTGCATGGTTCTCAGCGGTTTTGTTTTGATCGTCATCATCAAAATCGACCTCAGTAGAGGATCTCTTCTTGGGCACCACACTTCTTCCACCTCTGCGGACATGCCTCCCTTATCCCCTCGGTCCTTAGCCTTGCTGGAGGAGATGTAGCTAAATCCATGTCCCATATGCTGGTTTGAAACTGAAGCTCTCCACTTTGCCAACATCCACTTCCCATACTCCTTCTTTGGTGGTGAATACCATCCCCACACTCCTTGTCATATCCCAGCACAAACTTCACAAAATTAGTACATCTTCTCATATTTGACTGGTAACAAAATCCTCTCCTTTCCAACAAGGTTTAGTAGTCTAAAGTGAATCAATGGCTTCAATACATCTATGCCAGCCCTCACTTTGATGTAGTTTCCCTCAATTTGTTCATCTCTATGCTTCTAACAATTCCGCTTCTTGATCCACAAAGTTTTCCTTTCTATATAGATTGGGTACATCATGAATTTTATCACATACGTCCATCTCCCTAACACAACCGATGCCAGGTTGGTGCAGCCATCGTACTCATTAAGCTCACCATTAGCTCTTGGAAGATCCATGGCCCCTAGTGGGTAACTTCTTTCCAATTGCCCAAACAGAACATTTGTACAATGTATAGGTTGTCATCCACCTCCCTGAACTCTTGATCTACGTCCAAACTCTAGAAGAAATTTAGGGTTTCCTTCAGAGCTTCAAAACTATAGAATCTTCAAGTACTCACCCTTGCTACTGTCAGTCAACGTGTTGCCTTCTCAAGTTCATTGATTTCCTCTTCTCCGATGTAGACACCATTGAGTTCTCCCTCCTTCATGTTTTTTAAAGTGTTGGCTAGGCCTTCATCCTCACATCTCTTTACCTTAGCCTTGCTTCCTAACGCAGGCCCCTGATACGTCCATTTTGCATCATGTTTTCCTACTGTTATATATAGTGTTTTTATGCTTTATAACACTTTGCAAAGTAATTCTAATGCCTTTTCTCTCATAATAGGCAAGGTTTACACAAAGAGGGAGAATACCGGTAGCTGGAATTCTGGACATAAAAAAGCTATGTCAGAGATACCTATTTTGCACATCTCCAAATGAGCTGAAATTTTACAAAGAATTATTTTGGAACATATAAAAAATATTAGAGAGAAGAACTACTAGAGGGGGCAGCCATGTGGCCACAAGACACCAGGGCGCGCCCTGGTGGGTGGTGGGCACCCTGGCCCACCTCCGGTGCCCATCTTCTGGTATATAAGTTCTTTTGACCTAGAAAAAATAAGGAGATGACTTTCGGGACAGAGCGCCACCGTCTCGAGACGGAACATGGGCAGGAGCACTTTTTCCCTCTGGGTGAGCGATTCTGCCGGGGGGAACTTCCCTCCCAGAGGGGGAACTCGAAGCCATCGTCATCACCAACAACCCTCTCATCTTTGGGAGGCCAATCATCATTAGATTGGTACCTATGGGTGACTAGTAGTGTTGATTACATCTTGTAGTTGTTGCTAGATGGTTTATTTGGTGGAAGATTATATGCTCAGATCTATTATGCTATTTAATATCTCTCTGATCTTGAGCATGAATATCATTTCTGAGTAGTTGCTTTTGTTCTTGAGGCCACGGGAGAAGTCATGTTGCAAGTAATCATGTGAATTTGATATTCGTTCGATATTTTGATGATATGTATGTTGTGATTCCCTTAGCGGTGTTATGTGAATGTTGACTACATTACACTTCACCATCTTTGTGCCTAAGGGAATGCATTGTGGAGTAGTTATTAGATGATAGGTTGTTAGAGTGACAGAAGCTTAAACCCTAGCTTATGCGTTATTCCGTAAGGGACTGATTTGGATCCATATGCTTAATGCTAAGGTTAGATTGTTATATTAATTCTTCTTTCATAGTTGCGGATGCTTGCGAGGGGGTTAATCATAAGTGGGAGGCTTGTTCAAGTAAGAACAACACCCAAGCACCGGTCCACCCACATATCAAATTATCAAAGTGGCGAACGCGAATGAAACCAACATGATGAAAGCGACTAGATGAAATTTCCGTGTGCCCTCAAGAACACTTTGCTTATTATAAGAGACCGTTCATGCATGTCCTTTGCTACAAAAAGGATTGGGCTACCTTGCCGCACTTTATTTACCGTTACCGTTACTTGCTCGTTACAAATTATCTTACTATCAAACTACCTGTTGCCGACAATTTCAGAGCTTGCTCAAAACCGCTCGTCATTTCCTTCTGCTCCTCTTTGGGTTTGACTGTAGCGACCAGACCTCAAACAGTCCAGTCTCTATGCATCAGTGGCATCCCTGGATCGGTAATGCTGACACGCACAGTACTTGAGGATTTATAAAAGAGTTTCAATCACACACTTATTACATCGAATGTCTCAAAAGAGAAATTATTACAATAATATGTCTTAAGGCCATCTAAATACGATAACAGCGGAAGGCTTGGAAGATATAGTGAGTCCATCAACTCCAACGGCATAACTGAGTGAACGACAACGACCTATGGCACCTTACTCGTCGTTTGAAAAGTATGCAACATGATACGTTGCAGCCCGAAAACGGGTCAGCACATGGAATATGCTAGCAATGTAACACATAGAGTAATGAACAGAATAAATGCTATCACTACATATATATATGGCTGGTGGAAAGCTCTATGGTTATAGTTTTGCACAAAGCCAATTTTTTCCTACAACAAAGGAATAAATTTCATTTAACTATCATGGTGGTTGTTAAACATTGAGAAGGTTCCCCAACTCAATCCCAATTAAACATCATCAATTACCCAAAAAAATTAATTAGAGTGATGAGATCAACATGATAATCCAAGAACCAGATACTCAAGATGTCCATAACCAGGGACACGGCTAACCATGATTAGTTTGTACACTCTGCAGAGGTTTGCGCACTTTTCCCCACAAGACTCGATCTTCTCCGTCGGAATTCTCGCACTTCAAGATGTTCGAGAAATGGATGACCGAGACACAGTCTTTCAGAAGCATTAACTCTTTACTCTGGGTAGATAGTACCAACCTACATCCCCTACATCTGCTAGTCTACCACTGAAAGAGGTCACACAACATACTCAACTATGCTAGAGCCCATAATAGCTTGTGGCTGCACACAGAAGTTTCTAGCATGAATAATCTTATGATCCCTTTGAGCCTGGGTGGCGGACCTTAGGATGATCACACGGGTACTCCGGGATATCATAGGGCAACACCGGATTCTCCAGGTGCCCACAAGTAATCCACCCATATGTGTATTTAAGTAGCCACCTTATGTTAACCATTAATAAACAATACTCACATCTGTCATGGATACACTCACCGAATCCACGTCTACGAGCACAGCATAGCAATCCTAAACATATCGTAGAAGTAACTCCCAAAGGTTTGATAATAAACAGGTAATAGGTTCTACCTCATCAAATACCCACATGTTATTCAGATCCTAACCATGCAATGTTTGAGGGTTGAATGTAATGCATAAAAACTGGGTAATAAAAGGGTATGATCAAAGTGTTACTTGCCTTGCTAATGATCCGCAAAACCTAGAGACTCGTAGTAGCACGCTTCGCACTCCGGGAATTCTATCGCAAACAAACAATAGCATACATAAGCACTCAAATAGAAGCACGGTTAAAACTCAAATAAGAATATCTAACCAGAAAGTTCAACTGAAGATCTCCGGTTTGCAAAAAGAATCAAATCAAACGGAGAAACTAAACTGAAACTACGAAAGAAACAAGATCTGATTACTAATCTGGACTAAAGTCGAATTTTACTGTATCAAAATCTTATTCAAGTTGGTTAAACAGAAAGAAGGCTTAGAT
>NC_041381.1:535154058-535155383 GCF_002162155.2 Triticum dicoccoides | reverse complement strand
GGTGGCGGCATGCTGCGGCTGCGGCGGTGGGAGGCGGGGTGAGGCGGGGTCGAGCCGACGGCGGTGGCGGCTTATAAAGGGGGAGGGGGTGCTCGACTTGGGCAGGGGGCAACCGAAGCGGCGTCGGTGTCCCGGACTCCGGCGGAGTCCGGCTCGGTCATGGCGGGCGAGGGCGGGGGGGCGGTGTGGTGCCAGGCCGGCTGGGCTTCGGCCGAGTTCGGTCCACGGGAGATTTTTAAAAAAAAATATTTCGCCGAACAGAAAAAATCCTAGAAAATAAAGTAAAACTCTAAAAATGCCAAAATAAATTTTCATCGTCTAAATAAAATATTTAGAACAGAGTGAACATTTTTCTGGCCTAAAGTGCAATTTTTGAAAATATGCATATTTTTCTAATGCAAATAAAATAGCAGTAAAAACTCCAAAAAGAACAAAAAAATTGATTTTAACATTTTTCCTCTGATATTTCTTTTATTTTTGAGAAGTCATATTATCTCCCCTCATTTATTTGTGATATTGGAAATATTTTAGGAGAAAAAAATAATTAAAACCAAATGATCCTTTTTTCAAAATTTGAGAAAACTCAAATATGAAAAATAATGAAATTCCCAACTCTCTCCGTGGGTCCTTGAGTTGCTTAGAATTTCTAGGATCAACCAAAATGCAATAAAATATGATATGCAATGATGATCTATGTATAACATTCCAAATTGAAAATTTGGGATGTTACATCGACACTTTTACTTATCGAGAGGACTACGATTGGTCCCCTATACTTGTGGGTCATCAATCCCACAACCACCATCTAAGAATTTGTTCTTCAAAACGGGGCCGTTGGACCACCATAGAAAAACTCAACGTCGACAGCGATATTGGTGTAGTGGGAAAAACCCTAATTATGTAACGTAAGAGTGAATATACAAATGGTAGTATATTTGACAACTAGATCTCCCGAGAAGGTACACAAGTTCCTATGTAGGTGAACCCAATATACCTACTGTAGCGAATGCAAAAACTAGGGTATTGTAGTGGCCGACACTGTAGCAAACAAGGCTACTATAGCAAACTTTAAAAAATGATAAAAAACTTTTTGGGAACGTCCTTTTTAAAATGTGAACAACTTTTTAAATATGAAAAATTCTGAAAATTTTGAACAATATTGAAAATTATCAATATTTTTATGAAATTCTGAATATTTTTTAAAAAACACGATGTTTTTTAAGTTCCAAACTTTTCCTGAAAATTATTGAGCATTTTTTGAAATTCCAAATATTTGTTGAAAAACACAATCGGTTTTTGAAAGTGTGAAAAAAAATCATAACAAC